>NC_066555.1:3659597-3742097 GCF_024679095.1 Eriocheir sinensis | reverse complement strand
ATTATATTTCTTACAGAGGCAAAACTAACTAGACTATGCAATCTCCCAATTTATAGACTGTGATAATCATAATGTGTTTAGAAAAGACAGAGTAAACAGGGGAGGAGGTGGAGTGCTGATCCTCGTTAGGAAAGACCTCTCGGCCCAGGAGTGCTAAGACGCTGCCTGGAATGACATTGAGGCCATCGCGTGCCAGGTGAGGCTCGGCGGGCACCTCCTGACGTGCCTCTACCGCCCCTCAACCCCCAGCCTCCCCCGAGGAATATAACGAAAAAGTGAGGCAGTTCGTCCTGCAAATGAGTAACATACAATTGGGCCAAGTACTGATTTGTGGTGAGTTTTACTTCAAGGAAAGTGACTGGGTGAGCAACTATGTAACTGGCAGTGCTAACAGTGAACAGGCCAAATTCCACAACTGCCAAGATGATTGAGTAAATTCTTCGATCTCGAGGAGGTGACGAGCTCTCACTTTTAGATCTCATCCTCACCAAAGATGCCTTAGACTTAGATAACTTACAGTACAAAGCCCCAGTAGGGGAATTTGACCATTGTGTATTTAGTTTTACAATGTTTATTGATGGTGGTGCTACAGTGTGTGAAACTAACCTTATGAGAAATTATCACAAAGGGGACTGTATGCGCAAGTGTCCGAAATGTTCTGTGTCGTCCAGTGGGAAGAGGAAATCTCAGGAAAGGATGTGTAGGAAACCTGGACCATTTTTCTGGAACACCATGAACAGGTCATCCAATAGTGTGTGCCCTACCACCAAACATGCCCAGGACAGCGACCAAAGCCAAAATGGATGACGAGAAGTGTTCTGTGGAACATCAATTAATAAGAAAGAGCAAGCATGGAAGGGATACAGATGGAGGAAATCTCAAGGAAGCTACAACGCGTACTGCAGGATCAGAAACAACGTCACCAGAGAAGTCCGGTCAGCAAAGTACAATTTTGAAGTAAACCTGGCCCGAGAGACCAACCCCAACCCCAGAGCCTTCTATGCCTATGCCAGAAGCAAAACCACCATCAAGGAAGAAGTGATGTCCCTCAGAGGGGGAAGACGGCCGCCTCACAACCTCCCTCAGAGAAGCCTGTGAATTCCTGAACAAAGAGTTCGAAAAGATGTTCACCAGAGAGAGCAGCCGCCCCTCCACCACTATAGCAGGGGGGAGAGAAACTCCTACACCTAGACGTCTCCGAGGACAGCGTGGAGAAGGCACTCCAGGGATAAAAAAAATTCCTTCAGCCCCAGGCCAGGACGGGGTACACCTTGGGCCACACACTGGAGCTGCTAAAGCCAAGGCACCGTACCCATAAGAGGAATATGTTTTTTTCTTCCAGAGTTGCGAATACCTGGAACAACCTGCCGAAATGGGTCATCAACAGTAGCTATGGTGTTGATAACCTTAACGAGAAGAGGCATCCCTTTGTGATCACTAGATCCCTTGCCTCAGAGGTAATCACTATGTAAGCAATCACTAAGTAAGCAAACATCCGTCTCACTCCCACACTAACACCAAACTGTACACACTGTACGATTATACCAATTCATACACTGACTCGTCTCTTCATAATAAAAACTTCACTTTTTATTAGGCTACCTTCTTGGCCATACATTCTACGAATACCACACATGACTTCCCTTTGTACCTTATCAAGTCATTGTTTTCCGAAGCCACAAATACAACTTGCATTCAACTTCCCCCCAATACTTCTCTCTCTCTCTCTCTCTCTCTCTCTCTCTCTCTCTCCTGTTATTTTAATGACAAATTCGATCAATGCATCCTCTTCTCTTTTTTTTCTAAACTCTCCTTGGTTTTCTCTTATATCTTCCTCAGTTACCCATACCCGTAATTATTATTTGTTATTATTTAGTAGTAGTAGTAGTAGTAATAGTAGCCTATGAGTTGTGGTAATACTGTTCTTGACTGCCTTAGTTTGCTTGAGTTTCCGCTTCAATCTTTATTTTCTGCATCTCTTAAACCTTACAGAGAGTGACTTTGACACGTAAACTACCGCACACCGCTCCGTGAAGAAACGCCTACTATATAGCCTAGCCTATCATAAAACGAATTATTAAATTCTTACCTTACATCTTCTATACCTTACATCTTCTATCTTCATCTTCTTTTTCCTTCATCTTTTCCTTTTTCTGTTTCCTTTTTCCTTTTTGTATCTTCATCTTCTTTTCCTTCTGCTCTTTCCTTCTTCTCTTCCTCCCTCTTTATTCTTTTTTTCCTTTTTCCATCTTCATCTTCTTCATATTCTTCTTCCTCTTCTTCTTCTTCTTCTTCATCTTCTTCTTCTTCAACTAATCCCCCCTTCTTCATCATCATCATCATCATCATCTTATTATTATTATTATTATTATTATTATTATTATTATTATTATTATTACCGAGATCCATAAAACGCCATCAAGGAAAAAAAAACAGCCCCCTCGATGAGCAGATATGGAAATGAAAGAAAATAAATAAATACCAGAAATAGTAAAGTAAGGAGATGAGAATGAAAACAACAAGGAAGAAAACAAAACAAAAACAATGCCTTATGAGTTAACAGCGGGGTATTGACTGGCGTATTCAGTGTAATGCATGTATGTATGTATGTATGTATGTATGTATGTATGATCAAAATAGGTTCACAACTTGCCAATTTCTACCCTAAAAAGATTAACCACACCCGGCTTATTGTTGTGACTATCAAATTTGTATACGTATTAGAAGAAAGGTCATTTTTACGAAAGAGCCAAACGTACTGTGTGTAAATGTATGTACGTATTTAGAGGAAGATTGAATTTTATGGAAAGAGACAAACGAACTGTGTGTGTAGACAGTGTAGTGACGCGTGGAGAGATGAATGATGTATATAGGAAGTGGAATGCGCATGTGGAAGGTCATTGGGTGCGTTTGTGTGTGTGTATGTGTGTGTGTGTGTGTGTGTAGATAGGTGGGTACGGAGTTATAAATACTAGGGAGTCATAACGAGGGAGGGGAATTAGCGACCTCTGAGCTGCGTGAATCACGAAGGAAAGATGAAGAAAGCAGATATGGCAGGGACGCCGGGGCAAAAGTGCACAGTGGAGGCCATCGCAAAAAAAAAGAAAAAAGAAAAGAAAAAAAAACAGTAACCAACTCGGTCCGTTCGCTTTCGGCTCTCACAACTATTTCCAAAAGCCTCACAGAAGATAAGTCGGGTCCTAACGCGTGTTTTTCACATTCACTATGCTCGTACCCATGAATATACTCACCCACCCATGAATATACTTACAACCTGTACGAAAGCCTTATCATCACGGTGCAGAAGCCTCGTCAATCTATCACTATGCTCGTACACATGAATATACTCACCTACCCATGAATATACTTAAAACCTGTACGAAAGCCTTATCATCACGGTGCAGAAGCCTCGTCAATCTATTACTATGCTCGTACACATGAATATACTCACCTACCCATGAATATACTTACAACCTGTACGAAAGCCTTATCATCACGGTGCAGAAGCCTCGTCAATCTATCACTATGCTCGTACACATGAATATACTCACCTACCCATGAATATACTTAAAACCTGTACGAAAGCCTTATCATCACGGTGCAGAAGCCTCGTCAATCTATTACTATGCTCGTACACATGAATATACTCACCTACCCATGAATATACTCACAACCTCTACGAAAGCCTTACCAATTGTAGGTGTGCATACCCTGAAGATGTGTTTATATGAACCCAGCCAGCCAGCCACCTTGCTTATGTGACCCTGGCTTTGCTGTCCCTCCTCCTTTCTCGCTTCTCTCAGTTCCTTCTTGGGGCCTTTACATGCAAATCTTGCCTCACTGGACCAATTGAAGCTCGCCACTCACTGCCCATTCATGCCATTCCTCTCTCTTACCATCCCATGCACTCCATCCCCTCGTCATAGTCTATCTCTGAAGCATGCTGGCCACTCGATCTCTATTCGCTGCCTTGCTATATCCTCCTATTACATTATCTGCCTCATAAATCCCATGCACTTTTTTTTCTCTCCTCTAACTTGCCTCTTAAGCGTTCCATTCTATACATTCCCTTGATCATCTCTCTCATCTTTTAATTCCTAACTGCCTTGTTCTCCTCTTCCTCCTCCTCTTCTTCCTCATCCAGCCCACCAGTAATCTTGTTTCCCTTCCTAACCTATCTCTAAAGTGTGGTATTCTATCTAATCCTGTATTGTATGCCTCTCCGACTCCTCTATCTTTCTTCTAACCCTCTGAATACCTCCTCAGTTTGGTTATTGAAGTCGCATGCATGTGTCGGGGTAGGTGAAAAGTCGACAAATCGTTCCTTTCCCCAGGTTTAATTTGTTTTGTGAAGTCTACAAATCTTCCCGAGAGATGCAAGAGCTGTTTTCACTTTCGTTTAGTCATTAGCATGCTTACCCTTCACACACACACACACACATACACACTGACGCCACGGAATTTCTGTAGTGGTTGTAGTCTTTTTAATAGTTGTTTGTGCATGCAGGTCTTTTTCCTGTTCGTAGCTAGGGCGCACGTGTTAAACTTCATTGTCATTCGGTGGTGGGCTTGTGGAAGCCGGCGTGGTGCTATAATGGTGCTGCTGAGGCCAAGCCAAGACTTCATGTCCAGTGTTGTGATTAAAATAAACGTTGTCTTCAAGTGTAGCTGTAGATACTGACATCCAGAAATCTTGGAACTCGCGGGCATTGCTAGCATCGTCATTCAATTGTCCTGACTTTGTTTGATATGTGGTTTGTTGACGAGAGGTGAACTGCAGGCGTTTATTCCATTTCAAAAGGGCTATGGCTTTAAATTTTTGCGTGAGGCCATTTTACTGTGGTTTCCGAGTGCTATCTGTATTCTGTTATGCATGTGTCCTGTAGGGTTCCTTCGCGGCCCTTGCTGTGGTAATAAAGTTCGAGTGTTCAGCCTTGGCTTACGGCGTGGCGAAATTGTTAGTGAAGACGGGTACTATCTGTGGCGTCTCTGCTTAGGGGTGGGAAGTTGGCAACAGTGGTAGTAGTAGTGGTATAAGTAGTTTAGTATGTCGCGAGTGGTATTGCTCTCACTCATCTATTCCCGTCCCAACACCCATACTCGTCCCCTTCCTCCTCCCCTACTTCCTCCCCCTCCATCCCTTGAATCCCTCCTTCCCCTCTTCCACCTCCCTTCCCCTGTTTCCACCTCCTCCATCCCTATCGCCCCTCCTCCTCCCCTTCTTCCTCTTCCGTACTCCCCACCTCCACCTCCCTTCCCCTGTTTCTTTTCAAACCGAGTCATCCGTCACTGGAACAATCTTCCTTCAGAAGTTGTAAATGCGAATACTATCAACTCCTTCAAATATAGAATCGACCGTCACTTCGCTGCGTCGGGAGTAAACTGAATATTGAGTTGCTTTCATCTGCTCCTCAATATCGAGGCGCTTTCATCTGCTCCCCAGGCCCCAGGCTGTCGAGCAGATTAAATCACCAAAGCGGGCAACCTCGTAATGAGCCAATAGGCTTTCTGTTGCCTGCGTTTCCATGTTTCCTCCATCCCTATCACCCCTCCTCCTCCCCTTCTTCCTCCTCCGTACTCCCCACCTCCACCTCCCTTCCCATGTTTACACCTCCTCCATCCCTTCTTCCATCCCCCCTTCCTCCGCTTCCACTTCCCCCTATCCCTACACCCCTCCTCCTCCTCCTCCCTCAACCCCATTACAGAGGCCGGAGGGTCGGGCGCCGCCATCTCGACTCCCTCCCTGTCAGACCGCCACACGAGACGAGAGCGCCAGTTGGTGGAAAGCGTGCGAGAAGGGAGGTCGTGATAGTAGGTGTGGCTGCGTTCTCAAAGCTTTCTGGTCACCGTTTCGGGTTTTGCTGGTCGCCACCATGCCACTCCTCAGCAACTGTTGCTTCTTCTTCGACCTGAAGGTGAGGGAAGGGCTGCCAGTGGATTGAACTCTGGTATAGCGGCGGAGACTTGAAGATTCCAACGCCGCTCTCACTCACTGGCTCGTTCGTTCGCTCGGGGGATTACCAGTTGTCTTTTTTTTTTTTCTGCTTCCTCCTCGTCCTCTTCCTCGTCCCCTTCCTCCTCCTCGTCCCCCGGCATCATCATCGAGACAGCCATAAGCCATCGTGTGTGTGTGTGTGTGTGTGTGTGAGAGAGAGATGCCCAAGGTGAAAATTTGCATGTTATGTAAGTGTAAGAATGCATGTTTGTTTGTGACGTGCAGAGAAGAAGGGTACTGATGGGCATCTTGTTAACACATACACACAGAGAGAGAGAGAGAGAGAGAGAGAGAGAGAGAGAGAGATTGGTATTAATGGAGAGATGGTAAAAGCCTCTTGAAGTGTGTGTGTGTGTGTGTGTGTGTGTACTAAAAGTCACCGTCGCACATCCCAACATTCTCAGTTTCCATACACTTCATAATTGAGCTTCAAAGTACACGGAACAAGCTCTCTCTCTCTCTCTCTCTCTCTCTCTCTCTCTCTCTCTCATACCCAATGCCCCCAACCGCTTGCAACCTCTTAAGCTTGATTTAGCCAACTCATCCCTACAGGAGAGAGAGAGAGAGAGAGAGAGAGAGAGAGAGAGAGAGAGAGAGAATGACCGATGCCACCCCATTAAAGAGCAGTTATTAAGGTTATGCACGAGAATGTCAGGGAGAGAGGGCACGTGTCACAGCCCAGAGAGAGAGAGAGAGAGAGAGAGAGAGAAGACTTTGATGGTAGAAGCTTTTCACTCCTGCCTGATGTTTTTTGTTTGGTTCAAGTACAAAAAATAATGTTTCTACTTGGGCACGAGTATATATCGGTGTCACAATCAACTCATAGCTTTGGCAATAGAGTTCACCCAATGATATACTGAATCGTAGTAGCAAGAAGTGGTATATAGTTATTTTTAACACTCGGTATGTTTTCAATGTGTAATATATTTAATGTGTTATGTATGTAATCCATATTTGACGTACGGATACCGGGGATTTATTCTACCAATACTCCACAAATTATAATTATTACGATATATTGGGCCACTCATTAGATATATCTTTGCCCTTTTTCACCTCTGCCTTCACGTGTTATTATCTAATTATACGTACTACACTCGCTGGAATGTACTCGTTAAAATCTCTAGTGCATACGCTACGACTCATGTTCAAACAAGTAGTACAAAGGAAGTTCGTAACCCATAGTCCTCCAAATAATACGGGTACAAGTAGTTTTACAGTGAATTATTAATACTAAGTACGATCACTATAATACAGCACTTATGTCTGACTCAGTACTGGTGTTTGTAGGTATGTGTATCCCTCTTCATGTCAGACGCCTTTATAACATGTCAGATCTCTTCGTTGAATCTTCATGTCAGATGCACGCCGTTTTAATATGTCAGTTGTGCTTTTCATTGGCTGCTTGAGGACATGAGGTTCCCCTTTCCGGATCCCTGCCGCGAGGCCTGAAAGTGGGCCCCCGCGCGTGACTTGGCAGGGGAGGGAGAAGGAAGGAGGCGGCTTGGGAAGTAGTCAGGCGGCAAGGAGGTGGAATGGCTGGGGAGAGAGGATGAGGGAATGGGAGGGGATGAGTGGGCGTGGCTTTCCCCCTCCTACAGCGCCCCTAGACCCAGGGTTCCGCTACATATATGGAGGCAGCCGTCTCTCTCTCTCTCTCTCACACACACGCTATTGAGTAATTCGATCTGCCGACAAGATCTTGGTGACACGATTAGTTCGGGTTACCTCTAGTGTGGGTGTGTGTGTGTTGGGGAAGACGGATCAATGATTAAACGAAATGAAAAAGAGAATACGCTTGCAGCATGCTTCTCCCAATATGTAGAATAGGAGATGCGTGTAACGTTTTCTATTTATATACACTCGAAAGCTCTTCAGATATTATCCCCCATCCTCCCTCCGTAGACCTGCAATGCCTTAAATAAACTTTTCGTGCATTTGTAGTTACCTCACAGACTAGCCCAGACCTTATTTATTTGATGTGCGTTGAGAGAAACCCTTTTTCGTGTAAACGTTTGTTGCTATGTGCATTCAGTCATTATTTGGTGGTGCTGGGTGAGTCGTCGTGGCCTTGAGTGAGTTCTAAGCGTTCACCCGAGTTTTTTGTATGGATATGCCTGAGGTTTCGATCATGAGGGACAAGAGAGGTATCGCGCTGGATGTTAGGCGCATACTCCCCAACATTTCGGGGCTAACACTCCCACGACTGATGAGGTTTTCGTAGAGGTTGTGGGCATATCCTTGGGTAGTTTATGAGCCTTGAGTTCTGTGCCATAAATGTGAAGAAAGAAAAGCACTCGGAAGAACCCGACTAATCTCCGTGGTGGACCTTAGAAATATGTATAGAGAGCCGAAAGTGTCCGATATGGGTCTAAATAATAAGGTTACATACTCTTGTGGGATTCTGTTGAGGCCCAGTGAATGGATGGAGTGACACCGGTTGTTTGTTTGGTACTTTGTGTGTATATAGTAGTAATGGTACTAGGAGGAGGAGGAGGAGGAGAGTAGGGAATGGGACACTGTTGAAATGATGAAGATAAAGGTTACACTAATGTCGGGTTATATTTTCACATTTCGTTCATGCATTTTTGATAACTTATTTTTTCTCCTTTCTCTTCCCCAGGTCGGAACGAAGATCATCGGGGTCATCAAACTGGTGAGTACTGCATTGGTGACTGGTTGAGATGATTGGTGACTGGCTGAGATGATTGGTGACCGGTTGAGGTTGACTTGACTTTGGTTACTGGTTGAGGTTAACATGAACTTGATTGGTGACTGGTTGAGGTGGACTAGTGACTAAATGAAGGCTTATTGATGACAGGATGACTGTTGATTGGTGATTGATGACTAGATGATGACGTGACTGGTTGACTAGTGACTGACTGACCTTTGACTGGCTTAAAAGTGACTTGTAACTGGTACAGATAAGGTTCGATTCATTATAAAGTAACCTAACCTCTCACCATGAATTCATTTGCAGGTGTTCTTGAGAGAGAGAGAGAGAGAGAGAGAGAGAGAGAGAGAGTATAATTTACGTGTCTTGTACCATAGTTCCTGTCCAAAGGCGTGTTTGTGCGTGACAGGTGTGTGTGTGTGTGTGTGTCCCTCCTTTCCTACACACACACACACACACACACACACACACACACACACACCGTTACATAATGCAGTGCCTCGGAAAATATGTGTTATTACGACTCATAATTCTTATTTTTCATCTTCCTTCACCTTTTGTTTCTTCTTCTTTGATTGCCATTTTCGTTCTTGCTGTTAGTTGTCATTCGTCAATTTATTTATTCATTTATTCATCTATTTTGTGTCGTTTTTTTTCTTTTTCATCGTCTTTAGTTTACCGAAAAAAAGAAAAAAAACATCTCCATCCTCTTGAAAGCTGCCTAATGTCCTTTTGAGAGAGAGAGAGAGAGAGAGAGAGAGAGAGAGAGAGAGAGAGAGAGAGATGGTGTGACATTCGACCAAGAAGCTTAAGACCTTTTCTTCCTTTAAACGAAATGAATGAGTTAAACGAAAAGGCTTAAAGGAATTATTTGGTACACACACACACACACACACACACACACACACACACACACACAAACACAGGGAAAGGTCATCGTACTCATTAATTAAAACCGACAGTCTCTCTCTCTCTCTCTCTCTCTCTCTCTCTCTCTCTCTCGTGTGTGTGTGTGTTTGTGTGTGTGTGTGTGTGTGTGTGTTTCTACAATTTCAACGATAAAGAATGGTGTTTTTAGTGTTGTTTTTGTCACCGTCACGGGCGAAAGTTAAATGATTACACGAGGAAACTTTATTTTTTTTTATTATCACTTAACACACACACACACACACACACACACACACACACACACACACACACACACACACACACACAACATGAGTATGTATGTACGTATCCATGTATGTATGTATGTTTGTCAAAAAAAAAAGGGGGGACACATTCCTCTGCTCGTTCGGTCCTTCTGCCTCGGATCTCAAGTTTCCCGGGTCTGAGAGAGAGAGAGAGAGAGAGAGAGAGAGAGAGAGAGACCTCTGCTCGTTCGGTCCTTCTGCCTCGGATCTCAAGTTTCCCGGGTCTGAGAGAGAGAGAGAGAGAGAGAGAGAGAGAGAGAGAGAGAGAGTCATGAATGTCCGTATTGATACACACACACACACACACACACACACACACACACACACACACACACACACACACACACTTTATATTAAGCGTTCCGGAATATTGGATTACAGCGAATTTTCCTTCTTCATCATTAATTAATAAGCGAACTAGTAAGTGAATAATGAAAACCATCATTAAAAAGGGATGAAAAAAAAATTATCCATTCGTTTAGACCTCTTCCCCCCCCCCCCACACACACACTTACACACGCACTTAAACACACTTTCCCGGTTCACATTCCATTGCGTTCGGCGTGTCCTGAGGGAGCCGGGCGGTATTAATCACCCCCAGCCTCTTTACCTAAAGGAGAGAGAGAGAGAGAGAGAGAGAGAGAGAGAGAGAGAGAGAGAGAGAGGGGGGGAGGAGGTAAGAGGCGGGTTCTGTGTGTGCGTGTGTGAGGGTCTTGACACATCTTACACCCCCTCTTTGCCATATATACCCTAGTACTCCTCCCTTACCTATAACCTTACCCATACAGCCTCCCTATATCTCAGTGCATCCCTTCTTGCCCCACATTCCTACTCTCCCTTAACCTTTAACCCTTAATAGCCACCCTGCACTCAACCCTTCTTAGTCTGCCCTACATTACTACCTATTCCTACCCTACTAAAAAAAGTACCCTACGTCCTCCCCAGCATACCCCATCTTTGGCCTAGTCTACCTGTTATCTCTATGCTCTACCTCTCACCTCTCAGTCCCTTCCCTACATTTCTGCCCTAGCTTACCTCTTATCCCTATACAGCCTCCCTCAGTCCCTCCCTCTTTGCCCTATATCCTCGTCCTTGCCTCAGCTCATCTTACACTTACCTCTCCATCCCTTCCCGATATACATTTAGTGCCTCCCTGACCAACGTTACCAGATTGTCGTACTTGGCGTATTGTTTTGCCGATTTCTGACCAAAAACTATCGCACCCACAAAGATAAAGACATGCATTTATAATTATTGTTAAAATCGGTAATTATTGATACTCTTTTTTGCAATCTTTATGGGCCAGAAACCGAAAAATATGATGTAATGCGTACGATAATCTGCTAACGTCGTCCCTGACCCTCCCTTCTGACCCTCCCTCCACTTCACCTTCAGTCTCGAGGCCGTGTGCCATACCATACTGTACCCACTCTCTTGGGTTTAATTACTTGGCCCCTCTAGTTCCTCTCATGGTTTTAGGTCATGGTCCGTGCAACTTACATCGGCCTGGTTTTATAAGTGTTACCATTACGACTCATTTGTAAGCGTACGGAGTTTACTATTGAGCTTACTGAACCTAAAAAAGAACATGGCTTTGAACCCGATTAATCTCCTCTACGGAATTTGGATATAGTTGATGTGAGGGGCGAAAGCGTCCGAGAATACAAGCCTGTGAGCCGATTTCACATCCCGAACCAAACTTTAGAATCCCATACAATCCAAAATGGTGAGGTCTTCGATGCCACACTAAATACGCAAGACTATTCCTGTATAGTTTCATCAAATTTGTGAACTTAAATATAAACACCAGACACTATACAAGGAAACTTCGAAGGCTCTGGTATTGGTTTGGGAGCTTACTAACCATCATGGGGAACTGTGAAACTGGCCCTATGTCTCCACCTCCCTTCCCACATCCACGCCTCCATTCCTACCTACAGCCTGCACTCTCGCTTTAAGGTACGGGTCGCCCTACATCACAGTTTACTCTGCCTACCTACCCACTCGCTTCTACCTCGAAACGTGCGTGACAGGGTCGTGGACGTCTGACATTTTCTGACATTTTGGTAGATAAATGACCGGATGGCTACATGTGTGTGTGTGTGTGTGTGTGTGACTGTGTGTGTGTGTGTGTGTGCGCGTGAATCCTTCCTTTGTTATGAGGAAGGTCCAAGGTTATGCACGAACTTAAATTACGTCTTTGGAATGTTTCTTTGACTGGCAACTCTTCTACTACTACTACTACTACTACTACTACTACTACTACTACTTCTGCTACTACTATTTCTGCTACTTCTAAAACTACTGGTTACCTTATTCTTTTTCTTCTACCATTATTGTAGCTTCATTCAGGGTATTTCTCGGTCTAGTGTAACCTTTCGAATCACTGAATGAGCCGGTTCGTCTACACTAGCTTCGGTCTCGCCACAGTTACTCATTCGAAACCCGCGCCGAACATCACCGAACCGAACCCGAGACAAGTCGAGCCGAGATGAGAGGAAGTAGACGGCAGACTGATCTAAATAGCCAAGAAGGGAATGAGTAAACCAGAAGGGGAACGACAATCGAGCCGAAACGAGACAAGCCCAGACGAGTCAAGCCGAGGCAATCCAAGCCGAGACTAGGTAGACGGCAGACAGATCAAGCCAGTGAGGGAATGAGTAAGCTAAGCAAAGGGAATGACTGACAGCCCCTCCCGAAATGATGATCGCTTGCCTCCCCTTCACCCCCTCCCTTGCAGAACGCCCCGTCACTGCACTTAATGTTTCTTGCACAGCCTCGAGGCACGTTCATCGGCGCTGCGGCTTTTCGTACGTTCACCTACTTCTCATTACGTTCGTCAGTACGCTACTTTTTGTTAATAGTTGATTTTTTTATTGGGTCTTGTAGTTTTATTTTTTGTTTTTTTGGGTTTAATTTTATCTTTTAACGATGATTTTTAGGATTTTTTTTTCTTTTTTCTCATTGGGTCTTTTTATTTTTATTTATTTATTTATTTATTGTTAATTTTCAGCTTTATTTTTCTTATCAATTTTCAGCTTGTATAGTAACTTTCATGATGGTATTTCTCTGTTTTGTTTCTTCTATATTCTTTCTCCTCTCTCTCTCTCTCTCTCTCTCTCTCTCTCTCTCTCTCTCTCTCGTAACCTAAGATGCCTCCCCTCCCATCGCTGTCCTTCAACGCTATTCTCCCATATCCTTCCTTTTCTCCCCGTTCCCTTCCCCGTTCCCTCCCCTCTTCCCTCCCCCCTTCCCTCCCCTCTTCTCTTCCCTCCCCTCTTCCCTCCCCTCTTCCCGCTCCTCCCTCTGACAGTATCTTCTTTGAGTCTTGGTATGTATGTATGTATGTATGTATGTATGTATGTACTATGTGTACGTATGCGGGAGGCGGCGGCGGCGGCGGCGGTAGTTACACACACACACACACACAAACACACACACACACACAGAAATGAAGAACACTACTATGTAAATATGAAACCAAATATGTGGAATCTATCAGTCTTTACCTCATTTTCACACCTAATAAATAGTACACACTTGCTTATTCGATTCCTTTACACACACACACTCTCTCTCTCTCTCTCTCTCTCTCTCTCTCTCTCTCTCTCTCTCTCTCTCTCTCTCTCTCTCTCTCTCTCAAGTCTCGTAGCATCCCTCACTTGTCTGTCTCTCCTACCTGTCTCGCTTACCTGTCTTCCATTCTACCTCTCCGTCTCTCCTGGCCTTGATTTATCGTGTCCTGCTGCCATGACGGTGCGGCTACAGTAACGACGCAAACGATACATGCAGCGTAATGGGGCGCTGAGAAGGGAGGGAGAGAGTGACTGGCTTGCGCGATGCTGGCCGAAGGAGGGAGAGGAAAGGGGAGGCCGATGCAAGGAGGACGAGAAGTGGAGGAGGATCGAGAGTTGATTTGAGGAGGACGAAGACGAAGTGGATGAGGAGGAGGAGGAGGAGGAGGAGGAATAGGATAGAAGGCAAAAGTAAAGGAAGAGGATGAGAAGGTGACAGTTGAAGGAGAAAGGAATGAGCCACTAGTGATCGAGGATGAGGGGGAAGAGATGGGGTCGAGGAGGACGAAGAGGAGGTGGTGGAAGAAAAGGAGGGATGATAATGATTGAAGAGGAGGAGGAGGAGGGAAGATGATGGGAGGGAGAGAAGGAGGAGGAGGATGGGGGGTTGAGAAGGGAGGGTGATGATGATAGAAGGAGGAGGAGGAGGAGGAGGAGGAGGTAGTGGACTTTTGGTAATGGTACTTTGGCAGTGTATGGTAGTCCTTACCTCAATCTATAGGCGTCTGGTGTTGATAATATTCTCTCTCTCTCTCTCTCTCTCTCTCTCTCTCTCTCTCTCTCTCTCTCTCTCTCTCTCTCTCTCTCTGTGACATGAGCCCTCCCTCCCTCCCTCAACTCATAATCTTAATAATTGGGCTATTAAACGGAGTCGGTATCCTCTTTCAATTCTCTCTCTCTCTCTCTCTCTCTCTCTCTCTCTCTCTCTCTCTCTCTCTCTCTCTCTAAATGGGAAATAAATACGTCTTTCATTTCCTTCCGTTTGCTTTTCTATTCACATACTTCTTAATTAACTGATAAGGGGTAAATTTGCCATTCTCTCTCTCTCTCTCTCTCTCTCTCTCTCTCTCTCTCTCTCTCTCTCTCTCTCTCTCTCTCTCTCCGGAGCTAGGCTTGGTATTTAGTGCTTAATTGCTGATAATATTGAACCATCGAGCGTGTGTGTGTGTGTGTGTGTGTGTGTGTGTTTCATCCAGCCAATCAGCCACATTGGGCGACCACCGAGTTTTATGGATGAAGCACCAGGTTTCTCTCTCTCTCTCTCTCTCTCTCTCTCTCTCTCTCTCTCTCTCTCTCTCTCTCTCTCTCTCTTTGGGATAGGTGCTTAGCTAAGGTCGTGATGGATTGGAATTCGTTTATCTCGTCGCCCAGAGGCTCCCGCACGCCTCTTCCACATTTGTCCATCCTCCCCTTCTGCCTCCCCTTCCCCCTTCACCCCCACGTGCACCAAAGGTAGAAGGGAAGGGGGGCGGAGGAGAAAGGAAGAGGATAGATTAGGGGAAGGAAGGAAGGAAGGACGGGGTAGTAGTAGATCCCGTCCGTCAACTAACACGAAAAAAATGATTGGAAGGGATCAGGGAATAGAAGTATGTAGGTGGAGGATATGGAAAAGGATTCAAGATGTGTTATAAAGAAGAGATGGAGGCAGGGAAGGAGAAAGAGAAGGGAAGAAGGGGGTCGAGAAGGAGGGAAGGTGAGGGTAGGAGGAGGAGGAGGAAGAGGAGAGGTCGAGAAGGGATGGTGATGATGGTGGTGGTAATGGTGGTGGCAATGGTAAGTCTGGCAGTGTGTAAAGAGGGAGAGTAGGGAAGAAAGATAACTAGGAAAAAGGATTAGGGAATATATACGTTGATTGTTATGGGAAAGGATGCAAGAAGGAAAGTATTACAGAGGCATAGGTGGAGGACAGAAGGAGAGAAGGAAAGAAAGGAAGAGAACTGAAGAAGAAAGGCATAGATTAGTAATGCAAGGAATGTTATGTCAAGGTAAAGAAACGGGAAAGAAAAGGATAGAGGAAGATAAGTAGGAAGGATAGGTTAGAAAAAGGTACCGTAGATTTAGGTAAGAAAAAGGGTACATGAAACCCAGCAAAGAGAAGGGAAGAGAAAGAAGATGAGGTCAAAGGAAGGCAGGTTAAGGCAAGGAAGAGGAAAAGTGAAAAGAAGCAAAGAGAAGGGAAAAGAGAGAGCTTGAGGAATGGAAAGGAAGGGGAAGATTATAGAAGAAAGGAATGGAGAATTGGAGGAAAGCAAAGAGGAGAAATGATAGAAGGAGGTAATGAAGTCGAGGGGGAGGAGGAGTATGATGACAAAGAAGAGAAGGAAGTACCAAGGGAGTTTTAGATCCTGAGAGAAAAAGAAAAAAAAAAGCGAAGAAACCCAAAGAGGGGAAAGAGTTACAAGACAGTTGGAGACGAAAAAAAAAGACGAAGGTTGAGCAAGCAAGGAAAAAAATAGTGACGCAATAGGATAAAAGGAGGAAGATGGTGAAATGGGATTAGGGTACAAGG
Organism: Eriocheir sinensis; assembly: GCF_024679095.1. Taxonomy (NCBI): domain Eukaryota; kingdom Metazoa; phylum Arthropoda; class Malacostraca; order Decapoda; family Varunidae; genus Eriocheir; species Eriocheir sinensis. Next base: position 3,726,151 of record NC_066555.1, on the reverse strand, counting down.
CAGCGTAAGTAAGGACATAAAAAACGCAGGATGTGGAAATAGGGGAGGAAATGGAAGAAGAAAAAGAGAAAAGAATGGAGAGGAAAGACGAGATGAGAGAAACATGAGAATGATGGAAAGTTTAGGGAGGATAGAGGAGGCACTGTTGAGAGAGAGAGAGAGAGAGAGAGAGAGAGAGAGAGAGAGAGAGAGAGAGAGAGAGAGTGTGTTAAACCTCCCCTCAAAGAAGATTAGGCTAGGTATGTTTTTTTTTTTGTCAGTTTCAATACCGAGACTTTTTCTTTCCTTTCCCTCCCCTCGTGATCTTCTCAGGGTTTAAAAGGCCCATAAATTTCCTCTCCTAAGCCTTTTTATTTCGTGTTTATTCCGTTTTATTGCATTTTCTACCTTTTACTCTTTTTCGTTTCTTTGATGTCTTTTTGCACCAGCTTGTATATTTATGTCCTGTAGTAGTAGTAGTAGTAGTAGTAGTAGTAGTAGTAGTAGTAGCAGTAGTAAGAGGAGGAGGAAGGAAGGAAGGAAGGAAGAAGAATCGATAAGAAGAGGAGGAAGTAAACGAAGTAAAACGTTTAAATAAAAATGAAGGGTCTTAGCAACCACGTTTTAGGAGGGACATGATCGTGAGCTGTGTGAGTGAGTGAGTGAGTGTGTGTGTGTGTGTGTCCCTTGCTTAATTGGGTGGTGCAATAAAAGGAGTGACAGTGGACAAAACGAACCAAAGTCAGAAGTAACGAGTGGGTGGAGGCGTTGTGGAGGTGGAGCGGCGACTGTGGTGGAGCGTTTATGGTCGAGAGAGAGAGAGAGAGAGAGAGAGAGAGAGAGAGAGAGAGAGAGAGAGAGGTTAATGATTTGGGTGCTTACGTAAAGGGAGTGGGAAAAAGAGGAGGAAGAGGACAAAAGATGAGAGAGAGCGGGGGGGGGGATATGATCTGAGTTGTAGGACGAGTTTACAAAGAAGGAAAGAGGAACGAATAAAGAAAGGAAGGAAGGACTTGAAGAAAATAAAAATGAAAGCAGAGATGAGTAGTTTATATAATACGACCAAAAGATATTTATGTACGTAAAATAAATAGGAAAAAGAGTAAAGAAAATAAACATGAATAAGTATGAATAACAATAAAATATACTAACAAAAAAAATCAAAATAATGCAAAAACGAAAATGAACGGGATTAATGAAGATGTACAACTACACACACACACACACACACACACACACACACACACACACACACACACACACACACCTTAGTAATCCGCCAGGCTCATATAGGGCGCGCCGGTGCATGCAAACCTGTGTGAGTCTAATGATCAGGAGGACTAACTTGGGCAGGTGAGCAGGCAGACAGGTAGGGAGGGAGAGATGAAGAGGGAAGGGGGTAGAGGGGAAGAGGAAGGAAAGGGGATAGAGAGGAAGAGGAAGGGAAGGGGGTAGAGAGGAAGAGGAAGGGAAGGGGGTAGAGAGGAAGAGAGGAAGGGAAGGGGATAGAGGGGAAGAGATGAAGGGAATAGGGTAGAGAGGTACAGAGGAAGGGAAGGGGGTAGAGAGGAAGAGATGAAGGGAATAGGGTAGAGAGGTACAGAGGGAGGGAAGGGGGTAGAGAGGAAGAGATGAAGGGAATAGGGTAGAGAGGTACAGAGGGAGGGAAGGGGGTAGAGAGGAAGAGAGGAAGGGAAGGGGGTAGAGAGGAAGGGAGGAAGAGAAGGGGGTAGAGAGGAAGAGAGGAAGGGAAGGGGATAGAGGGGAAATGAAGGGAATAGGGTAGAGAGGTACAGAGGAAGGGAAGGGGGTGGAGAGGAAGGGAGGGGAGTAGAGGGGAAGAGAGGAAGGGAAGGGAGTAGTGTTCTCAGCATCTCTCCATCCTCCTTTTTTCTTTCTCTATTACTTTTTTTTCTGCACCTTGTTCGTGTTGTTACTGTTCTTTTTCTTGTTCTTCCACTTCTCTTTCTTCACTCTTCTCCTCACTTCTCTCCTACTCCTCTTTTCCCTCCTCCTCCTCCTCATCATCATCATCATCATTGTGTGTGTGTGTGTGTGTGTGTGTGTGTGTGTGTTGATACATCGTTTAAAGCACCACCATCACCACCATCGCCACCATTACCATTAGTCCACCACCACCACCACTATCACCACCACCGCCACTACCACTAAAACCTTAATGGCACATGACGTAGACTTGAGTGAACTTAAATTAATCCTTGAAAGAAAAGAAAAAAAAAAGTCAATCACGGTAATCTTAATTCTCTCTCTCTCTCTCTCTCTCTCTCTCTCTCTCTCTCTCTCTCTCTCTCTCTCTCTCTCTCTGGCAGTGCACTTCACAAAATGTTGTTGATGTTGTCACAGTTTCCGGCCGCTGAAAATTGACTTCCCTTTGACGTTTCGGATCGATGTTGACTCCCAGTATTTTATTTATTTATTTATTTATATATTTATTAGCTGAGGGATTAATTGAGTCGTTAATACATCCAGTCATCCATTTCTTTTGTTTCCTGAGGCATATCTGGGTATAAGCTTCAAATCGGACACACACACACACACACACACACACACACACACACACAGCAAACCGGAGGAAAGAGAATGAATAGACGAAAGATGTGATGAAGGAAGGAAAAGGAAGTGAGCAATGCACGTTTTTCATCACCACCATCACCATCACCACCACTACCGCCAACCTCACCTACGCCACTCCTTGCAACCCCCACCACCCTTACCACCACCACCATCACCATCATCTGACATTTTTTTTATTTTGATTTCCGTGTGTATGTGTGTCCAATCGTATACCTTGTCATTATTATTAGTTATTATTATCGTTATTGTTATTTACATCATCATTACCTCCTTTTCTTTGTTCATTGTGTTCCTATTCTGCTGGAAGGGACAACCAAGGCCACGAGAAGAATAGACTCTCTCTCTCTCTCTCTCTCTCTCTCTCTCTCTCTCTCTCTCTCTCTCTCTCTCTCACACATACACACACACACACATACACATACACACACACACATACACACACACACACATACACACACACACACACACACACTTACACACACATACACTTACACACACACACACACACATACACATCATGCCGGCGTCCAGAGGTTGTAGTTGTGGTGGCCTGGAGGGGGTAGGAAGGGGTGACCTTGAGGCTGCAGGGTTACACACACACACACACACACACACACACACACACACACACACACACACACACACAAACGTATTCGGGATGGCAAGGAGTTACATATATTAAAGACAACAAGTTTAAGATGAATTGCAGTAACTTCATAATGAAAATAGAGGTTAATTATTACAGATTTTCTTAATGATACTTTTAAAGACACTCCCACCCACCTAAAAATGTCTGTATGTTTATTTGTTGGGATAATGCGAACTAATAACTAACAAAAACACTCGTAGGATTATAAGGACGATAATTTGCACTATAGTATTCAATGTGATCAAATAAAAAATATGTACAGTTTCTAACACAAGAAGAAAGAAATGTTGTAAACACCCTTCATGAAACTCCCGCAACACACACACACACACACACACACACACACACACACATACGGGCTGTTTCTCCTTAATAAATCTTCCCGTGGGGGGCGCCGGGAAAACCTCGTTAGGAGATGGACCGAACACCGCTTAACCTTGGTGGTATTTCGACGTAACCGTCCTTAACCCTCTCTCTCTCTCTCTCTCTCTCTCTCTCTCTCTCTCTCTCTCTCTCTCTCTTCGTGGGTGTAATTATCATGGTTACTCAAGTAGAGGCAAATGAAGATAGTGAGGAGGAGGATGAAGAGGAGGAGGAAGGGTAAGAAGGAAGGAGAAATCATTACCAACTATCCCTCCCCTCCCCCCTTCCCTTATGCATCCTCTAACCTTATAAAGGCTGGATGCTGTGAGAGAGGTGTAGGCGTGTATCAGTCTGGGTTTTGAAACTAAGTATATACGTGTATCATGTGATTTTTCCGTGTAGGTGGTGGTGTTTCACTTACACAGGATTCAATGTGCTATAGCGACGTAACGTGTGTATGTGTGTGTGTGTGTGTGTAATCAAAGCTACATCTAACATCAATAACAATGTAATCAACAAGAACAGCAATCACAAACATTTCGCACCACCCTCACCACCACCACCACCACAAACAACATGAACTAAAGCACCACCGCCTTGTAAAAGAGAACAATAACAACAAAAAGAATCACGCCATGTAATTCTGTAGCACCTGAGGCCTAACAACACCTGGTGGGATTCAAATAAGGTCAGAGGAGGAGGAGGAGGAGGAGGAGGTGGAGGGAACGGAAAGGAAGAGGCGGGGCGAAGCGGGGCGGGGCGGGGCAAGCTCTTTCCTTTCCCGAAGCTAAAAAACCCACACTCGGGTTGCCTCAAGGTCCCTGCTGTTCACCTACACTCTTTAGTCTTCGTGCTGTATGTACCTGTTGATGAAGGGCTCGGAAGTAGCCTACATGTGTGTGTGTGTGTGTGTGTGTGTGTGAGGTTGGTGGTACGCACGTTTTCTTTTCTATTTTGTGTGTGTTTGATACGTGTGGCAGTGTATTTTGTGGTTGCAGTGTTGGCATTGAACATTCTGATTGTAGGAGGAGGAGGAGGACGAGGACGAGGAGGAGGAAACGAACCTCTAAAAGGAAGTGGTCACGCCCCATACACACACACACACACACACACACACACACACACCTCATGTCAGTGCCCCGTGCCAGTGACAGTATATGCAAGAGATAACACTCATGATAATTTGCAATCCGTGATACACCGCCGGACTGGACACAAAACATAGTAAGGTTCGTCACGCAATGGACCTCACACCACACGGAAGCCTCGGCCACGCAGCATTACGCCACCATAGCTTACCCTTATATCGGCGCCTCGGTAAACGTCCCTTCCGAAGAGTCTTATAAGGCTTTCAAACGTATCCCTCATCCACGGGAAACTTTGAGCTACTTTGTAAACTGAGCTAATTAAATCTGTCCACTTTGTCGCGTCTTGTTTTCTTTGTGGAACTGAATAGTGCGGTTCACAATTGAAATCCAACTACGAACCACCTGTATACAAAACTTGCTTTCCACTGACCATAAATTACATAAATACACAAATATATAATTGCAAAATAAATAACGTAGAAAAAATAACCCCCCTCCGTAATAGGACTGTTTTGGCTCACCAGGAACATTATAACCGAGACTTTCTAATAAGTTTCCATTCCTTGAGAAAGCTAAAACACTCCCACTACCATCTGTTGGGACCGAAGGGAAACAGTGGCCCCCTTGCTGGTACGGACAGGACGAGGAGGAGGAGCAGCAGCAGTCAGTGTGCCGCGGGAGGTAATAATAACAGCTTGGAGGCTAATAAGTGTCTGCTGTAGGGGAGTCAGGCACAGGCAGGAAGTTATGGCAAGAGCCGCAGTGTTTCAGAATAGAGAAGCGTCACATACATAAGGATACGCAATTTCTGTAAAAAAAGTGGATTATGGCGAATGAAAATTGAAAAGGAATGGAGTAAGAGTAGATATCCGAATTGAAAGACTTAAGAAACTAATTAATAAAACAAGGTATGAAAGGGCATTTGAAATATACATAATAGTAGCAGTAGTAGGGATAGTAATCGTAGTAGTAGCAGCAGCAGTTGAAGTAGTAATAGCAAGTAGCAATATTAATAGTTATCGTTAGCAACAGCAGCAGCAGTAATAGTACCCAGCAATAGTAGTGAAAATCGATAGAAATAATTATTCAAACAGGAAGTCGAGTAAGAGAGAGAGAGAGAGAGAGAGAGACAAAGTCCCAGCAACATGAATCCCTCCCCCCTTAGTATAGCAGCCGTAGTATTGTAATAGTAATAGAAGTAATAGAAATGCTGACGGAAAGGAGAGAGAGAGTCCCAGCAACAATAATCGCTCCACCCTTAGTATAGCAGGAGTAGTTTTGTAATAGAAGTAGGAAAGATGGAAATAATGGCGAGTAGAGAGAGAGAGAGAGAGAGCCGGCACCACGCTTCCCGCCCGTTGCCAGAGTTGAAGTCTCGCGCCGCTGCAGGATGAGGGCGGGACTGGTCGGTTGATGGACTGACGCTCTTTTCACGCGCTCCCTTTTTTTGACGCACAAACGACAGTGGTGCCGCTGATGGCGTATTGTTGCCGAGAGAGAGAGAGAGAGAGAGAGAGAGAGAGAGAGGTGGGGGGGAAGGCAGGCGTTGATCTATCCACTCCATTCTACTCCCTTGCTTCCCTGTTGTATTTTACGAGTAAAGAGAAACAACCCTTCCTCCTCCTCCTCCTCCTCCCTGTCCGCGGTTGTATGTACCGTATATCCGTCTCCGAGTTTGAGTTTATCCATTATTATTATTATTATTGTCATTATTACTGTGATCCAAGGAAAGGGCATAAAGGGAAAATTAAAACTTGATATAGACCCAGTCTCCTCAATGAGCAGATATGGATATGAAAATTAAATTAAACGGGAATAGCAATAGGGGCACACAATTAATATATATTGTGAACTATAGCGTGAATGGCGTGTTGTCTGAAATTAAGCCGGTAATCTGCTGAGAAGAGGATGCTCATTATTATTAAAGATCTTAGAAAAAAAAAACAAGGTCAAAACACCACCCATTCGACGATGACAAAGCTTTCCCTGTCTTCCTCCTCCTCCTTGTCTTCCTCCTGACTCGCCTCCTCTTACTCCTTCCCCTTCCCTCCCTACATTTTTTCTCCTATTTATCATTCCCAACCCGTATCACCTTACACCCTGTGCTCATCTTAGTCCTGTTTTTTCTCTTTTTTTTTTCATCCTCGTCCCCCCTCTGGTTTCACTCTGATCCCTTCCCCTCTCCTGTCAGTCCCGCTAACCCCCCTTCCTTCTGCCTCCCGTCCTTTCAACGCCCTTCTTCTTCCATACCCCTTTCCTCGCCTGTTCCCCCTTCCTTGCGTTGACTGACAAACACCTCCCCCACCTTTTTTTTATATATATTCTTTATTCTTCCTTTGGTGAACTGAGCGAGGAGTTTTAAGTGGCATAGCAGAGGAGTACATACGAACTACTACACGAAGTAAATATAGTTTGTGTTGAATATGTTTATGTTGAGGTGTCAAGATATGATAATGAAATAGACAACAACCCTTCCTCGCGTGTTCAGTTTTGCAAGCGGGAGAATTTGAACGTGAAGTATAAGGATTTGGAGAGTAACTTTGAAGGTCTTAGATATGGTGCCTCGAAATTTTGTAACCGTAATGTTGAGAGAGTTTGAAGAGGAACAGTTAGGCACGAAAGGTGAGAAGTTCAGTTTTCAAGGGATGTATGTGTGCCTGTGTGCGTGTGTAGGTACATACGAGAACACGGAACTTGTTGCTTCATCTGCCCTGCAACAATATGGGGTCGTTTATAAGACACTTTCGCTCCTCACATCAGCTATTTCAAAAAGTCAAAGGGGGGTCAATCGGGTTCTAATGAGTGTTTTTTAGGTTCATGGTACAGACGAACGGTCAAACTACCACCAGGGTCATAAAACTACTACTGGAAATGCCCACAACTCCTACGAAAGCCTTGTCAAATATGTGTTCTTGGACGGCGAAATGTCTTATAAAACGACCCATGGTATCCCGGGAGTCTGTGATATAAGGCTCTGTATGTACTGTAGTAGCGAAGATTAGTTTCTACCAGCGGGAAAAAAAAAATGGAAACGGGTCTTCCTGTGTAGGGAATTCAAGGAGGCGGCAATAACATACTTAAACAAAATGAGCCGAGCAGCGTGCAGCCTGTAGCCATCCCCGCCGCAGACAACTTCCCCCGCGGCCCTACTCAGCAGTTTTCACGCTGCACTTGGCACACCGACCGTCTCGCCGCTGGTGTTTGCCGTCCGCCGCGAGAGTGTGCCCACTGATTACAGGGAACACAGGAGGCAACACAGGGAACTCCTAATGAACCTTATGTAAATGTTCCTCCGCTCACCTCAGTCCAGCTGTATCACACTTGGAGGAGGGGCAAAGAAGGGAGGGACGGGGGGTATGTACGGGGTGGTGGTTGCGTAAGGGGTCACGAGGGGTGCTGGGGAGGATAAGATTTAGGAGAGACGCAAGTGAATGATGCTGGTTAGAAATTCGGTGTCGGTAAAAAAAAACGGAAATAAATATCGCAACCAAGAGTTTGTGGTTTGTTCTTGATAATTTCGAGTGTCCTGAAACGTGACTCTGCCTTGGCGGCGTCGCGGGGCTGCGGCAGGAACGAGACGCGGCTACAAAAATAAACATGTCAAGGCTTCTGGTGGAGCGGATTGGCGTCTAGTTGGAAGGGGAAGAGGCGGGCGGCGTCAAGGTCCACCCATGGCAGATGTGGGTGGGTTGGGTCGGCATTGCTAGGCATAGCGCGCCGTGTTGGGGTAAATGGCGGGCCGTGAATGGCGCCCCAGGCTTGAACACCTTGACTTGCGAGGCTCCGCTGCCGCCCGCTTGTTGTCCTTGGGATCCTTCACATCTTCGCCTGTTGTGGAGCCTTGCGCAACCGCAGAGACAAGCCCACCTCTCAGCAACCGCGTGACGTCAAGGTGGCGGCACTCAACATTCCGGCAGGACGCGGACTGATGCCATTACCACCGCCACGCCACCACCGCTGCCACGACTGGGTCAAGTGGACGCCGCGCCCCGTCGCGTTTAGCCGACCCACGCATATCATTCCCCGAGGGCGCGTCTCTCCCCAGCTGTGCCAACGCCTTAACCGCGACCACTAAAGGGACGTTGTTCTGAGACTGGGATCCCCCAAACACACACACACACACATACACACACACTAAGTTTTGTAGGGGTCCATGCAGCTTCGTGTGAGTGGGCGTGGCTGGGCTGGCAGGATGGCTCGCTGGCTTTCCTCGCTCTCATTCATATGCCCGTAATGTCAGCACGAGACCCCCGCGTGCTGGGACCATTACCGGGATAGGCCTAAGCTGTTCGTCGCCATGAGAACCGCTGGTGAAACTCTCCAATCGATGGTGGACGGCATTAGTCTACTTCCGCCTCCACAACAACAGCAGGCGGGGGCTCTACAAATACGCCGCGTTCAGTTCCTGTGACTCTTAGTTTTTGAATGTGTTGGTCGGTCGGTATTGCCCTGAGGTTACGCGTTAGTTGCTGGCTGATAATTCCCTAACGCGCAACTCTTGACTCATGCGCTCGCTCCTCTGTGTATGTGTGTGTGTGTGTGTTGCGTAAGAAAGACCCTTTTCAGTTTTTCCCCCTTTTCAACCCCTCCTCTCCCCCCTAACAACATACGTCCTGTGTCGGGGCGTAGCGACTCTGCATCAACTTCTTTGTGCGTTCGGTGTTGGGTTCGATGTTAATAGATACATACGATTGAATTGAAGTGCAGAGAGAGAGAGAGAGAGAGAGAGAGAGAGAGAGAGAGAGAGAGATTGCAGCTGGTGGTGGTGGTGGCCGTGGTCGTATGGGAAGGAAGGAAGGGTAGAGTAGAACGGCAGGCGGGCGAAGCGAGGGTGAGGAGGTCCACCCGAGCAGTGTTGCCAGACGTGGTGTTAACCTTACCGACACCACGGCACGACCACCATCACAACCACCACCACCGCCCCAAACCATTACCTTCAGCTCCTCCAACACCATTCTTTCGCTGTACTTTTACTCAGCACCTACCACCCTTCCTACACACACACACACATCTGGTTATCGCTGTATGTGAAGAGACAACATGTGTGTTTTTGCGCGTGTCGTAGTGATGATAATAGTGATAACAACAGGTAGATGGAGACCGATTAGAGACCTTAGAACACACACACACACATACACACACTAGCTGATATGCAAGAGTCGAGACTTCATGCTATGCTCCTTGGATTATGTGGTATGTTTCTGTTTTTCTTTTCCTTTTTTATTTACTTTTTTTTCCGTCCGTTGGTGTGGGTGGCTGAGCAGTGACCCGTGGCCGAAAACGAGGGAAAAGAAAGCGATGTACGTTGTTTCTTTATCGTATCAAGACATCGGTAGTATCGTAGTAGGCTAGTTATTGTAGTAGAAGTAGTAGTGTTGGGTTGGAGATGACAATGAAGGAGAAGTATTCATATAAGGAGTACAATAACATTAGCTAGGTAGAAAGAGAAGGCAGGCGTTATTATTATTACTACTACTATTATTATCATTAGTATTGTTCTTGATATTTATTGCATGGACGACAGGATTAACAGTAAGGACAATAGCCACCACTAACACTACAACATCAGCATTAGTAACACCATCACCACCACAACAACAATAACAACAGCAACAAGAACAAAAGAAAGACAGACAGACCGTGATGGTATAGGCTAATGTATACAGCCAGACACACTCATACACGTCACCTTGTTATTAGTTGTCATCATTATTCAAAAGCAATTTTATCTCATCGTCGTGTAGTAAAGAGCTGCCGAGGATCTCTCTCTCTCTCTCTCTCTCTCTCTCTCTCTCTCTCTCTCTCTCTCTCTCTCTCTCTCTCTCTCTCTCTCTCCCTGCCGCCGGTTGTCGCCCTCCACACCCAGCTACTTATCTACCTGTTGCGCTTTCACCTGTAACTCCTCTCTCTCTCTCTCTCTCTCTCTCTCTCTCTCTCTCTCTCTCTCCGTGTGTGTGTGTGTGTGTGTGTGTGTGTGTGTGTGTGTGTGTGTGTGTGTGTGTGCGCGCGCCTCATTTTAGCACCGCAGATTATATATTTATTGAAGAAGTTAAATAAATCAACGTTTGACATAATTCTCTCTCTCTCTCTCTCTCTCTCTCTCTCTCTCTCTCTCTCTCTCTCTCGATCACTATATATGGGGATAGGATGCCTGAAGGTCGGCTGGGAGACGCGAGAAGCATGATCTAGTAGCACACCCAACGATCACTGAAGGAAAGGAGGAAAAGAAATAGAAGAAAAGACATATATAGTAACTTACCTTTTTACGAATAGCAGTCACGTGTAGCATCAACTGAAAACGAAAGGGAAGTGTAAGGAGAATGTTTTAGCAGTTGTGGTATTGGAGAAGGATCTTAACACTTGGGGTTTTGTTGTAGTTAATGCCAGGTTTTGCGAATGTGTCGTTAGCGAGAGACCAAGCGTGTGAAAATTGTAACGAACAGCACGAATGAAGTGAATGGAGAATGTATTTGCAGTTGTTGAGGTATTACGGAAAGGTCTGAACGTATGTGAGTATGTAAAGGGGGTGCACGTTTGTGGGTCCTGCTGTAGATAATTGGCAGGTTTTGTAAATGTGTCGTAGGCAAGAAAAAGAGCGTGTGAAAATGAAAGAAGACACCAAGGAAGTGAAAGTGAAGAGTCATGAGGTTGAAGTAATCGATTGATGTGTGTGTGTGTGTGTGTGTGTGTGTGTGTGTGTGTGTGTGTGTGTGTGTGTGTGTCAAAACAAAGGCAAAGATGACGAAGACGAAGATTAAGAAGGATAAAAATGAAATGGAAAACACACACAATAAAAAACCCACCAAGGAAATCAACAAAGAGAAGAAGATTAATGCCAAAGAAAGTGACACAACAGGAAGGCAGAGTGAGAGTAATCGTCACTTCCGTCCTCAGTAAACCTCCTACCCCCTCCTGCCCCTCCTTTACCTTCACTGCCGCCGTCACCTCAAGTCATCGTCCCGCCCGAGAGAGAGAGAGAGAGAGAGAGAGAGAGAGAGAGAGATAATTGCCCTGTGTGTGTGTGTGTGTGTGTGTGTGTGTGTGTGTGTGTGTGTGTGTGTGTGTGTGTGTGATGGATGGGTGGAGACACTTACTAGGAGGAAAAGTGGAGGAAGAGGGAAAAGAAAGAAGGAAAGGAAAGGGAGGGAGGAAGAAGCCGATTATTATAGGTAAAGTAGAAGGAAGAGGAGGAAGGGAATAAGGAGGGGAAGAGACCGAAGGAGAGGGAGGGAGGGTAGGTAATGGAGAGGTGGAGGAGGGAGGGTAGGAGAGGAAGGGAGGAGCGAAGGTGCAGGTAAATGAACTCTGGTAGATTCAACACCACCACTACCACCATAACCTCCACCACCATCACTAAAACCTCCACTTCTACCACCATACCCTCCACCAGCATCACTAAAACCTCCACCTCTACCACCATAACCTCCACTTCTACCACCATAACCTCCACCACCATCACTATAACCTTCACCACTACCACCATAACCTCCACCATCACTAAAACCTCCACCTCTACCACCATAACCTCCACCACTACCCCTATAACGTCACCCATTACCATCACCTCCACTTCCACCCCATTACTACCATCATACGTCCACCAAATTCATCACCATCATCACCACTACCACCATCCTCTCCACCATAACCTCCTTCCACCGCCATAACCTTTCCACCACCACCTTCACATCCTCACCACTATTACCACCACCACTATTGCCTCTACCCCTCCGCCATCACCATCATCACTATCACTTTTTCTGATGCCCAAAAAGGAGGAGGAGGAGGAGGAGGAGGAGCCAACTTCACTGAATTCCTTCCTATTTTCCTCCTCGTTTTTTCTCCTCTTCACATTTTTGTTACTCTTCCTCGCTTTTTTTCCTCCATCCCTCACTTTCCTTTCCCGTCTTCTGTCTTCCTCCCTTCTCCCTTCCTCTCTTCCTTCCTCCCTTTCTCTTCCTTCCTCTCTTCCTTTCTCATCTCCCTTCCTCTCTTCTCCCTCCCTTTCTTCTCTTCCTTTCTCTCATCCCTTGTTCCTCCCTCTCATCTCTTCCATCCTTTCTTCTCTCTTCCTCCCTATCTCGTTCACTCTGCATTCCTCCCTCGTTCACTCCCTCTCTCACTCACTCTTGATGGTGACACTGAGGAGGCAGAAACGTCAGGTTGGAGGGAGTCCAGATTTCTTCAACTTGCCGGTGACTGAAAAATAAGATAAAAAAATAGGAAGTCACATGTTTACCTTATCTTTGTACTATACTTATATTTAGGTAAGATTTTATTATTTGCCGGGTTTCAAGACCAGTCGGAAAATTTACATCATAGGTTGGATTTTGCAAACAACTATACGTGTGATTTTTTTTTTTTTTTATTTATTATTTTTTTTTAGTTATACCAAGAGAACACGTGCCTCTTTTTTTCGTGTGTGTGTGTGTGTGTGTGTGTGTGTGTGTGTGTGTGTGTGTGTGTGTGTGTGTGTGTGTCAGCCTCCACATCAGGTAAAGCTTTTGATAAGTGTTATCTCTGATGCCCTTAATTGTTTCTTGCTGCGGACACACACACACAAACACAGATTGTCGATGGGATGCTGCTTATCTTTGTGTGTGTGTGTGTGTGAGAGAGAGAGAGAGAGAGAGAGAGAGAGAGAGAGAGAGAGAGAGAGAGAGAGCAGACAAAAATGCCGTTGATTCGCTTCAGGAACCTGACTTTTGGAGAACCTGTTGCTTGTACGAAGTCTTCAAATAAGGCGAACTCACTTTTTTTTTTCTTTGCAGTTTTCTTTGTGAGTCGTGATCTCCGAAGCATTTAGAAGCGTGTAGAGGAAAGTTTTCTATTTCGCTCAATTAGACAGCTTTGAAATAATAGTATAGCCAAGACAAATGAAAAAAAAAGCTCATACTTGTTTTTTATACTCGTTAGATGTATTGATGTGTGTGTGTGTGTGTGTGTGTGTGTGTGTGTGTGTGTGTGTGTGTGTGTGTGTGTGTGTAACGATCGAAAATATATGTACACATACCAAAAGATAAGCTGCATACGAGCGTCGTATGTATAAAAATACGTCGATACTTTACGACTTGGAGTAAAAGGTGCATATGTTAAATTATTACTCTGGGCACCTGTGGCTTTACTCTCTCTCTCTCTCTCTCTCTCTCTCTCTCTCTCTCTCTCTCTCTCTCTCTCTCTCTCTCTCTCTCTCGTGTTATGAAATATATGGACATCTCACGAACCATCACATTTCAGCTGTCCGTTGATGTGGCATGTGCCCCCCCCCCCCCCTCTCTCTCTCTCTCTCTCTCTCTCCTCCACCTCCTCTTCCTCCACTTATGTATGTCTGTCTTGTGTCAACAAATTGTGACAGCAGCCATCTTCTCCCCACCCCCACCTCTTCCCTCGCGCGCACACACACACACACACACACACACACGGGAACATACTTATATCTTTTCTACTTCTACTTATACTTCCACTAATATACTTAAACTTTCACTACTACTAATTCTTTTTTTCTTTCTCTACTACTACTACTACTACTACTACTACTTCTACAACTACCACCACCACCAATACTACTACACGCTACCAGCACACACACACACACACACACACACACACACACACACCATCAAAGAGGTGCCTGAGGATAGCTGGACAATATTATAACATTATACGCCTCGGCTCGATACTGTGCCCTGAGCGAGTGTTGCTAGGAGAGAGAGAGGGAGAGGGAGGGAAGGGAAAGGAAAGGGGGGGTAAGGGGGATAGAGAGGGAGGGATGGGGAAGGGGATTGGAGGGAACGTCGAACACCACAACAATTGATCTGAATGGGTCAATAGCCAACCTTTACGATGGTCTGTAGGTAGGTAGGTAGAAGCATATCCATCTACCTATGTTTCTTCTCCTTATAGTCCTGTTTTACTTGATTGGATCTTGTCATCTGTAGTTCTGTTGTGGTTCTTGATTCTTTACAATTTCTTCTCATTTCTGACCCTCCTTCCTTTTTCTTTCCTAATTCTTCTTATTTTTCTCTATTTTTGTCGTCGATCTATAGTCTTTGCACTTTCTCATCATCTCTGGCTCCGGTTCCTCCTCCTTTTTATTTATTTTCTGCCGTCTGTGTATATTCTCAAAATTTTCATTGCTTGCCTGGATCTTCTTTTATTTCTACCTCTTTGTTTTTTCGTCTGTTCTTTCCATTATCGAAATTTTGTTGATTATGCTTACCTTTCCTTTTCTTTTATTTTCTCATTTTCCTTTTATGGTTTATCCTTCTAGTTTTCATTGCTTTCCTTCTTTTATCTCTAATTCTCTCATGCTTATTCTTTGCATTGCTTCCTCTTCTATGTTTCGTTATTGTCTCCATATCCTCCTCGTCTCTTACCCTGCTTTCTTATCCTCGTTTTCTCTTCTAATCTTTCTTCATCTAATCCTTCCTTTCTTTTTATTGTATTCCATTTTTCCTTCTACCATGTTTCTTTATTCACAGCACATTCTACAATTATTATCTCATGTTCTTTTCCATTTCTTCTTCTCTTCCTTCCTGTGTCCATAGCTCTTTGAATTCCCCACTTTTCTTCACCGTTTTCAATCTCTACCTCTGTCCTCTTTCTCTTTTATTCTCCTCTTCTTGACCACGCTTCCCTTCCCTTGTTCTCCCTTCTCTTCCTTCCCCCTCACTGTCATTTTCTATACCTTCTTTCCCTCCTTAATTTCCTTCCTTTTCTTCCTCTTCCCGCTTCCTGCCATTCATTTCAAGCCTAACATCCTTACCTTCTTCACCTTTTGTTAACTTGGAGCAGGAGGAGGAGGAGAGAGGTCAACTAATATCTGTCTTCGGAAAGATAATCATATCTCCTCTTAAGATGATGCTGTATTTATATAAACCGGGGAGTCTCTCTCTCTCTCTCTCTCTCTCTCTCTCTCTCTCTCTCTCTCTCTCTCTCTCTCTCATTTTAAACTCATTAAGCTGATAACATTCACAAAAAAAATGAGGAATTGATAAAACAACGAAATATAGCTTAAAATATATTACGTAAGCTAAGGAGAGAGAGAGAGAGAGAGAGAGACGTAAAAACCGTCCCTTCCTTCTTTCCCTCGCTCTCAATCTATTAATAAAGAAACACCCGAATCGATACACGTCCTTTACCTGTCCCGGCGTAACGATGTGTGCTACCAGAGTGATGTGTGCGTGACTACCTCTCGAGTGGCCACGTGTAGCTCTCTCTCTCTCTCTCTCTCTCTCTCTCTCTCTCTCTCTCTCTCTCTCTCTCTCTCTCTCTCAAGTATCGAACTGTGTGTGTGTGTGTGTGTGTGTGTGTGTGTGTGTGTGTGTACCCGATCTGGCCCCACCTATTTTTGTCATGAAATATTTTTATGCACTACTCTCTCCCTTTCTTCCATACCTCTCTCTCTCTCTCTCTCTCTCTCTCTCTCTCTCTCTCTCTCTCTCTCGTAGTAGTAGTAGTAGTAGTAGTAGTAGTAGATACGACCAAGTAATAATAGTAGTTGTTATTGTTGTTTATGTAGCAGCAGCTGTAATAGTAGTAGTAGTAGTAGCTGATGCAGTGCTGGCAAAAAAGTTATGTTTATTTAGACGAAGTGCCGCTTATTTTTATCTTTTTTTTTTTTTTTTTTTTTTTTTTTTTAAGAGCGGTGAATGGGTCTTGTCTTTACAACTGTGACGCGGTTGTCTTTGAAGGGCGCGGGACGGAATGACTCCTCCTCGCTGTTTTTCCTCTTTCCTTTTCTTCTTATTCTTTCGTGACATCTGTGGCGTTGACGATTCTCCTGAAGTGAATGTTTCTTGTCGTCGAAAGGAGGTTAGAAAAAAAAAAAGGTCCAGACAAACGGCAGAAAAACAAGCGAACAAAAATAGTTGTGTGTGTGTGTGTGTGTGTGTGTGTGTGTGTGTGAGAGAGAGAGAGAGAGAGAGAGAGAGAGAGAGAGGTAACATGTAGGGCAAACTGGCTGATCATACTGTACCCTACTTTACATACATGAGGTAAAATTAACTTAACATGGGCGTGGTTAGGATTCTCTCTCTCTCTCTCTCTCTCTCTCTCTCTCTCTCTCTCTCTCTCTCTCTCTCTCTCTCTCTCTCTCAAAAAATTAAGTTTCCCATCGCGATATACTGCTGGTGGTTTTTACTGTCAAATTTCCTTTTGCTAATATTTTCATTTCCGTTTGCGTGTGTGTTTGTGTGTGTGTGTGTGTGAGAGAGAGAGAGAGAGAGAGAGAGAGAGAGAGAGATTTATACCACATTCATTTTCCGTGCGTCTTGTAACAGATCCTCTTGCCACACTTTCCCACTAGATAAACCTATTTACGAGAGTCGGGAAATAGGCGAGAGTAGGGCGTGCCGCTGAGGCCAGGGAAGGAACCGTCCGTGGGGTTGTATGGTCTTGTCACGCGCTCATACCATACACGTATCTGTCGCGTATGATACCAGTAGATAAGTAGTAGCAGTGGTGGTGGTGGTGGTCTTTTTTTTTGTATGGTTGTTTGTTACAGCTAATGTGTTATGGATTTCAATAATGCCATGAGGTAGTAGAAGTAGTGGTAGTAGTAGTAGTAGTAGTAGTAGTAGTAATGGTAATAGTAGTAGTAGTAACGTCTTGACATTCTCTCTCTCTCTCTCTCTCTCTCTCTCTCTCTCTCTCTCTCTCTCTCTCTCTCTCTCTCTCTCTAAACATGTTACCTCTTTACTAGTCTATCCATTTCTAAGATATCGCATCCATCAATCCTCCCTCCTTCCTTCTGTTGACTAGGAACTTTTCAGCCTCACCACAACACAGCCGACACATATTTTTAAACATTTCGACGCCCAAGCTCACATATTTGACAAGACTTTCGTAGGAGTTTTGGGCATTTCCAGGGGTAGTTTTATAACTCTTCCGGTAGTCTGACCCTTCTTCGGTACCGTGAACCTCAGGAAACACACATTACAACCCGATTGACCTCCTTTTCGACCTTTATAATTGTTGATGTGAAGGGAAGAAGCGTCTGAAAATACCGACCTCACTCCCTTCCACGCATGACGGGAAGAAGTGTGTTATGACAGACACAGCTTCACGTCCGTCTGTCTATAGCTGTGCCCGTTCCTCCCTCCATCGCCTGACCTACATCTCTCTCTCTCTCTCTCTCTCTCTCTCTCTCTCTAAACATGTTACCTCTTTACTAGTTTATCCATTTCTAAGATATCGCATCCATCAATCCTCCCTCTTTCCTTCCTTCCACCCTTCCTTTCTTTCTTTCTCCCTCCCTCCTCATCAGTCACAACATTGCAGTTCGATTATCAAAGAGCATAAGCAACAGGCAAAGAGGGTGAAGGGGTGAGCCTGTAAGTATAGCCTTCAAACCTCCCTTCCCGCGTGTTGCCAGGGGGATGATCATGGTCGGGGGAGTGGGAAGGAAAGAGATGGGGAGAGAAAAGAAGGTCGAGAGGGAGGCAGGGAGGGAAGAGGGAAGAGGAGGAAGGGGTGGAGTTGGGTTATGCAACAGACCCTTCAGAAATATGGGCGCGGCCTTAATTATTTAGTATTTTCTTGTGATTTATCTTCCTCAGGGACGTTGTAAATGGGGGAGGGGGGAAGGGGGGGGCGTGGCACTGTTTTTCTTGTAGTGATTGTGGTAGTGGTGGTAGTAGCAGCAGTAGTTGTATATTTAAGGCGCAACAAAACAAAAATAAGAAGAAGAAATAATTATCTACCATCTACCTTATTTGTTCGTTTTCTTTCCACTTTCCGTTTTTCTTTCCTACTCCATCTTACTATTACTGCTACTACTACTACTACTAGTAATAATAAAGAGACGAAAGAAATGGAGAATGGAGAATGAGCGACGAACTGGCATCTTTTTCATCCTTCCTTCACCACAAAACAAAGCCTCCCTCCCTCCTTCCTTTCTTTCCTCCCTTTCTTCCTCC
Source organism: Eriocheir sinensis (assembly GCF_024679095.1). Lineage (NCBI taxonomy): Eukaryota > Metazoa > Arthropoda > Malacostraca > Decapoda > Varunidae > Eriocheir > Eriocheir sinensis. Next base: position 3,707,558 of record NC_066555.1, on the reverse strand, counting down.
TCCCTCCTCAATATCCTGCTTTCCTCTGCCTCCCTCCATTCTTACTCCATGTCTTCGAGTCCTTCCTCTTTCTTCCTGCTTTCTTGCTTTCGTTCCTGCTCCCTCCTGTTCATCTTTCTCCTTTCTCTCCTCCCACCCTCATCCTCCCTTCTCAACTTTCTTCTTTTCCTCTTGCTCCTTCCTTTACCTCCCTCCGTCATGTCTTTTCTCCCTTCTCCCTCCTTTCCTATTATATACTCCCCTCTTTCCTCCCTTCTCCCTCCTTCCTTTCTCGTCCCTTTTCTCCATCCTTCCTCCCTTCTTTCTCCCCTTCCTCTTCCTTCTGCCTTACTCTCTCCCTTCCTCCCCCTCCTTCCTTTAATTCCCCCTCTACTATAACACACGCACCCAAGAAAGAGAATAGCCATAAAAATAATACTAATAACAAGTCAAACAGGGATAAGGACGCAATGACGGTTATCCAGATGACGTATGGCGAAAGAATTATAGAAGGCAGGACGGCGTTGTATATATTAGCTTACAGAGAGACGACAAATCTACTTTTCTTTTTCTTCCATCCCATCCTCGTCTCCCTCTTTACCCTTTCTTTCATTGCACTTCTTCCTTCTCTTCTTTTACCCTTCTCTCATTCTTGCTCTCATTCCTCCATCAGATTTCTTTCCATCTTTATTTAGTTTACTGTTCTTGTTTATTTGATTTCTTTGGACCCCGACACATGATATGGACATCAGAGTAACGCTTTGAGTCAGTAGAAATAAACAGAGGCGTTGTAACTTTTTGTATGGGATATTTTTCACTTATTTCACTCTCCTCTACGCGCTATTAAGTCCTCTTTTTTTTCCTCCCCTCCTCTTTCCACTTTTCCATCCCATCTTCGTCTCTCTTCCTCTTTATCTCCTTTCCTCTCCCTCATTCCTTCCTCCATTCCACCCTCTCTTCTCCTTTCCCTATTCCACTCTTCCCTCGCTCTTTTTCCTCCTTCACATCCTATTCTCCCTCTTTCTTTCCTTCATTCCACACACCTTACTTCCCTTCTTTTCCTCCCCCACTCTTAATTATCCTTCTTCCTTGGCATCCCTTTCTTCTCCCCCATCTCCTATTTTCTCCTCCACCATTCTTTCATTTATTTTCATGTCTCGCTTCTTTCCTCTACCCCAACCTCGTCTCTTTTCTTTTATCCTCTCCCTGTTAAGAAAATAAAGAGAAAAGAGAAGGAAGTGTGAGGGATAAGGGAACAGGAAGGAAGGTGAGAGAAGACAAAGAAAGAATGGGAAGATGTCACGGGGAAGGGGCGGGAGCTGTTATTTGGCGCCAGAGGAAATCCGTTACAGAAAAGGGAGGAAGAAGGGAAGGAGAAAAAAGATGAGAAACTAGGAGGAGGAAGGAAGAAGAAGAATAAAACAAATAAAAGGAAAGAAGAAAATGAAAAGCAGGAAGAAGGAGGAAGGAAAGGAAGAGAGGAGGAAGAGAGGACAGGAAGAAGAAAACGAAGAGAAGGATGAAAGAAAAAGAAAAGAAAAAGGAGGGAGGAGTGGAAAGAGGAGGAGGAAGAAGGAAAGAAGAAGAGACGAGGAAGGAAAGAAAAGAAAAAAGGAGGAAGAAGACATAGAGAACAGGAAGAAAAAGAAGTGGAAGAAGGAAATAAGAGAAGAGAAAGAAAAGGGAAAGGGAGGAAGGGAATAAACGAAGAGGAAGAGGGAAAGGAGGAAGGGAAGAAAAGAAGGAAGAGAAAGGAGAACGAGCGGTAGAAGTGGGAAAGAAATAATAATAAGAGGAGGAGGAAGAAAGAGGACGGAAAGAAGGAACTAAGAAAAAAAAAAAAGTTAAGGAGGAGAGGGACTTACCATCTGGAGGAACGGCCGTTGGAGATGAAGAGGAAGAAGAGGATTTGAGAAAGGGGAGAAAAAAGGCGGGAAGATGACTCATAATCTAGGCTTAAATTCATATCATTATTTATTCTTAATTTAATATCGTTCATCAACTGACTCTGCAAACTGTCATTATAATTTCTGTTTCTAATTCTTGGCGCACTAAAAGCAGTACGTTATAATGGTTCTTTTGTCATTCTTTCATCTTTTTCTTTACTGTCTCATTAATCATTACTACTTATCAATCCTACTACTACTCTATCTTTTTCTTTATTTGCTTTATTAATTTCCTCAGATTGAAATATAACTAGTTTTTCTATTTCTTCGTTTTTTTCTCCTCCTTCCTCATCTATTTCTCCTTTTCCTACTTTACTATCTCATTCACCATAAATACATATCATTAACCCACTACATACTCTACATTCCTTTACTTCCCTTCACAGCACCGAGACTAATGTTCGTTTTTTCCCCCTCAGATTGGCGCCATCATGACCAGCCTAACGCTCGCCGTCATGCTCGTTTTCCTACTGTTCGTGGACTCGAGCGTCGACCTGGCCAGCAGCATACACGAGGTGCACCGCAACAGCTTAAAGGACGATGACTACGCGGACGTCGGTGACCAGCCCAAGCAAATCTTCGATCTTGTCAAGGAACACCTCTCTTATGGTTAGTTTGAGGGAGAGACCTTAGTGTGTGTTTGTGAGAGAGAGAGAGAGAGAGATTCTTCATCCTGGGTCCGAAGAATTGGTTTAGGTTGTCATTCAATTTTCATGTATTTCCATTTGTTCTTACTGAAAATTAACCGCTATTATCTCTCTCTCTCTCTCTCTCTCTCTCTCTCTCTCTCTCTGCATATCTTCTTCCTTGCTTTCTTTCACTTTTTTTCAGCTTTCCTTTCTTCCAATTCCCTTTTTATTGCCCTATGCATCTCAATGTCACGGAGATGAGCACCAAGACCACGCGTAGCTATACCATATGCCTCCATCTTTACCTTATACCCCATTTCTTGCTCTCCTCACCCCCTCCCTCACCTACACATCCATACCACCCCCAGCTCCTTCAAGCACACCACCCTCCCCGTAGGTTCCATGCCCGTCTTACATTCTCGTTCCTCCGTGGATGGTTGGTTCGCGCTGGGATACTAAATTTAAGTGACCGTGCCTTCTCTTTCTCCCCCCACAGTGAAGATCGCTTTCTGCATCGTGCTGACGCTGGGTCTTCTGAGTGTGATAACGTCTTCGATGCTGATCCATGGCGTGAGGCGGGTAAGTACAACACACAAATACGTAAATGAAAAATATGTAAATAAAATAAAAGAAAGAAAAGAGTAAAAATTAAGAAAAATAAATAAATGTTGAAAAAATAGATGAATGAATATATACATGTTGAAATACAAGGATTACGTACTTTATATACCAAATTTTAATGATTATGATTTCAGTTGTTCTCCCTTTTATCTGCTGCTGTCTCACTTTTCTACGACATACACATTTTGATATCAGCCAAGAGGTCGAGAAGTGATTATTTTCCTATCACCACATCTAGTTTTATTATTTCAGTGCTTCATTCCACTCCAAAGTAACAAAAATAAATCCTCCGCCACCCACCAGGAACTTTATGATTTGTTGTAGTTTCTTTTTTCATCGATTTTTTCCTAATATACATCTACATCTATTTCCTATGAGACTATGGATATAATAAACCACCTTATCTACACAGTTTTCACTGGTAAAAAAAAAAAAATAAATAAACACATCAATGATATTACACAATGGAAAAATCTCTCTCCGAAATTGGCCTCTTTTGGCCCTCTCATTCTTTTTCTCTTCGATGGAGCATTGTTAACGGACTTTTTTTATGTTTTTCCCGTTTTTTTTTTTTCCTTGAGCTGCCTCCATTGCTGTAGAAAAAAAAAATAGTGACACCTTCATCTTCCCCCAGGATCGCCGCGGCCTGCTGCTTCCCTTCATCACCCAGGAGGTGCTGAACATTGTCATCTTCATCGCGTTGGACATCTCCGTGGCGGTGATCTTCGGAGTGCCTGATGTCCTGATTGGCTTGGTGCTGGGTGTCGCGGGAGGCTGCATCATCGAACTCTACTTTCTCCTGGTCGTCATATCCCAGTACCAGGCGCTCGGGGTCCTCCGCATGCACGAGGAGATAAGCATGAAGTGAGGAGGAGGAGGTGATTGCTGAGTCTTTTGGTGGGATAGTGTGACTTGGCAGATTGATGTACTTGGTGGACAGGAGACGTCGCCGTTAGGTTGTAGGGTCTGTTTGCCGATTTCTTTGCATCATTTCAATCTGTACTCATCAGGAAACATAGAACAAACATAAAACAACTGAATAAGAAAAAAAATCAAGGAAACGTTACATAAGTTGATAGACTGGGAGGTTAGGGGAGTTTTAGGCTTACAGAAACTCCTTTGTGTAGGCCCATGGGCTTTTTTCAGACTCCTTTTGTTCTAAGTCGAGATATATAACTACTTCCACCTTCCTATGACTTGAACTCCTCAAGACACCTCTCGAACCTTTTTTGAATATTGTTTTGAAATTCTTGATTACTCTTTCTTTTGAGGAGTAGATTTGTGGGCTTTTTCTTTTTTCACATTCCATGCTTCCTCAAATGTAGAAAAAATGTTTGGTACTCTTTTTTTTAACTTTATCTTGATATTTTTTTGTGATGAGTATTACCATTTGGAAGGGTGAGTACAAATTGGCAAACAGATCCTAGTTGTAGGTCACTGTCTCAGAGATTTTTGTACTAATTTAATTTATATCCTGTCTGCTCGGCGCAAGGGGTAGGTCACGGATGTTGGAAAGGAAAGTTATTTCCTAGCCTGTTTAAAGGTGGGTTGATCAGTCTATACGCAGCATTCCGTTTAGTACTCGTCAGGTGAAGTACAAAAAAACATGTGGAAATCTGAGCTGAGGTATTTTGACAAATTAGTTTTTATACCTTTGCCCAGTGGGGGATTTTTAATCAACTCCCCTCACTCTTAGCTCCTCCACAATATCCCCTCCTAACCACCCCTTAATTCCACCCCAGTCTATCCCGTCTCCCCACCTCAATCCCCTTTACACTTATCTCTTCCCAAGCACCTCTTATTCCCTTCCCCATCATGTCGTCCAGGTGCCGGGAACATTAAACCTGTTTCTGTGTAGAGGGCAGCGCTTAATATATCCATTCTTCTGCCTGGATTTTAAGGTGCTACCTCCACCCTGAGGGACCAATTAGCACAGTGCTGCCCTCTATACAAGCTGCTCTAAAAGTCCCCATAATTTCACTGAGTAATTTTGTGCCTGATATGATGAGTGCTAAAAGGAGCAGTGTGCGTACGAGTTAGCGCCTGAACCCTCTGTGTCGTGTATTTGCATTTTCATTCTGTACGGCATCTGCTGCATTTCGGTGTAATGTAAAATTAATCTCGCTGGGAATGTCTATAGTAGTTTATTGACGTGTCTGAATATTATGTATGTATATATATTTTCCAAACTAAGAGGATGGGGGAGGAAAAACTCAAATTTAAAAACTGCAGAAAAAAAAAATACAAACTTCCCCTTTTGCAGAGTTTTTTGAGGTTTATCTGATTGTTAACAGCTTCACAGTTTTTACAATACATACATTTTATAATTATATTTTTCTCTATAGGACGAGATATTATAATGATCTGATTAGTATGTAGCCTTTATAGTAGTGCAAAGGTTCGATTTAATTAATAATGGTCCTTCATTTAGAACATTTACATTCACCGGAGTTGTAAGTGTGTGTGTGTGTGTGTAAGATTTGATGGTTCTGTGTTATTAAATAGATGCATTCACTCAAGTTATGTATGTGTGTGTGTGTTTGTGTGTGTGTGTGTGTGTGTCAGGGATCTAAGGGGCTGCTGTGGGGCCTGACATTTCGCCTTAAGGTCACCCCCCACCCCCCATACCCACCACAAAGAGTCAAACAGTTGCATTTCCACCTCAGTGTCTTGGTAAGGTACTTTGTCCACCACTCCCATTAACACGTGGTCAGGGGGGAAAAAAAGGACCCTGGAAAATATATGAACTTGAGTTATACAAATGAAATACTCAAAATAACAGAATGGTTGTCAATGTTTCTTTTGACAGTATTTAAATTTATGCACCTCGGCTGGTTATTTGTATACAGTAAACAGCTCATGGCCAAAAATAAATAGATAAATAAATAGATAAATAGATAAGCAAAACAAAAAAGTCCACTGATTACTTATATGAAAAATAAAGAAGAAATGAGTGTCTCAAAGATAAGATAGATCAATTTCGGATAGAGATAAGGAGGAAGAGGAGCAATTCTTTCCCCTTATCATGCGTGCTAATTGGAGTGGTGCGTACTGATTAGCAAACCCACCATTTATACCTTAGGTCGCCGTCATCCCCCCTCCCCCCCACGTAGATTGCTAATTAGTAGCTCATACCTTTAATTAATGTTCACTAGTTTAATGAAGGATATTATTTTTTTCTCATTGATATTAATTAAACATGTCAAGCAAGATGTAATTCCTAAACATTGTAAATCTCTCTCTCTCTCTCTCTCTCTCTCTCTCTCTCTCTCTCTCTCTCTCTCTCTCTCTCTCTCTCTCTGTGTTAATACTTTTTTAATACACTTGAATTGTCTGGACGAGTTTAATATCCCCTTCCTTCCCCCTTACGTATGGAGACCTTCCAACACAGCAAGGGAGGCCGTGACAAGATAATTAGTTGCAGGAGTAAACAAGTTTAACAACACTATAAGCTTGTTAGTGGCAGGATCAAACAAGAAAACAAGTCTATTGGTGGCAGGAATAAACTAGAAACTTATTGGAGGCAGGAGTAAACAAGAAACAACTGATCGGTGAGATGTATCCTCACTGCTACTTAACACGCGTACCCTTGGGCGTTGAGTGTTGCCCACTTGACCTTGCTGTGCCCGGTTACTCTCAAGAACTCCGTGCTCATGTATGCCATCCCCAAGCTTGGCCCAGGTAGAGGAAAGTCACTTTAGAAGATTGTAAAGATAAACTAACAATTGGTAAACTCCTTAGGTAAGATTTAATATGCTTCTCAAGAAATGTACTATTGTATGACAACAAGGCGTTCGAACCAGTTAACCAGAGAGAGAGAAAACACAACAACCTTCAGATCCTCTCATACCTGAATCTATGCTTTGCCGAACGTGACACAGACAGAAGCCGCCTTGATACTTTGTGACCCTGGGTTGGTTATTCGATCAAAACGTATTATTATATATGCATACCTGTCCTCTTGGTTTTCTGAGTGAAAATTCGCCCTGATGATTAAGCCGATCCCCAATGGCGTAACCGAAGCGCCGAAGTGATTCGAAGCAAGGAGTCAAGACTCCTCTACGAATCAATCCAGCAGCGGAGGGGCAGTGAGGGCGTCGGTCCTTGGTGGCGGCGGACCTGCGGACCTGCTGCTCCAGCATATTCTGTTGCATGTGAAACTAAACCTCGTCAGGGATGGAAGGTTAGTATTACTTGGTGTGTATAATACTTGGTTAATAGCGGAAACATTTAGAGGAGGCTGCTTTAAAAGGGCACCGTGTTTTTTTTTTTTCTTTTTTGGGGGAAACTGGTTTGTAAAAGGAAGATTATTAAAGAAGCAGTCTAGGGAACATCTGGAGGACACAGTCCACCATGGCCAAGAGTAACACTTTGGTTCAGCAACGTACCGAGCCCTACGAGTAACTAGCAGTAGCTAGGAGCCTGTGTAATGGTGGGGGTGGGGGGCATAAGAGGGCCACCCGCACCGACCACGTCATCAGTGCATGTGGTTGGGGAAGGGGAGGGGATAGGAGGGAGGCATCGCCCATGTAGACATCAGACTAGCCCGTCATAGCTAAGGCCGTCGGTCATAGCGAAACAGTGTTGCATTTCAGACATAACGTACCAGATTTGGTATTTTGGGTCGACCATACGACTTCCTATCTGGTACTAAATAGAGATGGTATTTTCGTCCATACTCCATACAGGAAATAAAGTGAATAGTGTCGTAAATAAGGCATTACATTTATTTCCTGCCATATACTTCGTTAATGTTCAACACCTGATCAGCAACCCAAGAAGAGATAGATTTACATTTTATTGGTATGTAGACCAGTAAATAATGTTATACTTACTCAATCTGGTACGTTTTGTTATATCGCATGACAAGTGTATACTGGTGCAATCAAAATACTACATAAAACTGAGGCAACACGGGTTGTAGCGAAACAAAGCTGATGAAAGCATGTTTCAAATATAACGATGTCATTAACTCTTACGGTCGATATTAATATATCCTATAAAGACCATAAAATTTCTGGGACTAGTACCGTTATGCCCTGAAAAGCACAATGCAATCCGATGACTTAATTCCAGGTACAGATCGAGTTCGTATGAGACGTTGTGCCTCCGACTCTATTCACATTAGTATTAGATTTGCACCGCTGGCGTGAGACACTCCGTTCCGCACGCGCACGTGTGTGTGTGTGTGTGTGTCAAGGTTCCAAGTTTGGGTGCTGCAATCGGAAGGTATGAACACAAAACAAGAGAAATGGTTAGACACCAGTTTACCCTATAGAAAGTAAACAACCCCAAACAGGATCACAAAAGTGGAAGTCTCCAACGGGAAGGCTTCAGCACGCCGGACTAAACGATGAACCTTCGCACAGCTTCTTCCTTCTTGCGTCCCGTCCTCGGTGTGGCAGTGACGAGATTACCAGGATCCGCATATATCGAATACGTCGGACGAATCCGCAGAGAGGAAGAAAAAAATTGAGAGAAATGTCACAAAAAAATAATCCAAACTGTTCAATAGATGTCAACGGCAAAATTTATCAAAGCAGGGGCTAGTAAATTGAAAATCGAATGGGTAGTAGATGAAGCAGAGAAACAAGCAGAAATTATAAGTTTTGTTTTCAACAGTGTGGATAATGAAGTTTTGTGGAGAGGTATATATATTGAGGGACACTGAAGTACGATAAAGTTGGGAGGATCGATGGTCTACGGCTGCGCGTGGCCTCGGTGCTCATTTTCGTCGCATTGGCCCTTAAATGAGCCTGTAGTGCCCCAGGGTACAAGGCAGGTGTGACATCCGGGTCACTACAGTTTACTTACCCCAGGTCCTATACATTAACCGGGTCGGGATTCGAACCCAGGCACGCGGATTCGTAGCTAGGCTTGCTAACCACTTCGCCACGAAAATGGGAATATAGCTTAAAAAAAAAAAAAAGCAAGATGTAAGAAATGCTCTTACATCTTGATTTGTTTTTAAATTTTAAACAATGTTCTTCAGCTTCCTCCCTAATTTCTGCATTTGAAGGCTACTTTAAATTTTAACAACCAGTGATCACTTGATAGAGTTTATTTAATAGTTATATGCTTTGATAATTCCGGACTTCCAGTTGTAATAGTTAATCTTATTTGTCTTTCCAAAAGGGCTTTTCCAGGCCCGTTTCTTGCTTGCTCTGTTCCTGAAAAATTTCCTTCTGCTCACTAAACCGCTTAGTGTCTTCTCCATTTTCTTGTATGTGTTCCAAAATAGCCACAAGCTGTTTCACTGATATTTTTGGTCCCTGCTTTGGTGTTACCGTCTCCGTTGACTATTGAAACAGCTTGGCTTTTATGTTTCCTCGGTGCTTCCTTCACACCCACACAGAACTTTCCTACTTCATTGACATTGTAATTTGGTGTTGATGCATATGCCTTAACATTTTATGATTGTATTTTTCGGTTTGATAATGAGTCCTACTACTTTGTTATTTAGTCCCTTTATATGATATAACAATAACCCTTTCTGGTGATAGGCTGCAGTGAATCATTACCCTCAAGTCTTTTCCTGCTTACCTTTGTCAGTTTTCTCATGACCAATCTTTTAATTCCCTCTCGGCCTCCCCCTTCTCAATAACATGAATACTCTTTCAACCACTGTAAAATGGCACAATGGCCACAGCTATGAAACATTCCCTGCACAGCATGCCTTCTTATAAACTCAACACCTTGCCATCCTTCCAAGGGAGTTTGTTAACTAACATGTATAACCTCCCTGTATTGAAACTACTCATCTCTTTCCTCTTGCATTTACCATGAATGCCACCCAACACAGTACACCTCTCACCCACAGTTTTTTTGGGACTCACTGCCACCACTATAGTCCAACTCGGCTATGAAGTCAGTTTGGGTGGGGCCTGCTAGGGGAGTTCCCTGGCCATAGTGCTGCCATATCTTATTTGATGCACACAGAATATTTCAAACAATTTCAAATAGTACATAGATGACATACGAGGGAAAGAGCGATGTATTGGGGGTGATGCAGCACTGCTGTGAAGAGGTTTGGACCCCACCCAAACTGACCTCATATTTGCGTTGAGCTATAGCTGGTCTTGTCCCACCCCTCACGCAGGGTGCACTGACTTTGTAGATGTTGATATTGTATTGACTGTTATATCGATTGAATGACTGACAATTACTATTATCAACCGGTCAGGCTGGAGGATAAGTTAAACAACTATTCATTGGTATATTTACATTAAGTACAAAGTCATATATTTACATACTCAAAATGACACATAGAACTACTTTGACTAGAACTTATGTAGGATGCACATTACAAACACGTGTAAACACCCACACAGGATATCCCTAAATCAGTAATATCACTCACTCATTACCTGCTCACCCATTCACCTCTAAACTGTTACAGCTTTTCATTATAAATGTCATCCATCTGCTTGTAATTTCATGGAACACAATACTTCCTGCATAAAGTTTTCAGAAAATATTGCTTGACCAGCAACAAAAGCACCTTTTGTTAGACACTCATCAAGAGTATGATGCTTAACAAGCCAGTGTCAATAAATAAATGTTAAAATATGTGATAGCAATGAAGCTTTCCCATGTACTCAATCCATTTCTGAGCGTCATTGTGTTATTCATTACAAAGCCATCACACCGGTTGTGTGTAAGCATCTAGGGAAAACTGCCTCAATGCTTAGTCTCATGATGAGTATCTTTCTAGCTTGATGGCGTGGGAAGTGAAGGCAACAAGATGCCTGGTCTTCTCTCCAAAGACCTTCAAGATCTTTTGTGGATTTCAGGGAAGAAAGGTGAGAAGTATTTGTAATACACTAAGTGGAATCATAGTTTGCTTCAGTTAAATATACAAGGGTTCTGAGAGTACAGTACACAAGGAAGAGCATGCTTGAAAATATACAAAAATTTTGTATAACTTTTCCATGCACTTGTAATGACTTGATTAGTTTTTGGCCTTTAGAAATGGAACATTAATCCATTTCATGCCTTTTTTAAAGTTATCACAAATGTGTTAAGGATGGACACCACTAATAATCATCCTATTGCACAGAATTCAGTGGGAGTCTGTATCTGATGCACTGAAGAGGAATCACTAGATGTTCAAGACGCTGTTGGGGTTGGTTCACACCGCTCCGAGAGGGTCCCCACCACCTGCAAGAACTTGGCATGCCGTTCATCAGTGCCTGCAACTGCTCCTTTGCTTCCCCACAGAAACTTGAGGTGGAACTCTGTGCGGAACATGTCTAGGGTGAGTTCCTCGAGATTGTTTGGGTCTGGCAGGATGTGTTCAGCATTCCGCCTGTAGAGGTTTAGGTCTTGACTGACGACTCTGGCTTCCTGAAGGTGGGAGACCAGCATCTGCAGGCCATAGTCTGAGGCTGTGCTCTCCCACTGTAGTATTGATGAGCTCTGAGGGGTAGGAAATATAATGTAACAGATGGAAGCTTAAGCTTAAATGTGTTTAAAACTAGGTATAGGGTAATAGTGAAAGGAAGGAGAGTTTTCAATTTGGGATAGAACTTCTTGTGAGAGAGAAGAGAAGAGAAGAGAAGAGAAGAGAAGAGAAGAGAAGAGAAGAGAAGAGAAGAGAAGAGAAGAGAAGAGAAGAGAAGAGAAGAGAAGAGAAGAGAAGGAGAAAGAGAGACCCCCACTGGATGTCTCCCCACAGTATGTTGACAAACCCCACAGACACAGAGAACCCCCCTTTCTTGCTCCTCTCTCTTTCTCTATCATACCTTTAACAGGGAAAAAAGGAAAAAAGTGTTACTCTGGTGTGTCATTATGGCACAGCAATGTCACCCTGGGTTTCGGTACCACTTGCCTCTGCTGAATGCACTACTCTTTCATAGATTAACAAGAGTTTACAGAATACACTTAGCACCTGTTGCTTAGGACTTGGAAGGTAGTATTAACATCCATACTGGTAACATAAGAGTGTGAGGGAAGCAGAAATGCAAGTATTGGTACTACTTTGGTGTTAATGATTAGGAGAGAATTGGCCTGCGACAGGTGACACTACCATGGCCTTGGTGAACTAAATTGGCTGTGCTGTTACCAGTAATATGAGATATCCAATGGTTTTAATTTTGCAATGCTTTTAATTTTGCTGTCTTCCAAGTTTCTGTGTTACTGGTAGAGTAATTATTGGTATCTTCAGGCCTAGGTAACACGTGAGAAAACCCAGGTATAATTTGTTGTGATGAAGCTTTCCTTTGTCTCCTTCGTGGCATTTGTCAGGCCTTCCCTGACTGGCTGGATTCCTATCACTCTCTTCAGGTTGTCTGTCAGTCACATGCTCTTGTGCTGCAGGTTTCTATTTTATTTGCCTTAGCTCAACACGAGACAGGTTATGCTCGGCACCATTAGACCTTGTAGTAATTGTGAGATTCTCATAACTATGTCTAGCTACGCAAAATTTGGTAAAACAAAAATAATGACTATAAATGAATGAACTTTGAAATGTGTAGTATACCACTTTTTACATATTGCCAACATTAACAATTTCAACCCATGAACACACCATGAAAGTCTGAATATGTAGTTTATAAGTATGTCACATCCTCCTTCAGAGCAGCTCACAGCAACTGCTGCCTTCATGACTTCATAGTTTGCAATTATCTTACCAGTACCACACCTCTCATTGTTTGTTCCTCCCATATTTTTCTAAATGGGAATTATGTAATAAATGCAAAGCCAGATGTGCATGCATAGCAAGGGAACTGGGAATTCATAGTCAACCATGGAACCCGTTAAGCAATGCAAACGTGGCTTGCTGTGTGAATAGAGTTTTCTGCATCATTTCCTAAGTTATGTAGACACAGTCTGTAACAGACTTTGTCTTGAAGGCATCTGGAAGTTAGTGGCAACCTGGTATAAAACTTGCTGAAAAACCTTCTGCTGATCACACTTTCCAGGTGGCAAATGTGATGGGAGGTTGCCTTAGATTTAATTGCTGCATGTTCAGGAGGCTTTTCTTTATCCAATTAAAATATTTTTTCAGTACTTTCAATAACTATTACAAATGGCATATGCTAGAAATGAATCTGTAAAAATATTTAAATTGAGCTGTTCTTTCAATTACATATACTCTTCATAATTTCTTGATTTTTTTGTTTTACAGAATTCTGAGAGATGAGTTCTTCATTACTACATGTAGTACAGTCCAATGGTGTCAGCAGTAAATAACTATCTTGTATATAAGGTGAGCCAAGGAAAATATAAAAACATGAAGCATGAAAGCTTATGTGATTGACAGACTCCAAGCCACTCAGGAAAAGCCTGACAAAAACAGCCTAAGCACCGGGGAACACTTGGTTTGAACAGACTGTAGTATGATTTCAAGCATCCAGGCTACAGGAAAGTACAGTATTCAGCAGAGGTACGAGGCTCTGAACCCCTGGAGAGTCAAAGGAAAGGTGTCACTGCTGCGTCAGGATGACATGGCTAGTTATGTTGACTTTAGCCTCGTACTGATTAATCTTTGGTTTGCTTGATTTATATTCTGTAATGGTGCCATGCATGTATGGTAGTTAATGATTTATTTTGTTTGAATCAAGTAAACTTTTAAAATCACAGTATTTTCATTATTATGAGAAGCTTAGGAATGGCGATAAACTTAATACTGTTGCCAGTGTGTCGATTACCTTGGTCTACCTGTTTGGAAGGGGTTAGATTACTGACTTTGCCACTCATGGTTTCAGTTATTCTGAATAAGATAAGAAATTTATGCTCACATGTCTGTGCATTGCATAGATGTCATTAAGGTCCCTTTCACAGAGCAGCAGGAAGGGCAGCAGGTGGGGGATGGTGGTGTTGGGCGCCTGGGGGTTGGTGCACTCATTCATGGCCTTCAGGGTTGACCTTAACTTGGACTCAAAATTATAAGCAGAATCTGTATACTTCTGCCTCACGGTGTGCCAGGTACTGGTGAGGCGCTGGATCTGGAAAGGGAAACTGTTTAACCAAGGATATTGTCAAAGAAAGTATATCTTTATATATGAGAGGTGAGTAATCCCTTTTGTTTGTGAGAGGTGAGTACTCCCTTTTGTTTGTGAGAGGTGAGTAATCCCTTTTGTTTGTGAGAGGTGAGTAATCCCTTTTGTTTGTGAGAGGTGAGTAATCCCTTTTGTTTGTGAGAGGTGAGTAATCCCTTTTGTTTGTGAGAGGTGAGTAATCCCTTTTGTGTGTGAGAGGTGAGTAATCCCTTTTGTGTGTGAGAGGTGAGTAATCCCTTTTGTGTGTGAGAGGTGAGTAATCCCTTTTGTTTGTGAGAGGTGAGTAATCCCTTTTGTTTGTGAGAGGTGAGTAATCCCTTTTGTTTGTCAAGTTCAAGGTTATGTGACACTCCACTTGTGCCTCAATATTCGTTTTCTGAAATTTTTACTCGAGAGGATATGGATGATCCTCACCTCCGGGAGACACAGCCCCAGCATGATGCCTGTGAAGCTGTACAAATTTCCCATTGCCGTCTTGGTGTCCACAGCCACCTGGATCCAGCGGTAGATTATCTCGGCACGTTCATTCAGATCAGTCGTCATCAGTATGGTCACCGCCACCAACAACTTCAAGCACTCGGTCCTGTAGTGGGAGATTTTTTTAGTGTAAAAGAAGTAATATTAACATGTATACGTCCTGACAGTTTTCTTTTCCACACTGAAAGTAAGATGAACAAGCACTCTTTGGGGCCAGGCCTATCTCCAAACAATACATTAATGTCGGCAGAAAATGAAAGGATGATACAGAAGATTGTGGATGAATTTGACAGGGTGCATTAAAAGAGAAAAGTGAAAGCAAATGTAGACCAGAGTAACATTTGATGTGCAAAAGACCAGTGCACTGATTTTGCAAAACCATATAAGGTACAGCAGAGTGCAAAGCAGAATGTAAGATTTGGTTGTAGAAAGAGATGATTAACTGAGTCTCAATATTTAAGAAATGATTCTATTTCAAGTATGGGAGCAAAGGAGGTAAAAGTGGGCAGTGTAGGGGAGCAGGTAATTGGTGCACAGGAGAGAGCAAGAAACAAGAAAAGTGTGAGCATGGGGGTAAAGAGTTGAACCATAAATAGTGTTATTCTCCCACCAAAGACATGGATGCAGAATGTAGCACAGCAATCACGAAAACAAGTGGTGAAAATTAGCTATATCAAAAGTGCATGTGTGTCAGGATGAAGAGGAGGGTATCAGGACACCTCTCCTCCCGTATTTGATCTTCCTTTCGGCCACCTCTTTTGTTTCTTTTTTAGGAGCAGCGAGTAGCGGGCTTTTTTTATTATTGTTTTCTTTTTTTGTGTGGCCTTGAGCTGCCTCCTTTGTTGTAAAAAAAAAAAAAAATAAATAAAAAAAAAAAAAAATAGGGAGCATGGGTGTTACTCTGATATGATATGGTTTGAGAATGTGAGATTTATATGAGGTCAGGATTGAGGGAGAGAGAATTTATCAGGGATGTGCTGAGAGGGAGTGCTGGAACACTTCTGCAGTAGCTAACCCCTTGGGCCAAGTTCTCGTGAGGTGACAGTGCATAAGAGTTATGGTCAGATTATTGTTCTAAAAGTTAAATAACAAAAATCAACGTACAGCATTTTTTACTAGATTGCCACCCTGTCTAACAAATGATTGTCTTCAGATTCTGGAAAATTTAAGTTAGTTACAGCGAAGAAACTCCAGGTTATTATGATCACAATGACATTATTTACTACTACTACTACTACTACTGGACAGTACCTCTCAATCAGGTCTGCTCTTAGTTGAGCACCATGAGGCAGAGTTATTAATTCAATTCCTGAAGTCACTCCCAGGCCAAAGTCATTCTCTCCAACACCGTTCAGCAGCTCGAGGTCTACTTGTGTTAGATGAGAAGCCAGGACTCTGTGAAGAAAGGTAAAAAAAAAGGTAAGTTAGGGGCATAAATATGTAGCTCAGTGTTACATTGGTGCTTGTCTGTCACCCCAGCACTTGAGCCTGTAGAGGGTAACACCCCTCACCCCAATACACAGGGCCAGTGTGACCTTCCCTTGGTTTTCTCAGATACTCATTTGCCGACCAACCCAAAAGGGAGGATGAACAGCAGGTTGGGCTACATACTTACTGCCCATGGGATTGAACCCAGGCTCACAGATTCATAGCTTGGCATGCTAACCAATACACCACAGGGCATGAGGAAAGGATAAATCAATATTATGCAACTCTGCTGGAAACCCCAGGCCAGTATGCGGATGAAAAAGGGTTAAAAAATCTCCTCACATCACTGGAAAGAAGCTAGGGCACTTGAAGACTTTGTTTTGCTAATGATAAAGTTGAAACTACAAAATTCTATTCAGTTTGTAAAGATTAAAGTAATATAATTTTAACAATACATTAGATAAAGATAACCAAGCAGATTTACTTCTAATTATGCGGCACCGCCATGTGATGAGTGTTATAAAGAAGTCTATGGCTGCTCCGACATTGAAAATTTGACAAGGTAACACAGTATGAAAATGGATTGTTGTTCACTACTACATATACATGGCCAGAACATTTTAATATACTTTACCTTGAGCCACTCTCCATCAGTGTATTCTTCACTCCCTTGAGGGCAGTGGTATCAAGGGGCTTGTTCTCAATTGAGTTCAACAACAGGGTGCTGAAGTTCTCAAGATCAAAGGCTGAGGAGGAGATGGGCTCTGGTATGCTGAAGAGCACCGGTTCATCCACAACCGAGTCCTCCTCCAGGTGCACGCTGCTGCTGTCTCCGAAAGAGGCTTGACTGTCTCGGCTGCAACAAAATTTACACCTTAGTAAATCATAAAGATGAACTAATTTTTTCTCTTGCAGAACCCTTCAGCCCATACTTTGATTCAGTAACTTTCACAAACTAATGTGCAATCAATCAACCTTTTTGAACAGGAAAACCCACTTTTTACAGGAACTTTTTAAGAAACTGCTTTCAACTTACTTTTGAGCATCACTGGCTGAGGTCTGTACAGAGTCTCCTGACCCATTGCCGGAGTCAGAGCCTGAGGGTTGGTAGGTCTCGGAGAGTCTGGAGTGACGCAGCACGGAGCCTCCTATTCCATCCTCAGTGTTTTTCATGCTATTTTCTGCTTCACTGCTGCTGGTGGGGGTCTTGAGATCATCAGCAGATGGCCTTTCTCTGGTCTCATCTTCATCAGCTTCGTCTATTTCTGCATACAGACGCTCACCGAGAGGCGCTTGCTGGGGAGGCTTTCGTGGCTTCACCTTGAACGAGGGAACCCGAGATGGCTTTGGTGGAGGTGGAGGCTCTTCCTCTGCTGTCTTTTCAGGGGTCTTGAGGCCCTCCTGAGGTACTGTACTACTGTCTAATGCCGGGACATGCTCGGAAGCCACTGAAAAGGACTTTGGGGCCATTTTGCGAGGCAGGGACTGGGAGGTAAACTTGGTCTGCTCTACGGAAGGTCGGCTGCCAATCACCCCATCGTTGCTGCAGCTTTTCTCTTCCGGTCTTCCTGAAAATGAAAGAAAGGGAACGTAAGAATAAGCTCTAATGATGGTGATAAACCTGCAAACCATACAAAATTCTGATGGTTGTTGCAGAGAAACAAACACATTGAAAAGAAATCAGCATGACTCACTCCTTGTATCTCGCATTCACCGACGCAATCACTTATTTACCACACAAATAACCATTTTTGCTGTTATTGGAATGGATTGTGGTTGACCTTACTTTTCATATACACATATACTTAATCTGCAGCAACCTTCTTTTCACGAATCAAATGATCTCATTGAAACACTCTTGAGGGAAGTTGTTGCTTTTCAATGCAAAGCTTAACCTTTCCTTGCTCTTCCCTACTAGTAAGTAAACCATGAACCAGGTGAGTAAGTGAACCAGGTGAGTAAGTGAACCAGGTGAGTAAGAGAACCAGGTGAGTAAGAGAACCAGGTGAGTAAGAGAACCAGGTGAGTAAGAGAACCAGGTGAGTAAGACAACCAGGTGAGTAAGAGAACCAGGTGAGTAAGAGAACCAGGTGAGTAAGTGAACCAGGTGAGTAAGAGAACCAGGTGAGTAAGAGAACCAGGTGAGTAAGTGAACCAGGTGAGTAAGTGAACCAGGGGAGTAAGTGAACCAGGGGAGTAAGTGAACCAGGGGAGTAAGTGAACCAGGGGAGTAAGTGAACCAGGGGAGTAAGTGAACCAGGTGAGTAAGTGAACCAGGGGAGTAAGTGAACCAGGGGAGTAAGTGAACCAGGGGAGTAAGTGAACCAGGGGAGTAAGTGAACCAGGGGAGTAAGTGAACCAGGTGAGTAAGAGAACCAGGTGAGTAAGAGAACCAGGTAAGAGAACCAGGGGAGTAAGAGAACCAGGGGAGTAAGTGAACCAGGGGAGTAAGTGAACCAGGGGAGTAAGTGAACCAGGGGAGTAAGAGAACCAGGTGAGTAAGTGAACCAGGTGAGTAAGACAACCAGGTGAGTAAGACAACCAGGGGAGTAAGTGAACCAGGGGAGTAAGTGAACCAGGGGAGTAAGAGAACCAGGTGAGTAAGTGAACCAGGAGAGTAAGTGAACCAGGGGAGTAGACGTGCCTGCCGCTCCTTCGGGTGGGTCCTCGGGCGGCCTGGAGGTGCTGTTGCTGCGCGGTTTGAAGGGCAGCGTGGGCGCCGTATCCCGCCGCATCCTGGGGGGCGAGTGGGCGGGGCTCCGGACGAAGGTGCAGCCCACGCCCACCGGCCCGCTGTAGGAGTGCTGGTGCCTCAACATGCTTCCCGCCAGGCCGGTGCTTCTGCGGGGAGGGGAAGACTTATTAAGATCGTTTTCGTAAACATATCGTTGTCCATGCAGATATATTTGATAAGGCTTTCGTAGGAGTTTTGGGGATTTCCAGGGGTAGTTTTGTGACCCTGCTGGTAGTCTGACAGTTTCTGCACCATGAACGTAAGAAACACTCATGGGGGACGCGTTTAACTTTTTTTGATCTTTATAAATGATTGATGGAGAAGGAAGCGTCTAAACTCTAGGGAATACCGACCTTACTACACTAATATAAATACATGCTTCATTTATAGTACACAGACCTGAGAAATAACTTTTATAGAAATGTATTTTGCTAATTTGCCCATGTGAATTGGGTTTTTCTATATTGCTGCTTGTTTCAATCTTGGTCAAGTGTTTTTACTCCATCAGACAGAAGAAACGATTAACAAGAGGATAAAACCTACTGTTATCTGAACATTATATGCTAAAGACGATAAACTGACAACTTTAGAAACTTAAAAAGCAATGACTAATCGACACTAAACACTTGTCCATAACTCGCTTAATAAAACATTTCTTATTTGCAAGAGTGGCGTGGCGTGCAAGTTCACCAAGGAATCCCCCAAAATATGGTCTCCTTGATGCTAAACGGAGACTATACAGTGTTCTTGATGCTTACCCCGGCGATGGGTCTGAGGCGCGGGTGATGGGTCTGCTGAGGGTGCCGTGGGTGAAGGTGTGGGCCGTCTGCACAGCGTATTTTGAGGCGTAGAAGCTGAGCGGCAGCGTGCGGTTGACGGGCGTGGCGATGCGCGCGCCGGAAGAATTCGTGATGGGCTTCTTTCCGCCCACGTACGCCCGCACCAGGTCAGGGATGGAGTCGTAGGCGTCGTCCTCCAGCTGGTACTGTATCCGCTCGTACACAGTGTTGGGCTGCACCACCGTCTGCGGGGGAAAAGACCTTCAGTAACGATCACTCTACGGTAAACCACTTGTCGATTCACTGATTCAGAAGCATCGAACTTTTTGGCTCGAACACAGAAGCCGTTTAAGTCCTGCCTGTCAATTTGCATATGGCGCCCCGACTATTTGGCCTAAATTAGAGGATAATCGGGATAAAAATGTTCAGTAAACTATAAATATTCCCATCCTGAACTGTAAAAACAGGCTCGACTTATAATTGGAATCTTGAACCCATTCGAGACAAACAGGAGTCGTCCGCTTGTCACTATCTCACCTTCTGAATAACGAAGTGCAGCGTCTGTCCCGCCCAGTGGCATGTGAGGACGTAGTCGCCGGGCTGGGAGATGCAGTCCCTGTAAAACCAAGAAGTGTTAATTAAACAACGAATGTGTGTGGGAGAGAGGGCGGGGCGAAGGTCTGTCAGCTTCTTGTTCGTTCACAGAACTACATACGAGTCCCCGAGGCTTGTAGACTTTTCAGAAAGCCAAAGGTATACTTCAATATATTATTATCATTTTGGTAGATAGCAAGAGTATATTAAATAAACTGCCTTATTACAAATGAAAAGTGAAAAAAAAATCAAGTCCAATTCGTCCGCCACAACTTTATCGTGACAAAATTGCAGCATGAGCAAGACAATTTATGAGGAAGTTGCCCGAGTTCCACCATAAATCATTAGATATGACAAATTATACTTCTGTAAACCTGGCCCATGGACGTGATTACAACATCGTTCTTACGTTTGTACCTGAACAACGAATTCGGAGATTCAGCCACGAGCAGTAAAAAAAAAAAAAATAATAAATAAAAATAAATAAATAAATAAATAAAAAGCATGCGTCACCACAGCCTCGAGGACATACTGCAACCTACAATTTGAACTCAACAATTTTCTACTCGTAACAGTGAAACAATATGGGGAACATTTCGCTCAGTCATGGATTAAAAAAACATAGCCACTACATGTTTGCTGGGACTAAGGAGCGAACAGCCTGCACGGCTCTCTAAACCACTTGGCACGCACCATTACAGCGAGTACTCACATCAGGGAGGAACAACTAGTACTCATATCACGGGAAAACAACAACTATGAAAAACTGAAGCCGAAAAACAAAAAGTATCAAAGAAAATAGATAAGAAACAATGCCATTATTCTAGCGTAGTCTTCCCTCTAATATGAGTGCTAACCGGGTTGTTGCGGGTACATGAGCATCCGAGCACCCCCAGGACGCGAGTGTTGTGCCCACCTGATGAGGAAGGAGCCGTCCTTGAGCACCACCTCCTCGGCGCGGGCGCGGGGGATGGTGCCGTGGTACCAGGCGTGGCTGCTCAGCTCGTTTGCGTCCTGACTCAGCTCCCACTCCAGCAGCCTCTTCAGCTCCCCCGCCTCATGCGCTTGCGCCGCCGCCTCCTTCTCAAGGTCAAACGACTGGAAGCAGAGTAATACACACTTGAGTTATCCTTGCACTAAAAACGGAGACTACCGCTGTCCGCTTCAACCCAGACTTCAGCTCACTCTTACTGATTTATTCTTATACGTAAAGCCTTCCTCTGCCACTTTAAACCCAGACTTCAGCACACTCTTGGCAACTGAGTTATTCTTAAATGTAAAACCTTCCTCTGCCACTTTAAACCCAGACTTCAGCACACTTTTGGCAACTGAGTTATTCTTATACTTAAACCCTACACTGCTGCCTCAATCTCATACCAGCACACTATTCCTAACTGATTTCTTACACTTAAAACCCCCCACTACCACCTCAAACCCAGGCTTAAGCACCCTATTGTCAAATGAGTTATTATTATACTTTACTCTTTGTCAGCCTTCAATCCAGACCAGCACACTATTGACAGTTACATCTATCTATGCTATCTATCTATGCTACTGCCAATGGGAAGGAGATGAGCACTGAGGCCACGCGCAGCTATAGCGTATGCCCTCAACTTTACTTACTTTTATACTTTTACCTAATTGCGGGCTTACATAGTTATTTGCCTTCGTGTTAGGCAATGGAGAAAACGACACGATGCATTTACAGTGTCTTAAAGAGCATTTTTGAATTATTAGCAACTTTCTTTTTTCTTTTTTTACCCTCATAAGACATGCAGCAACAGAGGGTCGTGAAGTTGTTCAGACGCAGCTTTCCTTCCAAGGTCTGTACGCGACCAATTCTTTAAACGAAGCCCCTCACATCCTTGGCGTTGTTCTTGTTACAAAGATGCCTACACTCTTGCAAGGCCTTCTGTTTCATATCTATACCTAATACTATTCCATCTCCTCGTTTTCCAATTGTTCTTTCTCCTTCTTTTCCAACACCTAACTCCCCCTCTTTCAATAATGTTAATCATCCTTATCTTACAGTTCTTCCTTCTATACATCTCTTCCAACTCGTCCTCCTCCTTTAAAACTATTCAAGCTGAGAGAATGTATTAATCAAAAGACGAGGAAGCTTTTCAGAGATCATTACCTCCTCTATAGTTACAGTTCCCTCATCTGATTCTTCCTAGTACGTATCAACTACCAAAACTGAGGACTCAAGAACTATACGAAGGTTTTAAAATATCATTACTTCCTCAATGGCTACGCACAGTTTCTTCACACAACTCTAAAAAAAAGAAGGAATTGTATTACACTCATAAGACTACGAAGCTTTTAAGAGATCATTACATCCCTTACAGCTACGTACAGTTCCCTCATGCAACTCCAAAAAATGAGGGATTGTATGACACTCAAAAGACAACAACGCTTCCCAGAGATCATTACTGTACTACCTCTATAGCTCCAGTTCCCTCATGCAACTCCATCCCCTCTCCCGACCAGTCTACACTCTCGCTCCGTCGCCGCCCGCACACCGCCGCCACACACCTTCTGAGGATGATTGCAGTGATCGCCGGCTTCCTCCCGGTAGGCCATTCATTCTTAGCCAAGCACGACAGGTGGCGCGGCTGCGGGCCATTCATTTGTTCCCTTAACGTCTACTTCCTGCAGGCAATCTCAGTTCTAAATTGGGTAATCAGTGTGGTGAATCTGGATCCTTATTGCGCCGCGTCCAGAGCTAAATGTAGTGTGCTTTTATTCTGAACTTAGGCGTAATAAAATTGGAGCTTATGTGCACGGTTCCTATACTAACCCCCTTCTCATCCTTCTCTTCGGCGCCATATGACCCTGGCTGTTGCGGCGCCTAATCTAAATCAATCAATCAGTCATCCTTCTCTTCCCACTCACTCCCATTGACGAAAGAACTTGGGTCATATTCTTAAACATTTCGGCCCCCAAGCACGCGTATTTGACAAGGCTTTCGTAGGAGTTTAGGGCATTTCCAGGGGTAGTTTTATGACCCTTCAGGTAGTTTGATCATTCTTCTGTACCGGGAACCTAAAGAAACGGTCATTATAACCCGATTGATCTCCTTTTCGATCTTTGGAAATAGTTGATGTGAGGGAGGTGGAAGCGTCTGCGAATACCAACCTTATAATCACTTTGGAATAAACTGTCTCTTTCACATGGTCTTTGGTTATACTTCGGCAGACTGGGCTGTGCAATGAGGGTAAGCCTGACACTCACCATTTTGATGATGGAAGAAGGGCTCAGTACGGTCGCCTCTCGCTTCTTGGCATTCCTCCTGTGGCTGCTGTGGATGCTGCGGGAGATAGGGAGAAAGGATGCGCTGAAGACTTTTGTATTTGAATGATGGTGATGGTGATGATGATGATGATACTGATGATGATGATGATGATTACCACTACTACTCCTACTATTCCTCCTCCTCCTACAACTACTACCATATACTACTCCTACTACTCCTACTACTACTGCTACTACTACTACTACTACTACTACTGCTGCTGCTACCCCTACTACTTCTACTGCAATGACAATAATAACAAAATAATAAGTAGAAGAAGGAGAAAAAGAAAATTAGAAGTGCAAGTAGGAAAAGAGTTTAGCAGGAACATTTAATTACACATTATCTTACACACACACACACACACACACACACACACACACACACACACACACACACACACACGGCCAGACGCAACACAGGACAATCGTATATACCAAGAAGAACCTCACGCAAGAAAATGTAGCCAAAACATTTATAATTGAAGGCCTCCGTGCGCCAGCTGGGAAAACAGTTGGAAATTAATTGACTTTAAAATTCTCTCCCTCCCTCTCTCTCTCTGAACGTTGGGCAATGCTATATAACGTAACACAATAGAGAACGTAACACAGTATACCCTTTCAGTGGAGAGTTTTGTCCTTCATTGTCAAAGGGAAGAGATTTATAGACACGTAGGGTGAAGGGTAAAAAGACGGCCTACTGTATAGTGAATTATTCCATTTCGTTAAACATCTAGGTTCTGGAGGAGGACTTGGGCACATTCTCTCTCTCTCTCTCTCTCTCTCTCTCTCTCTCTCTCTCTCTCTCTCTCTCTCTCTCTCTCTCTCTCTCTGTATCTGCGTAGTACAGTGGTGCCTTAAAACTTGAGTGTGTGTGGTTATTACGAAAGATTTTTTTTTTTACATATACAAGAAAGCGATGCCTTCTTCGTTAGACTAATAAGTGCTTCTCTCTCTCTCTCTCTCTCTCTCTCTCTCTCTCTCTCTCTCTCAGACACTCCCTTCCCCCTCCTTCTCCCTCGCTGCCACCATCTCGTCGCCAGAGCCGTCGCCACCCTCCCCTCACTCCCTCTCCGGCAGCTCATCATCACCACCATCAAGACTGACCTACGAGGCGCCTCTGAACGGCCGTGAGCAAGGCAGGACGACGAGAAACCCAGAGATTGAACTTGCCCTTCTCGCCCCGGTAGCCTGCCTCCCCCTCGCACCCCATCCAACCTTCTCCTGCTTCTCTCACCCCATCAATCTCACCCTATCCTCCTCTCTCTTCATTCATCCCTCTCTTCCTCCTCTTACCCCAGTCCCATACCCTCGTCCACCTCTCCTCCAAGCAAACCATCTCCCTGCTCGTCCTTCCCCTTCCCTCTTCCTCGTCAGTCAAACAATCTGATGCGGCCATGAGACGAATGGTTAACTAGGTAGATAGATGGGTGGATGTATAGTTGGGTGGGTTAATGGATGAAAGGAGTGGTGAGTAAACGGAGATATGGATAGATGGATGGATGAGAGGGTTAATTAATGGATTGATGAATAAATGAACATATAGAAGGATGAATAGGTCGAATGCCGTCAGAATCACCATTTTCAGAAACAAGTAAAAAATCAAACGAACAAACAGGACATTCTCAAATTACCCAATAACATGATTAAAACGAAAAGGGTCCGGTTATATCAGACACTACTTAATTATAGAAAAAAAAAAACAACACTGGACATAATTTTAGCTTCTGCATCTTTTGACCTGTTAATGAATTTTTGCACGTTTTATATTTTGCTCTCGTGATGAACTTTTTTTTCTTGCTTTACTGTTAAGGGATATTTTTTACGCGATATATATGTGTGTTCAGTAAACTTTCTAATTAGCTTACTATATGTGTGTGTGTGTGTGTGTGTGTGTGTGTGTGTGCTGGGCCGTCTGGTAGAACTCTTACGATGTAGTTTGACGAACCGCCGCTAGAGGTCGCCAGTGTCTACCTCCACGCCCCACCGCTGCGTCTATGTATCTATTAACTTGTATCTTTACCTTTGGAGCTCCTCTTGAGTCTATTCCTTCCCTTATTACGCTCAGCAAACCCCACAATCCCTCTCCCCGTACCCCAGTCAACCCTCCTTCCTCTTACTCTCGAACCCCTTCACCTCTTCCCCAGATATCCCCAGCAACACTCTTCCCATTAGTCCCCCCCAAATCCTCAACCTCTTCCCCGTACCCCCACCAACACATCTTCCCCTTTTACCCCAGAGAGCCCATCGCTCTTTCCCCGATACACTCATTAACACTATTTTCCATATATCTCCAGGAACACGAACTCCTCAACCTCCTCCCCGATACCCTCAGCAACAGTTCTTTCCTTATTACCCCAGAAAACCCCTACACCTCATCCCTCAATAGTCCAAAAACAGTCCTTCCCCATTCCCTCCCCCCAAAAAAAAAGAAAAAAACATCTCCACCTCTTTCCCGACATCCCCTACAAGACTCCTTCCCCTCTTATCTCCAAAACCCTTCACCTCTCCCCCCTCGTATCCCCAGCAACACTCCTTTCTCTGCTATCCTAAAACCCACACCCCTTGACCTTCTCCATCCTTCTTATTGGACTGAAACACGAGCATTTATTTATTTGAGCCGAGACTACTGAACACAAACGCCTTGCCGGTTGTATGTTGAGTTACGGGTGTGATAGAGGAAGGAAAACATGTGTATATGACATTC
This sequence comes from Eriocheir sinensis, assembly GCF_024679095.1. Classification (NCBI taxonomy): domain Eukaryota; kingdom Metazoa; phylum Arthropoda; class Malacostraca; order Decapoda; family Varunidae; genus Eriocheir; species Eriocheir sinensis. The sequence goes on along the minus strand of NC_066555.1, from coordinate 3,681,367 downwards.
TCTCTCTCTCTCTCTCTCTCTCTCTCTCTCTCTCTCTCTCTCTCTCTCGTTCACATGCAGAAAAAAGAAAGTCATGCACATATATATACATTTACTCTCTCTCTCTCTCTCTCTCTCTCTCTCTCTCTCTCTCTCTCTCTCTCTCTCTCTCTCTCTCTCTCTCATTCACACATAGAGAAGAAAGCCATACACACATGCACAAACATATTCATTTTCCAGCTATATATATATCTATATATATATATATATATATATATATATATATATATATATATATATATATATATATATATATACACAATCACACAAGCTACCACGATCACATAACAATATATATATATATATATATATATATACAATCCCCCCCCCCCCAAAAAAAAAACACAGTCATACAAGTAAAAACACAATCACACAAGCTACCACGATCACATAACAATATACAATGGCAAGCCCATAAAATAAACTAGTCAGTCAGGAAATTAAGAAATGGTTCGAATTCGTGCAAGACAGGATATCGTAACCTTCCCAAGAAAACAAACACGAAAAAAACACGTCTGAACTCTTGAGGGCAGGAAGTTATAACAGGAAAAAAAAAAGTTGTTCGAGATCTGCAGTATAAAAAATGGATTAATGGTCTTTATGCTGTAATGTCATAGTAGAGATTAACGATTCTTACTTTATGACACTATTTTTAAAGCTATACGCTCAATTAATCATATTTTTTCCCCTCATATGAATAGTGCATGGTTAGCTGCTACCGAATCTTCTATAACTGTTTTCCCTTATATGAGAACGAACTGAAAAGGTGCAAGCGAATTGGCCAACACATATTCTATCCCTTTTCAAACACTTCCCTCACAGGTAACGCCGAGCAAAGCAACAAATCCAAACAGCATTTATTTGTTCTCCCTCAGGACTCGACGAAGGCGACGACGAGGGGCGACTCTCACACTACATGCAAACACGGTCTTAGGTATACACATTAAAGCAGCGAAGGAGGGAGGCGAAGAGGAGGAGGAGGAGGAGGAGGAGGAGGAGCTTACGACGGCGAAGACAGGCAAATAGGAGCTAGAAAGATACCCACTTCTTGCACACACACACACACACACACACACACACACACACGGGGGGGTTACAAGGAGCTCATAGAAGGAGCACTTTACTAACAACTTGATCTAATTGAGTAACACAACCTAATGAATTAAAAGTGGAGTGGACAACCTCGAAGACTTCTTAACAAGGTACCTAACCCCCCCACCCCACCCACCCCCACACACACTCGCGCACACCTCCTTCCCATCCCCTGACACGCCTCCACTCCTACACACGCCTGCTGCTGAAAAAGAAACTAAAGTGACCAAATTGAATGAGGGAGCAGCTGACGGGGTTGGTGAGGATAATGAGAGAAAGGAGGAGGAAAGGAGAGAAAGAGAGGATAATACTTGACTGTGTTCATTAACTACTTCCCGAGCACGTGGGAGAAGAGAGGAGAGGAGAGGGGGGTGAGGTGAGGGCGAGGAAGAGGGTGGATGAGGGAGAATAGAGTGAATGGAGTGACAACGTGAGGAATAGAAGAGGGTGAGGATTGATGGGATGGGTAAATCAGAATGGCGGAATGGAAGGGAGGAGGATGATGGAAGAGAGAGGAGGGAAGGGAAGAAGAATGATGGAGGGAAGGGGATATGACAAAGGAAAAGGGAGATGATAAAAGGGAGAGGAGGGTGAAGAAAATGGTAAAGAGGAATAGTAAAGAGAACGGGAGATGGCGAAAGGAAGAGAAAATGACGAAGGAAATGGGAGATAACGAAAGGGAAAGGAGGATGAAGGAAGAAATTGGTAAAAATGAGGAATCGTAAAGAGAATTGTAAATGGACGAAAGAAAGGAAAAATGCCATGGTTAAGGGAGGGAGAGGGAGGGAAGGGAGATTAGGAGGGACAGGGGGGGGGGGGATAAGCCAAGCCTCACAAGATCAATTGGCCTAAGAGACATAAGCGGCTGTAATTGGTTGAGAGAGAGAGAGAGAGAGAGAGAGAGAGAGAGAGAGAGAGAGAGAGAGAGAGAGAGAGAGAGACGTATAAATGAGAAAGAATGACCGATAAAATTAATATACGAGGGGGAGGTGAGATAATGGAAGAATATAAGGAATTAGGGAGAAACTATAAAGATAAGAAGAATAAATTAATGCGTTAAAAGAGAGAGAGAGAGAGAGAGAGAGAGAGAGAGAGAGAGAGAGTTATAAGAAGCAAGACAAAGAAACTCAGTAAAAGGAATTCGAATGTTTCTTGTTATTTTTTTTTTTGCTTTTCTTCAGACTGGCGTTTCCTAATTAGTGAATGACATTAAACTTCTCCGGACTGGTTGTGTGTGTGTGTGTGTGTGTGTGTGTGTGTGTGTGTGTGTGTGTGTAAAATCAAGCAGGCAGTAAAACACAAATATCGTGGCCATAAAGATAACGTAATGGGTAAAAGTGTAAGGCCAAGAGTAATAATAATAATAATAATAATAATAATAATAATAATAATAATAATGATAATAATAATAATAATAAGTGAACATTCCTATTATTACAGAAGCGTTGAAAATAAAGTAAAATCCCTTCCCCTCTCTCTCTCACGTTAAAGTTACAGCCTCTCGTTACGCTCATTTGTGGCGTGGCGGTGTTTGACGTCACGCTCTACCAGGCCTTGATGGCGCCGCATCCTGCCGTCACGTCCCATCCACGGCCAGGGACTCAAGGATACACTGACCGGCAAGACACTGGACACAACGGAGGCTCGGTAGACGGGTTTTCCAGGCAACTTAGATCGTGGACTCCCTTATTAACAGTTGTGTGGCTAGTTTGCCTGTTTACCTCTATCTCTGGGACGGAGTTAGAAGTGATGGATTTTCAGAGTCGACATATTACACCCTTAGTCATTAGAGTTGAAAATCGACAAAACCAGCTAGCCACGTCTTGGAAAAACTCACTATAGTCGGTTCCACGAGAACTGGCATTGATTTTCCTTCAAGGGTGGACTCTCAGACCTGGTATCATTGCATGGGTGATGGTACTGCGCGCTCATTGGCCAATTCTTAACTTGTTCTGATGCGCATAAAATTGACTTTGTATTCCTACCAAAACCCTTTGTAAGCTGTAAGGTAACAGATTGCACCGATAAAAACTAATGCAATAATATCTTTATTGATAAGTATGTGCCTTTTGAACTATTATAAATTAATCTGAAACGATATTCATAGCAAAACTAAGTCAGAACTGCACGTAAACGGACAATATCCAGCGAATGAAGCGACTGTTGATACTAGACTTTTTTTACTACTTTTTACTGCTACAAAGCGCTAGGCTACAGTCTAATTACATCATTTATTGTAAGATTTCTTGGTATATTTTTAGGCCTGGCTTAGTGCTAACAATGTGTAGTGATGCTATGGAGTCATAACGTAAACATTGGCCTAAGGCAAGAACCTTATCATTTCTTTCATCATGCTGTCGTTAATCCTGAATTATGTTAGGTACTAATATTTGTGGGTGATACCTAATAAATAACCATAAGGAAGAGCGATTATAAGAATAACTACATTTATACATCAAAAGTGTTGATTTTAAGAGGTAACAGAGAGCGAGAGATAGTAGGCTATGTCATGGCTAACAAAATTGGCCCAGCTTAGACCTAGTGAACAACAGCCAATGAGCGGCGCGGAGACTGTCACCCAAGCAATGACGCCAAGTCCGCGAGTCCACCCCTGAAGGAAAATCCATGCCAGTTCTCGTGGAACCGACTATAATTAACAGTTATGTGGTTAGTTCTTCCTTTTACTTCCATTTCTGGGACGGAGTTAGGTAGAAGTGTTGGATTTGCACTGAGTTATTCGACATATCACAGACTCAGTCGTAAAAAGTGATATAAAAACATTAAGAAAATCAACTATATAACGAACCACGCCTTGAAAAACCGTTAAAAAAGACAACTCAGCCACACTATTGTAATTAAAGACTAATACGGCGTTTAGCACTGCTTGCCTGCCTTCTGGGCGGCTGAGGTAAGCTGTGCTGCTTCTTCTGGGGCTTAGCTTTTTCAAACAGGCGCAAAAAGTTTCCGCAAAAAGTCAGATATACCAGAAAAAAATTTTTGAAAAAAAAAAAAAATAAGAAATATACAGGATACAACACATTACGAGCCACAGATGTGTATGTAATAATATATATACACGTTTTATAAACTTAGATATCATTTATTGAAGGTCAATCTCTCGCTGATATAGCCGCACTAGGCGACGCACTCAGAATCTCAGTCCCGCAGCTTACGGGTTAAGAAGTCCCAGGCAACGCTCACTCATGCTATTTTCATTACGGAGTCGATTCTCAGGGTCACTATTGTATTTTCTTCTCATGTTTTTACGGTAAAGGAGGCCGCTCAAAGGCAAACTAAACTAAAAACACGCTGAGTGTCTAGCTGTCTATACGTAATTTGACGGAATAAGGACGAATAATATTAATGCATTGTGGCCATAATTAAATTCTTGCTTTCATTGATTCTATTTTAATTTTTGTAATATGTGTTGATGGTGATATATCTATTGAGAGAGAGAGAGAGAGAGAGAGAGAGAGAGAGAGAGAGAGAGAGAGAGAGAGAGAGAGAGAGAGAGGGGGGCATTGATTTTCTGTTGCCTCATCTATAAATTGTTAATCTCAAGTGTTGCCAATACAAGCAAGGAGGCAACGTTCACTGGAGGAGGAGGAGGAGGAGGAGGAGGAGGAGGAGGAGATTTGATTGTAGGATGTAGTTATCAACAGCCCCCAGCAACGGTCATAGAAGAAGATAAAGAAGAAGAAGAAGAAGAAGAAGAAGAAGAAGAAGAAGAAGAGAAGCAGGAGAAGAAAACGAGGACCAAAAATAATCACTGGAATTTTTTTTATCCTAACTCCGTCTCCACCACGAACAAGATGTCAAAACCGAGATGAAAAAAAAAAAAAATAGTGCACATGAACCGAAGCTTAATTAAACCACCCCGAGACAAGTTTATTAAAGTAAAAAAAAAAAAATAACACTTTCCTTAGATAAACTTACTTAAAGGGAAAGATCAACATGTCACACACACACACACACACACACACACACACACACACTGACCTCACCTCACCTCTCTCTCGTTCACACACCACCACACACCCGCCCGCCCGTCCAATCATCCACTCTACCAAACAATTAAACAGATTCTAATCCCCCAAAACAGGCGACCCAAGCCTTCATTAGCGAGCCTTCAGGTACCACACGATGCACGCAGGTGAGGGGAAGGTGCCGGGGGTGAGGTGAGAGTGGAAGGAGGTGCGGAGGGATTGCGTGTTGTGGAGGAACAAGGATTTAACAGGAGTAATGCAATACAAGTCTGTCTGTCTGTCTGTCTCTCTCTCTCTCTCTCTCTCTCTCTCTCTCTCTCTCTCTCTCTCTCTCTCTCTCTCTCTCTCTCTCTCTCTCTCTCTCAGTATTGTTCACTAATTCTTCATCTTCTGGGATTTCATGGCAATAGAAAACGCGCCATAAACAGGAGGAGGAGGAGGAGGAGGAGGAGGAGGAGGAGGAGGAGAAGGAGGAGGAGGCGGAGGAGGAGAAAGAGGAATCAAGTGAGGAAATCAATTATGTAACGAAAAATTAATAAGAAATACCAGTAGCAACATCAGCAGCATCAGCATCAGTAATAGTAGTGGTAGTAGTAGTGGTAATAGTAGTAGTAGTAGTAGTAGTAGTAGTAGTAGTAGTAGTAGTAGTAGTAGTAGTAGTAGTAGTAGTAGTAGTAGTAACACTAATGATAATAATGACGGCAAAAAATAAAAAAAGAAGAAGAAGAAGAGAGAAAAAAGAAAAGAGAAAGAAAAGAAAATGAAAAGAAACAGGAAAAAAAAGAAAATGAAGAAAAGCTAAAAAAAGAAAACGAAAAGAAAATGAAGAAAAAATTTGAAAAGATAAACCTAAAAATAAAAATGAAAAGAAAACGAAAAGAAAAAAAAAAGAAAAACATGAATATTAAGACCAGCCCCAGCCGCTCCCAACCCCTCCCTGAACTTACCCTTCGTCGGAGCGCAGAACAACTTCGGGCGTGATCTCGAGCGGGTCCGGCAGGGGTCTGTTTCGGTGGTCCACGTAGCTGCGGCGAGGACTCGGGTCGACGGTCTTGAGTTTGTGGTCTGGAAGGAAATAAAGAGAGAAAATGAAAAAGAGAAATGACCATGACGCCACTGTAACACCACCACAACTATTGCTAATGTTAGTGCTTCTACTGGTGATGCTACTACTACTACTACTACTACTACTACTACTACTACCTTTCCTCCTTCATTCCTTACTCTTCTCTGCTTCCTCTCTCTATGTTATCACGTTATGTTCTTGTGTTCTTCTTTTCCAGCTTCTCCTTTCCTTTTCTCTTCCATTTTCCACTTCCCTCTCGTCCTTCCTTGCTTCCTCTTATCCATCCTCCCTTCCTCTCTTCCTTTTCCTCTTCCACTTCCTCACAGCCTCCCTGCTCTCTTCCTCCCCCAAGTTTCTTTCCCATTCCTTTTCTCTCCTTTCCTCTTCATTCCCCACTCTTTTTCTCCTCCTCTGCTTCCTCTTCTCCACCCTCCCTGCTTCTCCTTTCCTCTCTTCCTCTCCCATCTACTCCCCATCATCCCTGCCCGTCTCTCATCCACCTTCCCCTCTTCCCTTGCCTCCTAAAACTCCCCAGCCTTCCATCCTCTCCGCCCCTTTTCTATCTCGACCCCTTCCCCTTACCACCTTCTCCCCATCCTCCTTCCTCCCTTTCTTTCTCGACTCCTTCTTTCTCATCCCCCTCCCCTCACACCCCACCTCCCAACCAGCTGAGTCGACCGTTTCATGGCCAACATCAGCCAATCACGTCTTGTTGAGCGCTGACAGGACCAAACAGAGGTGACAATGGGCGCGTGCACACACACACACACACACACACACACACACACACACACACACACACACACACGTAGTTTATCGACCGCGGCTAAAAAAAAAAAAGAATTATAAAGGTGAGAACCGTTCGTCAAATAAGTACAAACAGATGTGAACCATAAAATTTGAACCCGATGCTGAGATTGGACTGACCACTTAAATAACCTTCAACACACACACACACACACACACACACACACACACACACACGATACTCGATTCCCTTTTAAGTAAGTTTCGGTATTTGTGTCTCAATGTAATCTCGAATCGTCCATCAAATTAAAGATCACCATCCCATTTTTTTTTTCTTTAGTCAAGGTTAATGAGCGAATCAAGACGGGTGAGAAGAAAAAAAAAGGAGAGCAATAAAGATACAAACACATAAATACCTTGACTTAATTAATGACTTGGGGATGGATCAGAAGGTGTAGTAGTAGTAGTAGTAGTAGTAAATGGAGGTGGGGGAAGAGAAGGAAGAGGAGGAGGAAGAAGAGGGAGGAGGAAGAAGAAAAGAATCTGAAGAAGAAAAGGAGAAGGAGAAAAAAAGGAGGAGGAGGAGGATAAGAGGAGAAAGAAGTGGAGGAGGAGAGAGGAGAACGACCTTGACGACGAAAACTACCAAGCAAGAGGAGGAGGAGGAGGAGGAGGAGGAGGAGGAGGGACGTAAGAAAACAGGAGCAGCAGCAGATAACAGTAAGGTTCTTCACTCTAATGAGCTTCCCTGCTTTGGACAACAAGAATATTCTGCATGTCTTTACTACAAGTGTGAGGGACGTGCCTAGAGGAGGAGGAGGAGGAGGAGGAGGAGGAGGAGGTATGCTTATTAATGGAGTTCACCAAGGCTAGTGACCACTCATGTTAGAGGAATGTAACACGCTATTTGTCGTCCTCTTCTCCTCCTCCTCCTCCTCCTCCTCCTACACCTCAACTATTTACACACACACACGCCCTTCTAACCCGTCCCCTCCCTCCCCTTCCCTTGCTCTCCTTCCCACACCTCAACTATCCCTCTCTCTCTATTCCTTCTTTATCCAGCACAAGTTTTATTCTACTCCCTATCAATTCTTCCCTTTCTTTCCTTCCCTCTTCTTCCCACACACACACACGCCTCATCTATCCCTCTTTCTCGTCCCTCTCAACCCAGCACAACTATTCTATTCCTTTCCACTTCCTCCCTTTCTTTCCTCGCTCTCCTTCTCACACCTCATCTATCCCTCTTTCTCGCCCTCTCTACCCAGCACTGCTATCCTATTCCTTTCCACTTCCTCTCTTCCTTGTTCTCCTCACACCTCACTATCCCCCTCTCTATCCCTTACAAGCCCTATCCTACTGCCGTCCACTTCCTCCCATCCTTCCTCACACTCAGATCTTCCCGTGTCCTTATCCTCAGAAAAGTCTTGTGGGCAGCCCTTCAGAGTCACACGATCCCAAGAACCCAACCTTTCCCTGACCTTGGTTCCGCCACGCTCCGGCACCTCCACGTCAGTCAGCCCTCCCGAGCATCCTCTTAGGTGTTTTTTTACTCCCTTTTTCTCTACCGTTTAGCGATCTGGAGGCGTTATCTGGTCTTGTAGCGCTCGGGGGCTCGCCAGGAGGAGGAGGAGGAGGAGGAGGGAAGAGGATCAGGAGAAAGGACATTTATAAGGATTAGATTAGACAGTACGTGGAGGCGGAGGAGGAAAGAAGAGTAGGGCGACACACGAAAAGGAGGAAGAGAAGTAAGAAGAGGAGGAGGAGGAGAGGAACAGGAAGAAGAGCAGGAGAGCCAAGGAGGAAGAACAGCGAAGGAAGATCAGGAAGAGGACTAAAAAGGACCCACGAATCTCCATTATTTTTTCTCTCTTCCGTTTAGCATAAGAAGGAAGAGGAGGATGATGTAAACGTCAAAAGGAGGAGGAGGAGGAGGAGAAGGCGAAGGAGGTAGGACGCAGGAGGATGAGGTTGAGGTTCCCCACGCATGACATCGCCGTCGCTCGTCGTCACATCCAGGTCCAGATAACGCCCCTGACACGCCGTTCCCGCAGCGCCGAACATGGGGCGGCCAGGGCGGTAAAGGGTCGCCTCTCGCCCTCCCCTGATACCATCGTCCCCCCTCGAGCTGGACACAGGACGCTACTACGGGTAATTATGCAAAGATTCCCATGTTCTTCCTCTTTTCTCTGATCCTTCCTTCCTTTACTCCTTCCTGACTCTTTTCCTTCCGTTTCCCATCCTTCACTCCCTACCTTCCTTCCTTCCTAGTTTCCTTTCCTTTTCTTTCCCTCGTTCCTCTTTTCCTCTCCTTTTCTGCTCCCTCCCTACGTTCCTTTCTTTCTTCCTTTTCCCATATCTTCCTTTTATTCCTTCTTCCTCTTTTTCTTCAGTTTCCCATCCCTCGCTCTCTCTTCACTGATCGTTACTGGCCCCTCTCTTCCGTCCTCTTCTGTCGTTTCCCACACTTCCCATTCTCTTTCCCTAACGACTCCTTTGCCTTCTGCCGCTTTCCTTTTCTTAATTACTGTCTTTCCTTCACATTTCCTCTTGTAATCCCTTTTCCCTTTAGTTTCCCATCCTCGTCTCTTTCTTTTTTCCGCTCCCTACATTTCCTCTTTACCCTCTTCTTCTTCTCTTCTCTTATTCTTCACCTCTCTATTGTCTTTACATATTTCCTTTTGTAATCTCTTTTCCCTTTAATTTCCCATCCCCGTCTCCTTTTTTCCTCTCCTACCTCCTTTTCCCTTTTTTTACTTCATTTCTCTACGCTCCATTTCCTCTTTACCCTCTTCTTATTCTTATTCTTCTCCTGTTCTTTACCTCTCTTTCTTCATCATTACCTGGTCTCCTTCCTTTCTAATTACTCCTCCTACCTTCCCTTTCCCACCTGCTCTCTTTCTCCACCACATGCATGCAACTTAACCCTTTCTTCCTCGAATACTTCTTCTTCCTTGTCCTCAGCCATTTCCCTTCCCTTCCTCTCTCGTCATCATCTTTATCAGCATATCGTGAGGTCTTGCGTGGGTGATAAGAGCAGCAGCGGGCCCCTTGTTCCCTTCTTTATCAGCTGTGAGTCAACGCCACACACACCACCGCCGGCTTTACCTCATCCTCGACAATCGCAACGGAATGGCTGGCGGGTCGCGATACCGCCGGCTTCGCCCAACGTGTGTGTGTGTGTGTCGGGGAGGGGGAGGGGGTTATAAAAAGCTGAATCACCGCTTACAGTAAAATGAGACAATAAGTAACAACAAGGCCACTTTATAATCGCAATTGTGTTGGCATGATTCTCGGTTAACACTCATTTCTTCGTGCATCCCTTTTCTCGCTTTCTCTGATTCTCGCTAAGTGTTAGATGCACGCAGAGAGGGAGTTTACGATAATGTAATTCCTGCTTCACTCCCTCCCTCCCTCTCTCTCCCTCCCTCTCTCTCTCTCTTTCCTTCTTCACTCGCTGTCTCAATCTTGATCCTGCTTAAAACTCGTATTCTCCCACCCTCCATAATTGTTACACGCATTAAGAAGCAGAATATGATCAAACAATTCCGTCTTCACTCTCCCTCTCTCTCTCTTCCTCTTCACTCGCTATCTCAAGCATTAAGAGAAGGGAGAAAATGTTACCAGTCTTGTTCGTCAATGATTCAGTCAGCCAACATTCCCTCTTATTCTCTCACTCACTGTCCCTCACTCTTATCTTTTATGTGCTCTAAGAAAGGGAGAAAATGTTGATACAAAGCCGCGCCGGAGGGACTTAACTCTTAAAGGCTACAGAGACGCAGACTGTCATCCTTTCAGAGTCTGGAGAAGTGGACGTGAAGTGGCCGGAGCGGAAAGGAGAGCAGAGGAGAGCTGGGCAGGGCAGAGCAGCGAGCAGCGCCGCCTCAAGTCAAGAGAGTCTGCTGGTCGGGAGTTTCTCAGCGACTTGAGTGTTGGTTGAGCTCAAAGCGGCGGCGGCAAACACACACACACACACACACACACACACACACACACACACGAAGACGGAACAGACGGCCCATTGACCACCCTTCCTGCGGCCACACTGCACGCTCGGACGGCGGACCATTCATAGACCTCACTGATACACCAAAATAACCACTTCAGGGCTCGGTTGGTGGTGTTTTTTCCCCACCGTCCTTCGCCCCTCACTCTGTACCCTCTTCACGACCTCGGATTCCCGTGCAAACAAATACTTGATCACGTTTCACGGCTAACAGCAACAGCAGCGGGAGGAGGACATGCCAAAGGGGCGTCCTCCACTCTACACCAATAAAACATGAGAAGAGAAGGCGTGACGAGCGAGCGACATCGAGGAGGATAAGGACGAGGAGGAGGAGGAGGAGAACGAGATGGTTTATATACCTCGAGGGGGCGGGAGTGGGGGCGCGAGATGGCCCTTCCCTGCCCGGTCTTGCATCACTGCGGGGATGTGGCGAGCGACTGACGGTGAAACAGAGCAATCCCGCCATCCATGCAGTGAGAGGCGAGAGCAGTGACCGCTGCCTTCCTTCTCACACACTAGCCAGCCTGCAACTAACTCTCGCAGGCTCTCTCACTCCTCCCTCTCCCTCCCCCAACCCCGAACAGCCCAGGAGGAGGAGGAGTATGGGGAGATAAGGGAGAGGGAGGAGGGGCCCTGGCTAGTGTGGGTGGCGACGGCGGGGAGGGATAGAGGGGATAGGAAGGGGAGGAGTAGAAGGATTGGTGGTGGGCGGGGATGAAGGAGGCGCAGCAGCAGTGTAGGAGGAAGATGGGAGGATGTGGTTGTGTAGGATGATGATGGTGATTCTGGTGATGGTGATAATGACAGTGATGGTGATTTAGAGCAGGAAGAAGAAATTGAGAAGCAGAAACAAGGACAACAACACGAAGAAAAAAAGAGAAGAACAATTTCAAGAACAAGAATAAGAACAAGAAGACGAAGGAGAAAAAGAAGTTCAGGATCAAACACAAGAGGAAAGTGAAGGACAAAAGCATCAAAAAATAAGTTAAAAAGATGCCCAGAATTCTCAGTTTAAAGGTCATACGACAATTCACGAGAAAATTAAAGCAAGATGCAAAAAATCACTTTAAAATAAACAAGACTCGTGTGTGTGTGTGTGTGTGTGTGTGTGTGTGTGTGTGTGTGTGTGTGTGACAGGGCATACTAAAACGCTATCCAAATACACCCCACGCCCCCTTCTGTTCACCCCTTCCCCTCCTCCTCCTCCTCTTCCCTTCCTCACTGCCCCTTTCTCCCTCCTCTTCCCCTTTCCCCTCTCCCTTACACTCCCATTCCTTACCATACAGTACTAATTCAACCCATTCCCATCCTTACTCCTTCCCTCTCAACAGTACCACCTTCACTCCTTCCCCCTTCCCTCTCAGCTGTCCCTCTACCCCCTCCCCCTTCTCCCCTTACCCACCACCACCACCACCACCACCAGGAGGCGTGACACGGCCTTCAATCCCCTTCGTTACGTAGAGAAAGATTAATTACTGCCCACGAGAGAGAGAGAGAGAGAGAGAGAGAGAGAGAGAGAGAGAGAGAGAGAGAGAGCACCCTCCTCCCTCGAACCACAGAAATGTCAGGTAATCCAGACACATTTTTGAGAGAGAGAGAGAGAGAGAGAGAGAGAGAGAGAGAGAGAGAGAGAGAGAGAGAGAGAGAGAGCCCGCCTGTCTTAAAACAATAGAACATCGACTTCCTTGGGGGACACAGCGTGAAGTATCGTATAAACACAACCCCAGAAAATAAAACAAAACAAATGAAGATAAGAGAATCGGTCTACAAGAGGGGCTGACAAGCATGATATTCCCTAACAAGCGGGACGTGCGAGGAATTGAAAAAACAAAATAGCATCGGTAGCCTTGTATGGAGGGTCAAAGTCTGCGCCCCAGCCATCTGCCTCGACGATACGGGAGTTGTTATCACATTTAATTGTTGTCTGAAGTGCTTAGTTTACCAGAGGGAATTTGATAGATGTAACCTTTTTCATTCTTTCCTTTTCTTCATCTTGTCACGTTTCTCTATTTTTTATCTTACTTATTTATTTTTTCATACGAGGAAAGACTCAAACAGTTAAACTTACATTCTCTAGAAAGGCGAGGGGTGCGTGGAGACATGATCGAGGTTTATAAATGGATGAAGGGCTTTAATAAGGGGGATATTCATAAGGTTTTGTTGGTAAGAGAACAGGGAAGGACACGAAGTAATGGGTTTAAACTGGATAAATTCAGATTCAACAGGGACATAGGCAAAAATTGGTTTACTAACAGGGTGGTGGATGAGTGGAATAGGCTTAGCAGTCATGTGGTGAGTGCCAATACAACTGTCACATTAAAAAAAAAGATCAGATGAATTCATGGACAGCGATATTAGGTGGGGTTAGATACACGGGAGCTTAGGTTCAAAGGAGCTGCCATGTACAGGCCTACCAGCCTCTTGCAGACTCCTACGTTCTTATGTTCTAAAGGAAGCAATTCAAGGGCAACAAAAAAGAAAGTGTAGAAAAAAAAGCCGGTTAATCGCTGCTCCTATAAAAGAGAAAAGTAAAGAGATATTTGAGTGAAGAGTAATTTGTTGTCCAATGTGCTTAGTTTAACAGATGACATTAGATACATGTAACTCTATTCCCTCTTACCTTCCATTTAGATCTTTTAACTTATGTATAGCTTACTTTTATTTTTAGTGCTTAATTTACTAGGATTTGATTAGGATGGGATTTGATATATGTAACCTTAGTCATTCTTTCCTTATTTTTCATTTTGTAAGGTTTGATTAATGTATGTTTAACGTGTTGTCTAAAGGGGTTATTTTTCTAGATGTGATGTGATACAGGCCCCATACTCTCAAACACCCACATTAGATAAGGCTTTGGTAGAGGCTGTGGGTTCTGCCATGTGTTGTTTTATGAGCCTCGTGATAAGTCTGACAAAGATTCTCCACCATGAGCGTAAAACCCCCCACTCATGACTACCAATTTAATTTCCTTTGTAGTCTTTGGAAATATTTATGGTATGAGTCGAAGGAGTCTGAGAGTACGTTTTTTTTCTGTTTCTTGGTCTTCTTTTTATTTTTTTTCCTTCGTGAATTCACTTTTGCATTTCATATTTTTCCCCAATCTTCATTTTTGTATTTTTTTTCATTTTACATTTTTTCTTTCTATCTTTTTTTTAATTGTTTATATCCTCACTTATCATGATTATTTCCTCTCCCCACTTCCTTCCTGTCTTCCTCATTCCCCCATTCACACACACACACACACACACACACACACACACACACACACACACACACACACACACACACACACGTTTGTATAGCTTATTTTAAACGATTGAACTACTTAACAGAAATCCCTCATAAAAAAAAAACATTAATTAAAGATTTCCCAAGAACCAGAGACGGAACCTAACTTTACTTCCTTACTTCCTTATCTTGAACGTTTGTATAACTTATTTTAAACGATTGAACTACTTAATAGAAATCCCTCAGAAAGAACCATTAAAGATTTCTCAAGAACCAGAGACAGAACCTGACTTTACTTCCTTACGTCCTCACCTTAAACGTTTGTACAACTTTCTCTTTCCATTGGACAAAAGTGAGTCTCGTTGTCATCTATTTTTCCTTGCATTCCTGTGTCATTAACCTACGATCTGATCACACGCTGGACTCGCGATCGCCAGCTAGTACTCACTCGCCCCATGTGTGTGTGTGTGTGTGTGTGTGTGTGTGTGTGTGTGTGCCACGTACGTCCACTGATGCAATACAGCTGAGAGGTCTCAACACATGACACTCAACCAGACTAACTCCCTCCCCCCTCCCCCCCTTCTCTCTCTCTCTCTCTCTCTCTCTCTCTCTCTCTCTCTCTCTCGCGGGGTTATATTTTGAAGTGTTTAATTAGTTTTGTTGATTTAAAAGTATATTAACTAGTTTCAGTTACAGATTGAACTCTCTCTCTCTCTCTCTCTCTCTCTCTCTCTCTCTCTCTCTCTCTCTCTCTCTCTCTCTCTCTCAGGATCGTAAAAATTACCCTCTGGCTTGACCTTCTCCCGTAAGTGGTTGTATCTTTTTTTGGTTGTTGTTTATCTCCTAAATTTCATTATCTCCTAAATCTCCTAAGTGTCAGTAATGTTCATGGTTTTCTTCTCTCCATTCGCAGGTTTACATTAGAAAATAGGCGTCATTTTCCTCATTTTTGCAGAAGCTGGATTTAGGGTGAAGCTTCTTTACGTAAATAGCAAAAAAAATATAAAAAAAGTAAAACAATCTCCATAACTAATTTTGTATTACAATTAGATATTTCGGTTTCTTTCCCTTTATTTTTCTCTTTAAGTTAATTTCTTCTCAAAAATTACGTTACATTATTTCGAGTATTTTCTTCCGTACTGATAAAGAAAGTTTGGTTGAAAAATATTCCTTCATAAGCCTAATTGCCGGGAGAGAGAGAGAGAGAGAAGGGGGGGATGTGCAGGTGTTAGCATGCACGAGAAAGGCAAGATGGAGGGATGGAGGGGGGGAGGGAGAGAGAGGGAGAGGAAAGGAGATAGTGAGGAGGGGAGGGGGGATGCAGTGGAGAAGGGAGAAGGGATGTGGATGGGGAGAGATGGGGAAGAAGGGGGAAGGACAACGTGAGGAGAGGGTAGATGGTGTGTGTGTGTGTGTGTGTGTGTGTGTGTGTGTGTGTGTGTGTGTGTGTGTGTGTGTGTGTGTTCATCTGACTCACATTCCTCGCAGGGCATGATGATTCCTTGCATGTGTGTGTGTGTGTGTGTGTGTGTGTGTGTGTGTGTGTGTGTGTGTAAATGAGGAAGACAGGAAGGAAGCGGCGAGAGGAAATAATTAAGATAAGTGAGGATAAATAAAATAAAAAAAAGATAGGAAGAAAAATATAAAATGAAAAAGAATATACAAAAATGATGACTGAGGAAAATTATGAAATGCAAAAGTGAATTCACGAAGAGAAAAAAAAAACACTAAAAGAACCAGAAACAGGAAAATAACGTACAAAAAGAAAATAGCACGTGAAGGCGAAAAATACAAAGAAAACAAAAAGAAAAACGGGGAAAAAAGAGGAAAAGGAGGAAAAACGTGAACATCCAATTCCTTCACTATTCTCAAGACTCGTTTCCATGACCAATCGCTTGAAAATTTTCCTGCAGACTTTGGTTGAAAAAAAAAAAATCTCTTTCGTTTTCTGCCGGATTATGGAGGAGAAGGAACGAGAGTGGTAGATCATGAGGGAGGGAAAAGAAGAGGAGGAGGAGGAGGAGGAGGAGGAGGAGGAGGAGGAGGAGGAGGAGGTGGTTGTGATTATTCGTTGCTGAGATAAGCGAGAATCAAGACTCTTACCTGGTTGTTTATCGGTCTCTCTCTCTCTCTCTCGTCTCCATGCTGGTTAGTTTTCCTTTTTCTTTTCCTGTTACCTTTTACTTTAAATTTCCTCCCTTCTCTTTCCTATTTTTCCTTGTCTTCTCGATTCCTTCCTTTCATCTTTCTCCATTTGTTTCCTTTTTTTTTATTCTGTTACTTTTGTTCCTCAGTTTCTCTAATAACTTCATACTCTCTTCCTTTTCCTCTAACACTGCAAGAGCAACAAGAACAACAAGAACAAAAAAATAACTACAACTACAATTATTATTACTACTACTACTACTATTACTACTACTACTACTACTACTACCACTACTACTATTTAATTCCCTTCTCTCAGTTTCTATTATATCCATATAATTTTTTTTCTCATTTTTCCTTCTCCTGTCTTTCTCCAAATCTGCCTTTTTTTTTTTTTTTTACCTTTGTTACCTCTATTTCCTCCCCCAATATGTTTCCTCTCCAGTGTCTCTCCTTCCTTTCTTTTCCTCTACATATCATCTCGTCTACTACTTCTTCTATTGGCCACATACAAGAAGTGCTTACTACTTTTCCTCCTGCTCTTCATTTCCTATTGCTTCGTGGGTTTCATGTTACCTGTTTCTCTTTGTCCTGTTTTTAGTATTTCCCTCGTTTCCTGATATCTCCTTCTCCGAGTTTCTTCTTTTTTCCTGTTATCGACTTTTCATTCTTTGCTTTCTCGTTTTTCTTTCTCAGCACGTTCCTCTTTGTCCTTCTCCGAGTTTCTTCTTTTTTCCTGTTATCGACTTTTCATTCTTTGCTTTCTCGTTTTTCTTTCTCAGCACGTTCCTCTTTTTCCCTTTCCCTTTCTGTCACCTTTTCCCATTTCTTTGATTTCCTTATTAATTTACACACCAACTTTATCTTCCCTTTTTTTTCCCGTGGCTTCTTCTCAATTACCTACTAAACATTCTTTCCTCATACTTTTCTTCTTTCCCCTTCTGCCTCCCTTCCTCCTTACATACTTTTTTCAACAATTACCCTCTCTGTATGCTTTCATTTCCTTCTTTTCTTCACATTTTACATCTCCTTCCCCTTCTTCTCGTCCTCCTCCTCCTCCTCGTCCTCTTCCTCCCGTCTCTCCACACATGCCCAGCGGAACACTTCACCGCCGGCCGTCGCTTGAGTAAACAACACATTACTCCTTCCCTTCTTCCGGGTCACGTTTCGGTGTTTTTAACTGTTCCCTCTTTCTCTTTCCTCTCTCTCGTTTTCCTTCTTCTTTTTCTTCTTTTTCTTCTTCCTCCTCTTTCTTCTTCTGTGTGATACTATTTGCATGGTCAACTTTCTTTGTATTTTATGGCGTGGGTAAGTTTAAATAGTTTCTTAATCTGTGTTCTGGTCTGTTTTTTTTTTCGCTTTTTCTTGAGGTTTCCGACGTTCATGAATGTCACACACACACACACACACACACACACACACACACACACACACACACACACACACACACACACACACACACACACACACACACACTTTGTAACACTTTTATTGGCATTAGTTTTTATTACTTATCCACTACTACTACTACTACTACTACTACTACTACTACTACTACTACTACTACTACTACTACTACTACTTTCTCGGCATCATTATCGTTATGGCTATTATTATCCTCGTTGTTAATCTTTTTCATAATTCCTTTTTCCTTACGTCCATTAGTCGAGGGGAAACAAACACCTTCCACGTGGAAACGACTAAACAAACAAACAAACCAAAGGGAGGTGAGACAAGAGTGGCCTGTTGAGAGGGTCCGTACACACACACACACACACACACACACACACACACACACACATCCCACCACCATCACCCCCTCCTTCTCCTTCCACCTCCTCCTCCTCCTCCTCCTCAGCTGCTCACTCAAGTCCACAAATACCACTTAAAGCAAATCCCAAGTAGCTCTTTTCTTTCTCTTTCTTCCTCGCTCATCCCTTCTCTCCTCTCTTCTTTCCTTCCTTCTTTTCTTCGCTTGCTGTGCTTCAGGATCGCGTTTCATTGCTACTGTCAAATCTAGGAGTCTGTGTATCTTTAATATTATGATCGTGGCTTAATTTGATGGCCTTTGTTGCTTTGGGGTTCTATTCTCTTAAAAGGAGTTGGATTGCTGCGATTTGATTCTTTGTTTATTCTGCTTTTGGTCGGCGTCCTTAATAGAATGTAATAATAATAAGAGAATGGGGTGATATGTAAACGTTATTTTTATACGTATATTTTAACTAATTGGCTTAAATAAATAAGATAAATGACCGCATAGATACCAAAAAAAGTGACGGATTTACTGATTGAGTGACTAACTAGACCAATTGCCTGACTGACTGACTGATTGACTGGCGAACTAACTAACAAGCTGATTGACTGCCTGACCTAGCTGACTGACTAACTGACTAACTGACGAGCAAACTAACCAACCGACTGACTACTGACAAATTAACTGACTCACTGACTAACTAACCAACTGACTAACCGACTGACTGATTAAGTGACCAACGAAATGTGTTGCGTTGGTGCTAAATAAAACACAATCGAGCAACGAGCAATTAACTCCTCCACAGGTAAGAGCTTAATTAAAGATTCACCTGCGAGCCAACGACAGGTGTGTGTGTGTGTGTGTGTGTGTGTGTGTGTGTGTGTGTGTGTGTGTGTGTGTGTGTGTGTGTTAGCCAGCCGAAGACAAGCTTATTACCCTTTGCGTCCTGGTGTCGTTTGTTATGGATTTAAGTTTATGAACCTGACACGTGTGAGTCCTCGGAGCGTGACGATCAGAGAAATAAAAGTTACGACTTGCACAAGACGACAGACAGACACAGACGGACATAGAAAACCAGCCATGCATTCAGTCGTTCGAGTTTTCTTTATATTTCTGCATGTAATTATTTTTTTTTGGACTAATGCTGTCTGGATTTTTGTTGGATGTATAATTTCCTTCTTTGAATTCTATATTGTATCTGTGAACGATTAATAACTCTCACATTATCTATCTACCTGTATGAATGTCAGACCTCCCTTATCGATCTATCTATCCATTTATCTATCTATCTATCTATGCAGGCCAGCCCTACCCTATCTATCTCCTCTTTCTATCTGTCTGTATCTATCTATTTATATGTCTGTCTATCTATCTATGCATACCAGACTTACCCTGCTACCTTGCGTAACTTAAAACACACACACACACACACACACACACACACACACACACACACACACACACACAAGCACTCCCACAGAACAGCACATGTATACTTAAAGGAGGGAGGTTGGGGATGTGCAAGAGAAGAGGGGAGGGGAGGGGGGTGAAAACTGTGCTGCCTCGCTCTTTCTTTCCTTCGCCTTGCTGACAACACCAGAGATCGTTGTTGCCCTCCTAAACAGCCCTCTTATGCACCCTCCCTGCCACGCCTCTGTCTTGCCCTGCCCTGCCTGCCCTCCTCTCTTTCTCTGCCTTGTGCCCCTGTTAAGTCGCTCACTATAGGCTATTCACTGCGACCACACACACACACACACACACACACACACACACACACACACACACACACACACACACACACACAAGGCTGCCCCTGTCCCCTCAGACTATACAAGTGTTTCCCTGTTCTTGTATATCGCAAAATGACCACTTCCACCCCCTGTTGAGATGCTAATTTCCTCCTTTCCCGTCCTCCCTCGCCCTGCCCTACCCTGCCTCCCCTTCCCTCTGCTACATAACACAACCATAGCCACACTTACATGCAAACGCCACCTCCACCATAACCTGCACACACAAACTCCACTAACACAACAGCCACACCACATCTAAGCACCCATACACACACCACCACAACCGTCACCGACACACACACACACACACACGAACACTTCTCTCGCAACTCACCGCACTTTCCCACTCTTACAAACACACTATACAACCACACTCACCACAACCACGACACCGCGACCACACTTACCTCCCCCCTCCACCCCCCCCAAACACACACATCACTATCACAGAAACCACCACCAGGTCCAACACCACTACCACCACAACCACCACCATTCATCTGATTAGGTAATTGACGAACTGACGACCCGATAATCAAACATAATGAACACAAACAAACAAACAAACAATATAAAGTCCCATCACACCCCCACCCGTATTTCTCCTCCTCCTCTTCCTCCTCCTCCTCATCATCATCGTCATCATCATCACAGCCTCCCGCACGCTGACATCCATCTCCCCCTTCCACATCATACCATCAATCTAGCCTTGTCTCAATCTTATACCCCCTTCCTCCCTTCCCCCTTCCCTTCACTAGCCTCCGCTTAACCCCTTCATCAATCCTGCCACTCCATCATCCCTTACCCCTCACCTCTTCCTCCTCCCCTTCCTCCTCCTCTTCCTCTTCCCATCCTCGGTTTTGGAATGACACACGTCTCGTCCTCCTCAGTAAACAATCCCGCGGTAGTGAAGGGCAGTGACGGGGCGAAGGGGAAGATGGATGCGACAGGAAAGGGGAGGAAAGACAGATGGGAAAGGAAGGAAGGAAGGAAGGAAGGAAGGTAAGAGGCTTGGTAGAGGGTGAAGGGAAGGCTAGATGAATGGGGAAGGAAGGAAAGGGGGCAGGAAGGAGGGAGATGAAGATAGATTTGAATGGATTGAGAATGAAGGAATGAAGGAATGAATGAAGGGCGGAAGGAAGGAGGGAAAGAAGGAAAAAATGGAAAGGATAAAAAGACGTATTGACAAGAAAGAAGGAAGGGTAGAGGAGGCAGAAAACAAAGAATTAGGAATGAATGAATGAAAGAAAACGAAAAGGGAGAAAGGAAGGAGGGAATGACTCTTGAGGAAGGAATGAAAGGAAGGAAGGAGAAGGGGAAGAGGTGATGAATGAATGGAGAGGGAAGGAATACTAGATGTTGTTGACTAAAAGTAAAATTACATAGAAGGGAGAGAGAGATGTGAGAGTACTTAGAGGAGGAGGAGGAGGAGGAGGAGGAAGAGGAGGAGGAAAACAAGATAGATGGATGGATGGATGGAACTATCTTTCTCTTTACTCTGTTCAATGTTCCTTAACTCTTTCTTGTTTAACAGCTGGTATTTTTTTTTTTAAGTTAACACGTGTGACTCTCTCTCTCTCTCTCTCTCTCTCTCTCTCTCTCTCTCTCTCTCTCTCTCTCTCTCTCTCTCTCTCTCTCTCTCTCTCTCTCTCTCAGTTGTGTTGCTTGTCATTATGTTGAGTTTGCAGGGTAAGGGTGAGGGAAGAGGAGGAGGGGTAAGAGGAAGAGGAGGAGGAGGAGGAGGAGGATTGGAAGGGGAGAAGGCGGTGAAGGACGAGGGGAGGAGAAGGAAAGAAAGAAGGAACTGAAGCAGGATGTAAAATAATAAAGAATATGAAAATGGAGAGAGGAAAGGTCATGGAAAGAAAGAAAGAAAGAAAGAAAGAAAGAAAGAAAGAAAGAAAGGAAGGAAGGAAAGAAG
>NC_066555.1:3647097-3654597 GCF_024679095.1 Eriocheir sinensis | reverse complement strand
CAGAAAGGACAGAGGAAGGAAGGAAGGAAAGAGGGGGGGGGGGGGTATAGGATAATAATTAAGATGAGACCAGGACTGACAGGAGAGGTATTCGAACCTATTATACTCGTGACAGCTGCGACCACGTGGGATTACAGACTTCACGTTATGTATTAGAACTTAGATGATAGATTAATATATGGGTTGATGTTACTGTCTGAACTGTTTATTATGGTTATGAGTTATACGTGAAGGAATATGAGTTACTGTAGACTAAGATATTGCGTTGTTGAAGGAATTATTTGATGTATAACTTTCTTGGTAAAAAAAATCAAGGTCTAGTGTGGATGATAATTGTTTAAGTTTGTGATCTGCTCGGAAAAGAAAGAAAACGAGAGTATCAGAGAGAGAGAGAGAGAGAGAGAGAGAGAGAGAGAGAGAGAGAGAGAGAGAGAGAGAGAGAGAGAGAGAGAGAGAGACTTTTGTATACCCGCTCTGAAAACAAAATATTCCATCCCCCTCTTCCCTACTTCCCCTTCCTCCTGACCCCCCCCACCCTCCTTAGCGCACCGTTCCTGTCTCCTTTCAATCTGCGCCGTCCGTCTGTCTGTCTGTCCGTCTGTCTGTCTGTCCGTTTGTTTACAGACAGCCAACCCCGAGGGCGTTGGTGAGGACGAGGACTGTACTATTACTGCTCGGCTTCTCGGGTTTCCTCCTCCTCCTCCTACTACTCCTTTACACCCTTCCTTTCCTTCCTTATTTTCTTCCTTCTTCCTCATCTTTTTCCTGTTCCTTCTCCTTTCACTCTTTGCGTTGACTCATCTCATATTTCCTTCCTTGCATTCTTTCTTATTCTCTTTCTTTTCTCTTTTTCTCCTCCTCCTCTGTACCTCTCCTTTCCTTCCTTATCTTCTTCCTTCTTCCTCTATTTATCTTTTTCCTGTTTATCCTCCTTTCACTTTTTGCGTTGACTCCTCTCATATTTCCTTCCTTGCATTCTTTCTTATTCTCTTTCTTTTCTCTTTTTCTCCTCCTCCTCTGTACCTCTCCTTCCTTCTTCCTCTATTTATCTTTTTCCTGTTTATCCTCCTTTCACTTTTCGCTCTGGCTCTTCTCACATTCCCTTCTTCCTCATTCTCTTCCTTGTTTCTTTCATCATTTCATTCTGTTTTGATTCCTCCTATTTCCGTTTCTCATTCATTACATAGATCTTACTTTCACTTTTATTCTTTCACGTCCCCTCCTCTTTTTCTCATATGCTTCTCTATACCCCACCTTTTCTTCCTCCTCATTATCTTCCTTGTCTCCTATTTCTCCCATTTCACCTCATTTACGTAACTCAGCCTGTCACATTTTCTTCTCCTTTCCACCCCTTTATTTTCTTCTTCCCTATTCTCTGTGTGTTTCTCTTCCTCGTCCCCTAAGCCTTTTCCTATTCCACCTCCTTTTTTTCTTCACATTCATGGTCCAGAAGCCTTATCAAACTATCACTAGGCTCATAGAACTACTCATGGAAGACCCCACCACAACGTCTACGAAAGCCTTATCAAATGTGAGTGTGTCAGCCCCAAAATGTCTGAGAATGGGACCTCTACTTCACCATCAATACGAGAGGAACACCAGACGGACAGATGGGCGGGCAGGCGGACTGGCTAGCGGACTCACTCTCCCTCCTCCTCCTCCTTCCTTATCGATTCCCTGCCGTGTTGCATTTCCCCGAGACTTTCACCTTAAGACGTCAGTTTAGGGCTAATGGGAAGGACTAACACACACCGCCTCTGCTGCCCCGACTATGAGCTAATGAGTGAAGGCGAAGAGAAGAAGCATAAGGATCAGAACTTAGCTCACAGGAGGGACCCGACTAAGCTGGGCGTTGTCCTCGGTGTCACTAGGGTACAGGGAAGATTGATTTGGTTTTAAGAGGGAGTAAACAGGCTCATGGAGTGATCTGTGGACTCAAATTTTTGGTACATTTAATTCTGTCGGTCTCTTGATGCGGTTTGGTCTAGTGGTGTCATTCATGAGTGGTTTTTGAAGTGGTTGGTTCTCGTTTGGTCTCATTTTAGTGGTTTTCGAAGTACTTTGGTAATTATTTTTTTATGAATTTTGAAGTAGCTTGATCTCATGCAAGTAGTTTTTAAAGTAGCTGGATCTTGTTTGGTCTAATTTTAGTGTTTTTTAAGTACTTTGGTCTCATTTATATCTTTTTCGAGGTAGTTTGGTCTTATTTTAGTGGTTTCCGAAGTAGTTTGGTCTTGTGGTCTCATTCTAACGACCTCAAATTACTCTGGTCTCGTGTGGTATCATTGACTAACGACCTAGGATTGGTCTGCTCTCGCGTGGTTTCAGTATAGGGCGCCTCAAAGTATAAAAATATGGTCTTGTGGTCTCATTCTAGTGGTTTCCAATTAGCCTGGTCTCGTCTGTTTTCATTGTTGCGTCTTGAAGTAATAGGGTCTCAAAGGGGTCTCATTCAAGGGGTTTCAAATTAGTCTGTTCTCGTGTCCCTTCATCCTTCGTAATATGGCCTCGAAGGGGTCTCATCTAGTGGTCTGGCTTCGCGTGGACTCATCATGATGGCGTCAAGGTGGTCTGGACTGGTCTGGCGGGGACATAATGGCACAGATAAGAGCCAAGGCGGCGGCGCTGTCTGTGCTGGGCGCGTAATGAGGGAGTTAATGGCCTTCGTATTCTACAAGGGGGTCGTTTGGCACCATCTTAATTTACTTCTGGTTTTCTTTAGTTTTGTCTTTAATGAGTTTTATGTGTTTGTAAGCGATGTGTTGGAGGATTGATAGTGATGGTGATGATGGTGATGGTAGTAGAAGTAGTAGTAGTAGTAGTAGTAGTAGTAGTAGTAGTAGTAGTAGTAGTAGTAGTAGTAGTAGTAGTAGTAGTAGTAGTAGTAGTAGTAGTAGCTGTAGTAGTAGTAGTAGTAGTAGTAGTAGTAGTAGTAGTAGTAGTAGTAGTGTCTTGTCTTAAGTATGAAGTAGTGACCTTCCATAACCAGTTTTATGTGTTCTTAAGCGATGTATTGGAGGATTGATAGTGATGGTGATAATGGTGATGATGGTAGTAAAAGTAGTAGTAGTAGTAGTAGTAGTAGTAGTAGTGTCATTGTCCTAAGTATGAATTAGTGACCTTCCATAATCAGTATAGTTATTATCATTATTATTATCATTAATGTCATCGTATATTATGAGACGATAAGATAAACAGCAACAAAGCAACAAAACAAGACGAAGATGCTGTTTGGATCTAAGTCGGAAATCCTTTTGCCATGCTTATGTATCTGGGGGGAACGAACACACACACACACACACACACACACGGAGGGGACACGTTACACCCCACCACAGCCTTGGCCACAAATGTGTAATGTGTCGGGGGATTTTCACATGATCTTCCTCATGATAAAATTAATCTAAAATAAGAATGAAGAGGAAGAAAGAGAGGACACACACACACACACACACACACACACACACACACACACACACACACACACACACACACACACACACACACATCTTTTCTGACAGTTTCTCACTTCTGTTCTGTTATGTATTTAGTTTTGTTTCTTTATTCCGTTATTATTATTTAGTTAACGATAAGCTTATATGATTTTGTGGACTCATACACGTACAGCCTACACACGGCACTGAAATCAATGACCACACACACACACACACACACACACACACACACACACACACAGGAGGGCCAATCATCACCATGCACTCAAGACACCACCAATATCACTACCACCCACGTACCAACCAATAACCACCTACAAACAGCAAGACATCACACTTACCACTCTCCAATCCGTAGTAACCTCGCCGATGTCGCCTCCTTCACTGAATAACCCACTCGCACACACACACACGACCACTGACACACACGCGCACACACCGAGGGCAGCACAGTACTACTACACACGCCCGCTGACCCTCTCCCGCCCTCACTTCCCCTCGGAGAAGCGTCACTCTCGATGATGATGATGCCACACACTCGTCTGCTATCCTCAATCCCCCACCGCACTTGTTCCCTCTCTTCCCTCCTCCTCCCTGACCTCTCCCTCTCGTCCCTACCTCCCTGTCGTCTCCCTCCTCCTCGATCCTAACCCTGACCCACCCCTGTCCCTCCTTCAGTCCCTCCCTCCCTCTCCAGCCACACTCTGCGCAGGACGTATGCGCGGTGACACCCTTTCCGTGAGTCACACATTTTGGGGACATGCAGAAATGATACTCGAACGGAAGGAAATGGTGAAGTTCCTGATTTGTATGAGTGTAAACGAATAGGTGTGGTTCGAGAGCTGTATTTGTGCTTGGAGTTTCGTTCTCGTGTTCGTAGAAGCCATCATTGTGTTGGTTCGCGGATCGATGGGTTTGTGTTTTCAATTTTTTTTTTCCTTGCCGCCAAACTCGCCCGCCTCTGCCGCGCCCCGGTTGGCATGGCGACGAGGGATCAATGCGACGCCTCACTCAGCGCCCGACCCAGCCCTTGGAGAGAGAGAGAGAGAGAGAGAGAGAGAGAGAGAGAGAGAGAGAGAGACTATACCAAGAGAGATGAGTTCTCTCTCTCTCTCTCTCAAGTCTCTCTCTCTCTCTCTCTCTCTCTCTCTCTCTCTCTCTCTCTCTCTCTCTCTCTCTCTGTACTCAAGTCTCATTCCCATTAACAATTCATCTCTCTCTCTCTCTCTCTCTCTCTCTCTCTCTCTCTCTCTCTCTCTCTCTCTCTCTCTCTCTCTCTCTCTCTCTCTCTCTCGTACATTAATTAACATAACAAATAAAGGCTAATGTACGGTTAACAGGGCGGTCCTCAACACACTGAATACTGTAGGTTTACATAGAGCAATTTATGAATCAATGTGAGGTGCCATGTTTGCTTATTAAAGACAAAAAAAGTACATATCAATACAATATAAGAAGAGGTGGTAGATGAAGTAGAGGAGGTAGGTTTGTTTATACGTATATTTGTTCTCTCCTTCAGGGACGACCTTATTTGCTCTAACAGTCTTCTACTTTATTCTCTCTATTTTTAGTTCCCTCTGTCCTATGTTTGTCGGGGTTCCTACTCTTCCATTTCTATCGATTGCACTGTTAAATAATAATAATAATAATAATAATAATAATAATAATCCCTTGGTGGGTTTAGGATACAATTTACCGGACAGGAAGGAAGGAGTTGGTTATGTTAGCGTTTCAGAAAAAAAAATCGCTTATGTATTTTAAATTTTCACCCAAACAGAGTCTCGACCCTATAATATTCCTTTAACCCCTTGACTGCGGATTTCCTACAAGAAGACCTCACCAAGCTAAAGGAATTGAACAAAAGGTGGCTGCTACAATTCAATGAAGACAAATGTAAAGTCATGCACCAAGGGAAGGGATATCCAGCACACCAGTACCAGATAAGAAACACTCCACTAACCACCACTGAGGCAGAAAAAGACTTGGGACTGTATATATATATGGTACCAGGCTACCAGTGAAAGCGAAATTCGTGCCAATCGCAGCGGAGGGATTAAACACAACAATATCCTTCACTGCAACTATGAAACGAGGCCCTAAAAAGCTTCGAAAACAGGGACAGAAATAATTAAGTCCCGCCTAAAAGAGACCCGAGACGCAGCGCCGCCCAGGGAGAGAGAGAGAATGGAGGCAGCGGGCGGAGGAATGGCCGACTGAATCAATTTGTGATCTCCCTCACCATAACGCGTGCAATAAATTTCCCTTATCTCCCTGCCGCCCGACACCTCGTTTATTTAGAGAGCTCCTCCCCGCAGCCACAAAAACGTGTTTGCAGAGGATTTTAACGTGTTTTTAACCCATTTTAATCTGCTATTGGTAACATTTCGCTATTCGTTTGTTTTAAGATTCTTCCTGCAAAGACAAGAAAAGGTGTTTACTGATGGCTTTGATGTGTTTATAACCCTTTTTAATCTGCAATAAGCAACATTTCCCTATCCGTTTGTTTTCAGATCCTTCCAGCAACAAGAAAAATGAGTTTACTGATGAATATAATGTTTTTATAACCTTTTTTAATCTGCAATAAGCAACATTTCTTTATCCGTTTGTTTTAAGATCCTTCCAGCAACAAGAAAAATGTGTTTACTGATGAATTTAATGTTTTTATAACCCTTTTTAATCTGCAATAAGTAACATTTCCCTATCCGTTTGTTTTAAGATCCTTCCAGCAACAAGAAAAATGTGTTTACTGATGAATTTAATGCTTTTATAACCCTTTTAAATCCGCAATAAGCCACATTTCCCTATCCGTTTGTTGCTTAAAATTTCGTTTGTTTTCAGATCCTTGCAGTAACAATGAGAAAAAGGTGTTTACTGATGAATTTAATGTGTATAGGACCCTTTTAAATCCGCAATAAGCCACATTTCCCTATCCGATTGTTGCTTAAAATTTCGTTTGTATTAAGATCCTTGCAGCAACAATGAAAAAAAGGTGTTTACTGACGAATTTAATGTGTATATGACCCTTTTAAATCCACAATAAGCCACATTTCCCTATCCGTTTGTTGCTTAAAATTTCGTTTGTTTTCAGATCCTTGCAGCAACAATGAGAAAAAGGTGTTTACTGATGGCTTAGTTGTCTATGTACCTAACCTATATTTTTAACCATTAATGATCTTTTGTATAGCATTTTCTTAGCTCTTCACTGACTGATACACTATTCGTTTTGAGATCCTTCCAGCAACGAAGAGGAAAGGTGTTTATTAATAGCTTTGAAGTGTCTGTACAACCCTTTTCATCTTCTGTAGGTATCTTTTGTGTCACCTTTTCTCATTTCTTTACTGCCAGACATCTCATATATTTTGAAAACTCCCTCCTGCAACAAAGAGAAAAAATGTTTATATATATATTTTTTTGTATTTAATCCTTTTCTTTTCTGCTCTACTAATCTTTTATGCTTTATTTCGTTATCTCTCTCCTGCCTGACACCTCGTTTATTTTGAGAGCTCCCTCCAGCAACAAGAAAAGGTGTTTACATCCTACTTTATAATATGCTAATAATCCTTTTCTTTTCTACTATATGAGTCTTTTATGCATTATTCCTTATCTCTCTCCTGCCTGACACCTCGTTTATTTTGCAAGTTCCCTCCAGCAACAACAAGAAAAGGAGTTTACATGCGAGTTAAAATTGCTAATAATCCTTTTCTTTCCTGCTATACGAATTTTTTTTATGCATTTTTTCCTCATCTCTCTTCTGACACGTCGTTTCTTTTAAGAGCTCCCTCAGTAACAACAAGAAAAGGTTTACATAAAGACTATAAAACGTATATAAACCTAATTTTCTTCTACTCTAAGGTTCTATTGACCAACATTTCCTGATCTCTCTGCAGTCCAAGATCTCGTTTAATTTAAGAGCCCCCTCCAGCAACACAAGACAAGGTGCCTTAAATCTATATTACCCTCTTTCTTTTTTAACCTATGTAACCTTCTTTCTCCTCCTCTAAAATCTATTGAGCGATTTATTAAGCCAACTCACTCTTGCATTATA
>NC_066555.1:3632097-3642097 GCF_024679095.1 Eriocheir sinensis | reverse complement strand
CTCTCTCTCTCTCCATCATCCTCTTCTATCCCTCTTTCTTCTTATCTTCTTTCTCTTCATCCTGTTTTTATCTCTTTTCTTCTCTCCTTTCTCTACTTCCTCTTTTTTGTAATGTTTTCTTTCTCATTTTCTTTCTACTCATCTTCTTTTCCTTCCTTCCCCATTTCCTCTTCATCATCTTTCTTCTTCTCCTCCTCATCTTTCCCTTCAGCTTTTTTCCTCTCTTCCTCATTCGCTTTCACCTCCTTTGTTGTCGTTTCCCTTCTCCTTCTTTTCTTCTTCATTTGTTTTTCTTTCCCATATCACAAACTTTCTCCTCCTCTTCTTTCTTCTTCTCCTCTATCTTATCCTCTCTTTCCCTCTCCTCGTTCTTATCTTTAACGGGTTTATCCTCTTCCTCCTTCCTTCCTTCCTTCTCTTGCTTATTCTTCATCTCCTCCATTTATTCCTCTTCTTCTTCTTCTCCTTTGTCCTCCTCCATCTCGCTCCCCTTTCATTCTTCGTTATCAGTTCATCAACACTTCATTTCCTTCATTATACTCCTCCTCCTCTTCCTCCTCCTCCTCCTCCTCCTCCTCCTCTTCATTGTATCTCGACTTCCTTCCTCTCTCTCACTTTCTACACGCCTCATTAGCTCCAACACACACACACACACACACACACACACACACACACACACACACATTCCCTTACATAGCCTATACACATCGCTTTATGGCCTCAATGTGTGTGTGTGTGTGTGTGTGTGTGTGTGTGTGTAAGGATTGGCAGTCGATCAGCCAATGAGAGG
Organism: Eriocheir sinensis; assembly: GCF_024679095.1. NCBI lineage: Eukaryota > Metazoa > Arthropoda > Malacostraca > Decapoda > Varunidae > Eriocheir > Eriocheir sinensis. The sequence continues at coordinate 3,641,307 of NC_066555.1, read as the reverse complement.
GAAGGGAGGTGCGGGTGGGGAGGAGGGGAATATTGGGGAGGGGGAGGTGGTGGTGGGGACTGGGGGAGGGAGGGGGATATGCGGGTAGGGGAAGAAGAGGGGGGGATGCGTTACGGGTTACAGTTTGCTCTTCTGGAGGTAAACATTGCAGCCCTCCCTCCTCCTCTCCTCCTCCTCCTCTATTCCTTTCTTCCTACTCTCTCTCCTTTTGCGCTCTACCTCCCATACGCTACCTACTTCTTCCCTCCTCTTCCTATATTTTATTTAACTTTCTTCTCTTTCCTATTTCTCTGTTTTTCATTCTCTAACCTCTTTCTCCTATCCCTATTCTCTCGATTTCTCTTTTTTCTTCTTTTTCTCTCTCTTCATCATCCTTCTCAGTGATTTTCCTTCCTTCAGTATCCTCCTCATTCATCCCTCTTATTTCAATTCTCTCCTTTCTTCATCTTCCTTCTCTCCTTTCTGTTACTTATTTCTTTCCCTTTATTTTCATCCTCATTCCCTTCGTTTTTCATTTTTCTCTTTCAACATTTTTCCTTCTTTCTCTTCTCTTTAACTTCCTTCCTCTCTTCGCTGCCTTCCTCTATGATTCCCTCCTCTCCTCCAATAACCCTCTCATTTTCCTCACTTTCCTCCCTCTGTCCCCCTCAACTTCTCCCTTCTCCCCTATCCCTCCCTCTCCCTCCTGCCCCTCCCTTGGTAATAGACGAAATAACCACCCCAGCAGACATGACTTCAGCGGGGTCTGGCGCCGTCTACATATAGGAGTCAGGCGTCTATAGTTTGCTGCTGGCGTTTGTCTTTTGTTTTATTGTTTTGTTTTTGTTGCGTAAGATATGCTAGGGACGCGTTTGGTATGGTTGTTGTTGTTGTTGTTGTTCATTCTGTTACTACTACTACTACTACTACTACTACTACTACTACTACTACTACTAAAACAAACACCTATAAGAGAGAGAGAGAGAGAGAGAGAGAGAGAGAGAGAGAGAGAGAGAGAGAGAGAGAGAGAGAGAGAGAGACGATAACACAAGAGTAAGAAAGAAAAGAGACAACAGGAAAAATGAAGAAAAAGAGGAAGGAAAAAAGGAACGAAGGAAAGAAAGTGGAAGGAAAAATAAAATAAAGGCAAGAAATAAAGAAGAGAAGGCTGGTAAAAATACTCAACCTAAAACAAACAAACAAAAAAAAAATAAAACACAGAAAAGACAAGAAAACACCCCCTAGATAACATGTCACATTATACCGAACACACACACACACAACACAACATCTTTTTGGCCCTTCTTTTCCTCCTTACTTACTCCATGCAAAAACCGGAGGCGTCACCCTTAACTCTTTCCCTTCCCTCCCTCTCCCTCTCTCTCCCACCCTCCTTCGCTTAGTACACTTCTCACGAACTCAACCACCCACCCCACCCAACACAACCCACCAAAGCAAGCAACCCAAGCAACTGTCTGATACGCAACCGATACCCAAGCCCCAAACACGGCGAGAGGAGGTCACGGAGAGGGTGCACAGCGGGGTCAAATGGCAGGGGTCAAAGGTATAAACTGGTATGCATGTAGGTACTCACTCTTCTCCCATTTCTGCTTGAGCATCTCGAGTGAGGACATAATCTTGAGCCGGTGAGCCGAGTTCCGCACGCCTAAGTCTTTTATCTTGGCCTCGTCGAAGTATAGGAAGTCCTGCGTAGTGGGGAGAGAGAGAATGGGATGAGAGGTGAGGCGAGGAGGAGAACGTCTGAAGTTGAGGGGAGGAAACAGAGAAAGAGGGATGAGGGGGAAAGAGAGAAAAGGATGAGGGGACAGAAATGGAGGGATTAGAAGTGCAGTAGAGAGGAGGAAGTTAGGGCTAGAGTTGACTGGGGTATGGTAGGGGAAAGAGAGGGATGAGGGGAGAAAGAGAGAAAGGAATGAGGGGAAAGAGAGAATGGGATCAGATGAAGAGAAAGAGAGGCTGGAGTTGGCAGGGATATGGAAGAGGGGAAAAAGAGAGGGAAGGTTGAGACTTGAGAGGTGAAGAGGCTGGCTGGGAGTTCGTAAGGATATGAAAAAAGGGAGAGAGAGAGAGAGAGAGAGAGAGGAGACAAAAAATGAGAGGTAAGGAATTAAAGATATATACAAAGATGGAAAGTGGGAAATGAAGAAAAGGAGAGGGATTTAGGTGAAGATATAAAAGGGAGAGAGAACGAGAGCATATGGGAGAGGAGAAAGAGGAGGGGGATAAAGAGGAGAGAAAGTCAAGCTCATGAAAGGGGAGAAAGATGAGGGAGATAAAGAGGGGAGGGAGGGAGGGAGAGAGGAGGGAGATAAAGAGGAGAGAAAGGGAGCTGGTTACGGTTATGAGAGGAGACATAGGAGAGAAGAAAGTCAGAGTTAAAGATTAGAAAGATGAGGGAGAGGGAGATGAAGAAGAGGAGAGAGAGGTAGTTAGGTAAAGAAGAGGAAGATAAGGAGAAAGATTGCATTGTATTGTGAAGATATGTTAATTTCTTTTCTCTTTAAGACCAAGAAAATAGACATATGGAAATAACAACAACAACAAAAAGAAAACCTGAAAATTAGATGACATTAGATGCTAAAAAAAAAATGGTTATCACACTTAATATTATAGAAAAAAATGTCTTGAAAATAGTGGTAGTAGTAGTAGTAGTAGTAGTAGTAGTAGTAGTAGTAGTGATGCTTATATGGCTCACTAGTGGTTCGGACAAGTGATGGTGATAGTGGTGATAGTGGTGATGATTGAATGGTGATGGCGGTGGTGATGCATGGCTGAGTGGTTCAAGATGGGTGGTAGCCAGGCAATGATGGTGATGATGGGTTTCTGGAGATAGCGAGTCATACGGATGGTGGTGGTGTGTGGTGGTGACAGGTAGATGGTGGTGATAGTGGTGATGGTGGTGGTGTAATGGTGGTTGAGTGGTGGTAAGTGGACCGGGTTCAATAATCTTGCTAAACGGTTTCGAGAATGAAGAAAACCAGTCGAGATAGTCGTCAAGTAATGCTCCCTCCTCCTCCTCCTCCTCCTCCTCCTCCTCCTCCTTTTACCTCCAACTCCTCCTCCTCCTCCTTCTCCTTTTACCTCCAACTCCTCCTTCTCCTAATCCTACTTCTTCTGCAACTCCTCCTCCTCCTCCTCTTACCAATCCTCATATTTCATCTCACTACCTCCACTAATTCTTCCTCTTCTCTTCTTACCTCTCTTGCATCTTCTCCTCCTCCTCCTCCTCTTCTTCCTTCTCCTCTTGATTCTTCTCCTCCAGTTCATCCTCACATTTCATCTAACTGTCCTCTCTTCTTATTTCTTTCTCTCTTTCAAATCATTTTTCCTTTCCTTCTCTCTTTAAACCTCTATCGCTTCCCCTTTCATCTCCCTCTTCTTATTCCCACTCTTCACTTCTTATTTCTTTCTCTCTTTCTTATCATTCTTTCCTTTCCTTCTCACCTTTTTCCTTCTCTCTTTAACCCTCCCATCGCTACCCCTTTCATCTCTACCATTTCTTTTAGCTATCTTACCTTCCTCATATATCTCAACCTCTTCTTCTTCAGACTCTCCCTTCCTCTCTCCTTTTCCTTCTATCTTCACCGCCACACACACGCCCCTATCACCTCAACCACCATCACCACCATCACCAGACCACCAGACTTCTCTTTCTCTCTCTCTCTCTCCTTCTCCCTCTCCCTCGGCGGTGTAAACAAATCAATATTTTTACCCTCCCTTTCGTCGCCCTGGCACGCTACGCTAGCTGGTCTTAAGGGAGAGGAATGTTGGTGGTGGTGGTTGGTAATGATGGTGGTTGCTGGTGGACTGGTTGAGTGGGTATTATGGTGAAGTGGAGGTATGGTATTTTTAAGTGGATGATGATGGTGGTGGTGGTGGTGGTGATAGTTAAGTAGGTAATGGTGGTAATGGTGATGATGGTGGTGACCTATAATGTTTGTGATGTGGAGAGATGTGCTTAATGACTGCTACTACTACTACTACTACTACTACTACTACTACTACTACTACTACTATTGCTATTACTACTACTGCTACTAAAACAACAAAAGTACCACAAACACTACTATTCCAAATGCTACTACTACTACTATTACTACTATTACTACTACTGCTACTACTACTACAATCACGACGACCACCATTACTTTACCACCCCATTACTACCACTACTACCACCACTACCACCATGAATACCAGCACAAGCCACTCCCACGGCCATCCACTCCACACAATTAATGGCGGGGAGCGAAACACTTGTTCGGAATAGTAATAAGCGTTGAAAAGGTGGTGGAACATCTGTGTGGAGGAGGAGGAGGAGGAGGAAGAGGAGGCCAGGGAAAGGTTAGTTGGTCTTACAAGTTCACAGAAGCGATGACCCGTCCACACACACACACACACACACACACACACACACACACACACACACACACACACACAGGGGGATGGCTTGCATAGGAGTGTTGATAGACGTAAATCAACACAAACAGACATATGCAGCTGACCACACCACTTCATATTCTCTCTCTCTCACTCTCTCTCTCTCTCTCTCTCTCTGTATTGCACTTGCGACGGCTTATCCGCGTTCACTAACCCCTTGCAGAGAGAGAGAGAGAGAGAGAGAGAGAGAGAGAGAGAGAGAGAGAGAGAGAGAGAGAGAGAGAGAGAGAGAGAGAGAGATCCACGGTCAGTCAGATTAGGTAAACAGAGAAATTTTGAAATAGTTTTGCACTTTTTTTCGTGTTCTTTTTAGTTTGCCCTTGACTGCTTTCTCGGATGTAAAAAAAGAAAGAAAAAGATAAGAAAAGAAATAGAAAGTCGGTAATTTTTGCTACGGATGACCCCAAAAGTGTTGCTAGTTGACTGTGATTTTTTATATAAGAGTTCTTTGTTCCCAAGTTTCCTCGAAGTGTTTTATCCTTTTTGTGGTTTGGGGTATAGCGGTGTAGATGAGTAAGAGGGATTCTGGGTATTGCCTGGCATGGTCGAGGGCGCAGAAGGCCGATAGTCGAGGGCGCTGAAGGCCGATAGTCGAGGGCGCTGAAGGCCGATAGTCGAGGGCGCTGAAGGCCGAAAGTCGAGGGCGCTGAAGGCCGATAGTCGAGGGCGCTGAAGGCCGATAGTCGAGGGCGCTGAAGGCCGATAGTCGAGGGCACTGAAGGCCGATAGTCGAGGGCGCTGAAGGCCGATAGTCGAGGGCGCTGAAGGCCGATAGTCGAGGGCGCTGAAGGCCGATAGTCGAGGGCGCTGAAGGCCGATAGTCGAGGGCGCTGAAGGCCGATAGTCGAGGGCGCTGAAGGCCGATAGTCGAGGGCGCTGAAGGCCGAAAGTCGAGGGCGCTGAAGGCCGATAGTCGAGGGCGCTGAAGGCCGATAGTCGAGGGCACTGAAGGTCGATAGTCAAGGGCGCTGAAAGCCGAAAGATGTGTAATGTGACCTGAAAGATGTGAAAGATGTGTAATGTGACCTGAAAAATGTGTAATGTGACGCTGAAGGCCGAAAGATGCGTAATGTGACCTTCAGAAACATGTCTCATCGGCCTGTATTCTTGGAAGCTATCGTCACACTACAAGCATTTCCAAAGGTCGCAAAGGAGATTAGCCGGGTTCCCATGAGTATTTTTCTCGTTCAAGGTGCAGAAGACTTGTCACACTATTACTAGGCTCATAAAACTACCCATGGAAATACTCACAACCTCTACGAAAGCCATGTCAAGTGTGAGTGAGTAAGCCCCGAAATGTTGGAGAATATGGATTACCAGGAGGATGTTTGAGGCCGGGGATGTTTTCTTCTTCTCTCTATTTGTATTGTCACCGGAGTTAACTATCTTTGGCCGCTAATCTTTGTGTAGCCTTTGTACTGTTTATCATAGGCCGTTTTCTGGTGGATTCTTTGATTTCTGGGCCAAAGGAGGGATATATTTGTGTGTTTGTGTGTGTGTCTGTGTGTGTGTGTGTGTGTGTGTGTGTGTGTGTGTGTGTGTGTGTGTGTGTGTCTCTCTCTCTCTCTCTCTCTCTCTCTCTCTCTCTCTCCTATTAATCTATCTAACTCCCTATCTACATATCTATCTTTATATCTATCAATCTATCGTCAACCGCGTTCTCAAGAGGGAGAGAAAGACGAAAAAGGAAAGAGAGAGGGATGATGATGACGACCTCGAGAGAAGTGAACGCGTGGGCGGGTCATCGTCATCCTTCGGGAGTAAGCAAACAAGTCCACGGCTTCAAGACCCTGAAGGTAGGTAGGTCATCACACGCCTCAGTCCGCGGTATTCTCAGATGGTCCCGCCGCTCATATCAACTATTCCAAAGGCCCAGACGGAGATTAATCGCTTTCTAATGAGTGTTTGTTCACGTTCATGTTACAGAAGCTTTGTCAGACTACCACCAGGGTGATAAAACAACCTCCATGGAAAATTAATCGCTTTCTAATGAGTGTTTGTTCACGTTCATGTTACAGAAGCTTTGTCAGACTACCACCAGGGTCATAAAACAACCTCCATGGAAAAGGCCTACAACTCCCATGAAAGCCTTGTCGAATGTGTGTGCTGGGGCGCTGAAATATATAAAGTATGTATCCTAAACGTTTACATAGGCCCAAATGGAGATTAACCGCGTTCTAATGAGTGTTTGTTCACGTTCATGGTACAGAAGCTTTGTCAGACTACCACCAGGGTCATAAAACAACCTCCATGGAAAAGGCCCACAACTCCTATGAAAGCCTTGTCGAATGTGTGTGCTGGGGCGCTGAAATACATAAAGTAAGCATTCTCAGACGTTTTCGACTCATATATATACTATTTACATAGGCCCAAAAGGTGATTAATCGCGTTTTCATGAGTGTATCTTCACGTTCATGGTACAGAAGATATGTCACACCGCCGCCACCACCAGGGCCTAAGACTACACCCATGGAAATGCCCGCACACAATTCCGATGAACCTCTTGTCGAATGGGTGTACTTTGGCGACGAACTGTTTGAGACTATGGCCGTAAGTCTCACTCCTACGACCACTCTTACGACCTTGGCGATGACTACTACTACTACTACGACAACGACCCGACACCCTCTTAACCTCGCGTCTCATTCCTCTTAACTCTTAGCTCTCTCTCCCTCTTGACCCTGCGCTGTATATCTCTCTCTCTCTCTCTCTCTCTCTCTCTCTCTCTCTCTCTCTCTCTCTCTCTCTCTCTCTTGATAGGCTACTTTGCCCCTCCCTAAAGCTTCTATTTTTTTTTTATCCTATTCCTCTTCTTATTTCTCCCTTTGTTTCTTTTTTTATTTTGTTCTTGTTCTTGTTATTCTCTCCACTCTTCTTAGTATTTTTTCTTTGTCTAGTTTTCTTGGTTTTCTTTTCTTCGTATTCATTTTCTTCCACCTTCTCCTCCTCCTCTTCCTCCTCCTCCTCCTCCTCCTCCTCTTTCTCCTCCTCCACCACCGCACTCGAGAGGCACATAATCACTTCGGGAAACAGACAGACTTGAAGGACCTATCTGGACACACTGAGCCACTTAGGGTCCGCCACATACACACACACACACACGCACACACTTACCCCCCCCCTCCCTCCCCCACCTCCCCACAAGTTAATTAGGAGAGTGAAGGCAAGGTGTGGGAAGTATTAGCTCGGAGTGAACTGAGGACGAAGTACAGACACACACACAGACAGACAGACAGGCGGACAAATAGACAGGCAGAGAAGAGACGTACAGTGACAAGCAGGCGGATAGGCAGACACACAAAGAGGCAGATAAAAACGACAGAATGATAACAGAGAGACAGGAAGAGGAGATAAAAGTAAGCAAGGAGACAGGGAGAGAGACAGACAGACACAGTGAAGTGGACAGAGGGAGAAAAAAAAAAAAACGGAGAGAAATAAGAGAGAAAAGTATTGTACATTGGAGATAAAACCCTCCTCCTCCTCCTCCTCCTCCTCCTCCTCCTCCTCCTTCTCCTCCTCCTCCTCCTCCTCCTCTTCCTCTTCCTCCTCATTATCATCATCATTAGTGTTGTTATTTGTGCACTGCAATATAAGAGGCCTTTCCCAACGTCCTCAACTTCTCTGACTGAGGTGCCCTTGGTTAATTAGCCAACTACTGGGGAGCATACGTTCGGGGGCGCGGCGCTTCACTCACTCGCTGCCTATGCTCCTAAAGGTTCTCTTAAGCCAAATGGGTTTAATTGTTTTTATCTCTCTTTTTTTTTTGGGGGGGGGGGCTTAATTTCTACTATTTCTGGAGCGTCATTATGTTACTTTAGGACTACCATGTGAAAAATAATACAGTAGCAACACACACACACACACACACACACACACACACACACACACACACACACACACACAGGCAAACACACACACGCATCCACCTCCATACACACAACCTATCCCCCTTTCCCTCCTACACACAAGCCTTGCCACCTTCCCCCTTCCCCCCACACACGCCCTCTTCCTTGCCCCCCCCCCCCTTCCCCCCCCACACACACACAACATGGCTTCCTTTCTTACCTCCACGCCGTCGAACTTCGCGAAACACTCTGCGTACTGCGGCAGGTCGAGGGAGGAGAGCCACGCCTTGCACTCCAGGTGGGGGCGGCGCGGCAGCCACGACATCCTCCGCAGTGACGCCCCTCGACGGAGACTGGACATCAACGACCCTGCAAGAGGAGGAGGAAGAGGTGAGTGAGACGTGGAATGAAAGAGGGTGAGGGTTGTGAAGAGGAAAGTGTAGTAGTGTGTTAGGTTATGTTTGTTGGTTATGTATGTTTTGATGTCAGTCCTTGGCCCTGGAAGATGGAGGAAGAATAGAAGACGAAACGAAGAAAAGAAGGTAAAGGGAAAAAATGTAGAAAAGGGAGAAGAAAAGAAGAAAAAGGAAAATAAAGAAGTGGCAACGAAGAGAAGAAACAGAAGAAGTAAAACGAAGATAAGAAGAAAAGGAGAAAAGAAGTAGAAACGAAGAAAAGAAGAAAAAGGAGAAAAAGAAGTAGAAACGAAAAAAAGAAGAAAAGGAGAAAAAGAAGTAGAAACGAAAAAGAAAAATATGAAAAAGAATTAGAAACGAGGAAGAAGAAGAAACAGGAAAAGAAAATTATACGAAAAATAGAAGAAACGAAGAAAATGAAGAAAAAAAGGAGAACAATGACAAAAAAAGAACAAGAACAATAATCAGAAAAAAAGAAAAAGAGTAGCAGGAAAGAAAAAAGAAACGAA
>NC_066555.1:3564597-3624597 GCF_024679095.1 Eriocheir sinensis | reverse complement strand
AGGGGTTACCTGTGTGTTTTAGCGTCACCTGAGGGCACCACCACCACTACCGCCGCGCCGAGGGGGAAAGGTCACCACGACGCCCACGGGTTGATTGCCTCGTTGGATAGTTTGTTAGTTGGCTTGGTTTTCTCACTTTCTATAGTCAGTTTCTTTGCTTTCTTTTTCCTTCTTTCTTTCCTTCTGTAGCTTAATAGTCAATACTTATTTTCTATAGCCAATACTGTTTTCATTCTTTCTTACCTTTCCTTCTATTCTCCTTTTCTTTGTTATCTTCTGTTGACATTTTCCTCTTCATTCGTCTTAAAGTCTACTGCAGCTATACTCACTTTCTATAGCTAATACCTCTGTTTCTCTCTGCTTTCTTTCCTTTCCTTTCCTTCCTTTCTTTTTTTTGCTTCCCTTATTTGATGTCTTTTTTCCTTTCTTTTTCACCGTCACTTTCTATAGCTCATAATTATTTCTGTTTCTCTCTGTTTTCCTCCTTCCATTTCTTTTTTCTCGTTTTTTCTTATTCATTCTCCTTTGTTTCTTTTCCTTTTGCGCATTCTCTAATACGCTATGCTCCTTCTCCACTCAATACCTCTGTTTTCTTTTTTTCTTTCCTCCGTGTCTCATTTTCTCTTCCATTTTCCAATCTACTGCAATTCACCAGCCTCTGTTCCTTCCTAGCGCCCAATACTCTCGCTTCTCTCTTCTTATTCTTTCCGTCTCCTATTCTTCTTTTCTTGTCTCGCCTTTCCACCTGATACGTCGAATTTTCTTTTGTCCTTCCGTTTTTCTCTCTTCTCTCACTCTTTCCGTCTCCTATTCTTCTTTTCTTGTCTCGCCCTTCCACCCGATACGCCAAATTTTCTTCAGTCTTTCTTTCCCTCTCTCCTTGTTTTCTCTCTCTTTTTTTTTTGTCTCACTCGCTCTTACAGCCAGTGGTTCTTTTTTTCTGCCCTGTTATCTTTCTCTCGCGTTCCCTGTTTATTATACCTGCTTTTTCTTCCTCTCTTTTCTTGCCTCCTGACGACGCTGATCTCACGCCTGAAGCAAGAAACAGACGTCCTTTCTAAACAGCACGGAGGTCAACTTTTTTTATTTCTTTCCTTTATACTTCCTGTTCGAACTTGCGAATATACGCGCTTCGAGGAACTGAATCGTTGACACAGTGCACAGTAAACATATACGACACATACAAACACAAACGATACGAAACATACTACATACACATACCGTACATACCCAGCAACATACACACAAAACACACAGTACATAACACATACTGACCAAGCAACATACAGCATAGTGAAGCCTAGCAGTCAACAGCGGGCAACAACATACCCTAACTAACCACATACAAGCCCATGCAACATCAATAACAACATATACGGATACACACAACACATACGAACAAACAAGAAACAACACCCACACCCACACACACACCTTGACCAAAAACATCAAACACTTACCGACGATGACCACAGCACAGTGTCTCAGCGTGAACTGACCTGACCTGATCCACCCACACGCCCCGTGACCTCTGACCCAAGCCTATGACCACCCCATTCACACCATACCCTGGCTGACGTCATGAAAACCCCGGGAAAAAAATATGACCTCACGGGATGACCTCACTCTATGACCTCACCGGGAAAACTCTTCAGGTGAGAGAGAGGAGGGAAATAAGTGCTCAGGTTTTATTTATTTCTTCGTTTTAACTGTTTTAATTGAGATGTTTATTTTTTTCAGTGTATGTTATGAGTTTCCTCCAACAGGTTTATCATTAATTTTCTATTTTTTTTTACTGGTGTGATATTATTTTATTCGAATTTATTTATATTTTTTTTCTGGACCATAATTATATATTCTAATTACACTCAGTATTTGCATATGTATATTCTCTTTCATGGATCAGTGCTTGTAAACCGAATTCCAAATGTATGTTATGATCAATTAGCTGTATTTGTCTATCTATATATCTATCCAACTATCCATCAATCCATCCATCTATCAGTTCATCCACTTCACTATTTATACATCTACCTATCCACCTATCTATCTATCTTCCTGTATCTATCTATCCATCTGTCTGCCTATCTGTGTGGCTTCAAGTGTGACGTAGGTGCACAGGTGGTGAGGAGGAAGTGTTCAGGTGTGAGGGGAGGTGGGGAGCGGGCGAGGGGGTAGGGGGAGGCGTGGGAGGGGAGGGTGGAGGGGGTAATGAGGTGTGTGACTGCAGGTGTGAGTAGGAAGATGGGCAGGTAGAGGAGGGGGAATTACCGCGGTCCGTGTCACTTGCGGATGTAGATGGGAAGATGCAGGTAGAGATAAAGGGATGTGACTGTATGTAAGTGTGTGTCTTTGTGTGTTTGTGTGTGTGTGTGTGTGTCGTTAGTGTTTGTGAAGTCTTCAGTAATTCTGTGTTTAAATGTTAGTGTATCATAAGTGTTTGTGTGTTTCAGGCTGTGTATCTGTAGTTCTTGTGAGTTTGTGCTTATTGATCTTTTAGTGTTTGTGTGTGATTTTCAGTGTTTGTGAAATCTTTAGTGTTTGTATATTTCAATGCCTGTGAAGTCTTAAGTGTTTGTGTATGTCCTAGTCTCTGTATCTTTCGTTTATGTGTGCGTTCGTCAGTGTATGTGTCTCATCAATGTTTGTGTGATTCAGTGTCCATAAATATTTGTGTTTGTGTGTGTGTGTGTCCGTATCTGTGAAGCTTGTAGTGTGTTGCTTGTGCCTGTTATAGTTTTGGTAACTAGTAATAGTAACTGGAGTTTGTAGAAATTTAGCCATTTGTTTATTGTGTTGAAACTCCCTCTGAAACGATCTATTTATTATCTTTACATCGAAAGGTATTAGGGTCGAATATATCATAAAAAGGAATGAAAGAGTTGGTTTTAATTTTCGGATGAGGGTCTGTGAATGTATTACAGGAAGAAGCTGGGAGACAGAGAGAGAGGTAAGGTTGTACGTGTTAGAAGGTGCAAAAGACTTGTGTAAATGTATGAGACAATGAGATAGAAAGGTGTCTGTTAGCTCCCAGACTCAAACATAAGAGGCAATATAATGATAAACACTGCCTAGTCATGTTCCTTTACAATATTCTTTTTTTTTCTTGACAGAGTGGAAAAGACTCGTGTAAATGTATAAGTTAAAGAGATAGAAGAGCTTTTAACAGAATTATCCGGTTTAAACAACAAAAAACAATGTACTTCACGGTCACTTCCCTTTACAAAACAATTTTCCATCTTTTACTCTTTCCTTCATGTAAGACCTCAACCCTCACAAGACAAACAGGAGCACAGCATCACTTCGAGGAGGTCTGACTGGCGATCTCCTGCAGCCACTCGTGTTCTCTGGCTTCCTGGTCCTTGTTTGCATGCGGAAGAAGGTGAGGGAGGGGGTGAAGGGGGTAGGGAGGAGAAGGGAGTGGGTAAGACGGGAGGGGAGTTGGGGGTGAAAGGGGGGCTGAGGGGGAGTGCGTTTGAGGAGAGTTGGGAGAGAAGTGGATTGGGGTGAAGGAGTTGGGGGTTGAAGGGGGTCGCAGGTATGAGGTATGAGGCGTGCAAGGTGTGTTCCCGTGCCGCCCCGCCAGGTAAAGGCAGGTAAAAACAGGGCAGCCTCACCCCTGATACACGAGCTCGTTAGCCGGAGATATAAAAGCGGTAAATCTCGAAGCACATGAACGCGGCTTGTTAGTGGTTGTCGTACACACACACGCACACACAAACGCAAACAAAAAATAACCCTCGCTACATCCACTCCTCAACACACTAAATCGGGCATACAAAAACAGTGTTAAGATTCAATGGTAAGATTTCGTCGGCCTTCTAATAATGGTCTTAAGCCGATAATTTGTAGATGTGTGAGTGTTTGGATAGTGAGCTCGATCCAGATGTGTGTGTGTGTGTGTGTGTGTGTGTGTGTGTGTGTGTGTGTGTGTGTGTGTGTGTGTGTGTGTGTGTGTGTGTGTGTGTGTGTGTGTGTCTGTGTGTGTGTGTGTGTGTGTGTGTGTGTGTGTGTGTGTCTGTGTGTGTGTGTGTGTGTGTGTGTGTGTGATCTCGCTCCACGCCACAACAGATAACACACACACACACACACACACACACGCCACACCCAGCCACATCACAGCACTTTACGCCACACTGCATTACCAGGGAAACTCACGTGACCATTCTCTCCCCTTCCCCTCCCCCTTCCCTTGCTGTCTATTACCTGAGTGTTCCTGCCTCCTGACACGTTCACAGATAAGAGGAGGAGGATGAGGAGGAGGAGGAAGAGGTGAAGGAGGTGGAGAGGGTGTTTATTACCAATGGAAATGCCTGGATAAATCTCTTTTTTTTTTTTTGTTTCCTCTCTCTCTCTCTCTCTCTCTCGGCGGCACACAGACGAACGGAAGCTGCAGGAGAGCCTTCAAATCCACATTCATCCGCGCTAATCATCCACTTCATCCACACACAAAACGCCCTTACTGCTCCTCTTACTACTGCTTGCTACTGTTCATTCTTACAATTTTCGTCTCCAAACCTTCACTTCTTTCATCCCTTCTTTCATTCTTTCTCTCTTTTTTCTTTTATTGTTTCTTTCTTTCATCTTTCTCTCTTTCTTTTTTCTCTCCTTCGTTCTTTCCCTAGTTTTTATAACCTTGTAAGAAAAAAAAATATATTACACAAAGTTGCAATGTTGAAAGTGTTCCATCACGTCTACAAACACATGACACAGCGATGACCTGACCTTCCGCGGCAGTCATCACAATTTTCTGCATTGATGAATATATGACCTTCAGAGCGTAATGGGCCTTTATTTGTGTTTATATTACCGTGACGCTCCCTCGTTTGTTTGTGTGTTTGTGAGGGAATTGATGGTCTTACCAATGGAACTTTCTCTTTGCTAACGCGCACTGATGAAGGGAGGGAGAGATTGAGAGATGTTGTTGTTGTTGTGTGTGTGTGTGTGTGTGTGTGTGTGTGTGTGTGTGTGTGTGTGTGTGTGTGTTTACTTTTTTTTCTGGTTATAATCGTAATGAAAGCAGTGAAGGTTGTGAGGCGAACTTATAAATGGTATTGCGAACAGATCTTTCTTTCTTTCATTTTTCATTTATTCTTCCTTTTCTATTCATTCATTCATTCACTCATTCTTTCTTGCATCCTTTTTTTTTCCTTCCATTATTTCATCCATTTTTTCTTTTTCTTCCTTTCATCCTCTCATTACTACTGTCATCCTTTCTTTCTTTTTCTCTTTTTTTTGTTTTATTGTTTGTTTTCTTTCTCTTTCATTCTTTCTTTTTTCCCATCTACCTTCCCTCCCTCCTTCCCTTCTTCCTTCCTTCCTTCCATCCTGCCTTCCTTATTTCCTCCCTCTTTCCCTCCCTTCCTTTTTTCCTTCCTTCGCCTCCATGCACTTATAGAATGAACTAAAGAGATTAAAAGATTTCGTATTACATTTTCTTCTTTTCCTTTTCATTTTTCAGTTGCAAGGACAGTACAGGAAGACATCACGTCTGCCTCTCTGACTGCGAAGAAAGAGATACCCTTCCTTGGCTTACGTGCGCTGATAGAGGCTCAAGAACTAAGTGATTGGGCGATTGCGTGATTTTTCTATCGTTTAAATATAAGGACGGGGATGACGCAAGCGAGGGTTGTTTGCTTGAATAATGAAGGAAGAAGATAATAATTAGATAGCCTTGTGGACAGACCTCTCTTCTGACTTTGCTCGCTGATAAAAGGCCTGAAGTGAATGACAGATTTTTTTTCGAGTACTTTTTTGTTGTAATGAGACTAAAGGAGAGTTTGCTTGGCTGGTATACTAGAAGACGATCCTAGTAACCTCGCTTCTTCCATTGACTAACAGACGTTCTTGGATCACTCTTCTGAATACAAAGGAATAGGTGAAAAAATCATAGCCCCAAATGCCTGTCGAGAAAATTCAATATATAAGAAGAGGTTGCAGATAGCGTTAATGTTTTTAAAGTGATCTTGCGTCGTTGTTTTCCCTCTTAAAATGTAGAAAAGATAGATATACTGAGATAGATCAATAGATAAATATATAGGAAAGATGATAGATAAAGAGAGAGAGAAGGCAATTTACGCCCCTATCAGTTAATTAAGGAGAAAGTGAAGAGAAAAGCTAACGGAACGGAACTCTTTTTCCTCTTAAAATGTAGAAAAGATAGATATACTGAGATAGATCAATAGATAAATAGATAAGACAGATAACAGATAAGGAGAGAGAGAAGGCAATTTACCCCCTATCAGTTAATTAAGGAGAAAGTGAAGAGAAAAGCTAACGAAACGGAACTTTTTTTCCTCTTAAAATGTAGAAAAGATAGATATACTGAGATAGATCAATAGATAAATAGATAAGACAGATAACAGATAAGGAGAGAGAGAAGGCAATTTACCCCCTATCAGTTAATTAAGGAGAAAGTGAAGAGAAAAGCTAACTGAACGAGATGGCGGATTTATTTATTTTCCTCCTATGCGGGCGGTGGGAACACGCACGAATATTGGCGGCGGTTCTCTCTCTCTCCTCTCTTATCACCGACCCACCTTTGTCGAACTTGAAGAACTGGTCCATCTTGCCTCGACTTGTTTATCTCGGCTGGCAGACTGGTGTTCGTCCCTCCCTCTGAGCAGGTGTTCGACTCCCAGGCTCTTAGGATTGGGAGGGTAACGAGTGCTTGTCTCAACACACGCTTGCTTTTTTTTCTGATGTAAGTTTCTGCGTTGTTAAGTTAAAGAAAATCGAGGTATTGTACGTGTTTCAGTGTTTCCTTAATTTCAGTCTAAAGTGTTTGTCTTCTATCAAACAATTAGGAGACGGTAATGTGTGGATCCTTATACTCTCAATTACACTTAGTTTCTACCTTTACTGAATGAAATGAAAGTATATTATTGTACAAAATATCACAATTGTCTCGTTTGTTAGTTTTCTTTTTCTTCACTTTTACATAAACAAAGAAAAGTCTAATAAACACATTCACACCTCTATAACTTTTTGCGCTTCTAAATTTACTTATACTTCCGCTAATGTTTTTTTTATTGATTTAAAAGTTTCACGGTTGCTTGGTTAGGTATCTTTTCCCTTTCACTTTCACGTTACTGTCGAAAATGTCACTTTCAAACA
Organism: Eriocheir sinensis; assembly: GCF_024679095.1. Lineage (NCBI taxonomy): Eukaryota > Metazoa > Arthropoda > Malacostraca > Decapoda > Varunidae > Eriocheir > Eriocheir sinensis. The sequence continues at coordinate 3,617,481 of NC_066555.1, read as the reverse complement.
CATTCTACTGACTTTAATTATGTTGCTGTTCATTGCACTTCTAGTCTAATATGATATATGATGCACTTTCAGAGAGACACCACCTACTTTCTTTGCTGTCCCATATTTTCACAACGACAAACAAATACAATACAGTGCACATCCAATCAGTAACTTTCCTATAAGACTTGTTTCAATGGGTAACTCACTGTTTCATCTCACTTGCAAGCCACACGTCACTATACAATCACCATCAGCACACCACCACCCTCACCATACACTCGCGAGCCGATCACTATACCAGATAAGACACCGTTCAGCCCACACACCCACACAATAACATCCGGGTGAGAATTTATAGAACCGTTAATGGCAACTTGATCTTTCCTGGAACTCGTCTCTGTCACCGTTTCCGCCACCACGTCAAAAGCGTCGTCAGTAGTTTCAGAGCCGCCCACGAACGCACTAAGGCGCCTCCCTTATTGCTTCTGTGTCACAACCACCCCATCGATGCCCCTGCCCCTCCCTCTCTCCCTCCCTCCCTCCCGTCCTCAGATACATAAAGATAAGATAAGAAACGGTTTGGGCCACGTAAGATCTCTCTCCGCTCTCTCTTGGCGTGTGTGTGTGTGTGTGTGTGTGTGTGTGTGTGTGTGTGTGTGTGTGTGTGTGTGTGTGTGTGTGTGTGTTTCAAGGTTTTGACGTTGGCCGCGATAAGATACGAGCGAGATAAGGAATTCGAGGTTCATAAACGCAGTAATAGTAAAGTACGTACGCAATAGTACCTAATAATAGTACTGTACATCTCCTATTACTACTACTACTACTACTACTACCGCCACCACCAACACCACATTCACCACGAACAATACCTCACATTAACACACTCCCTTCCTACGCCGCCTACGTCCCCTGCCTCCCCCTCCTTCCCCTCCCCGTCTTCCTTGATCCGGAAACTGACGCACAATCACGCCCAGCCTAGGCCGGCGGAAGTCAGGTGAGTTGCGCAGGTATGGAAAAGGTGTACCGTGCAATCAGTGTCACTTCCAACCTGTCGTGCGTTGAGGTCACTGCCACCGCTACTACTACTACTACTACTACTACTACTACTACTACTACTACTACTACTACTACTACTACTACTACTACTACTACTACTACTACTACTACTACTACTACTACTACTACTACTACTACTACTACTACTACTACTACTACTACTACTACTACTACTACTACTACTACTATTTTGGTTGAGTAGTATATTTTTACATCCACTATCTGCTGCTGCTTCTTCTACTACTACTACTACTACTACTACTACTATAACTCCTGTCAGCATTCTTTACATTAGGCAAACACTAAATTCACTATCACGCCGACAATTACCACCATCATCCCCACCACACCACCAGCCTTGTCACCACTTTATCACCACCATAAGGAAGACAGCATGACTACTAACACCAACCACCACCATTACTACCACCATCACCATCACCACCACCACGACCACCCCCTCCATTTATATAACAAGTCACCCAGGCATTTTAAAACCCACTCCTTTTTCTTCTTTCTCTCCCTCACTTCAGTTTTTCGGATATTGTGTTTACCGCTACTACTACTACTACTACTACTACTACCACTACTACCACACGTACGTAAATAAGTACCACACTGAGCACGCGCACCACGTTTTCTTTCAGCCTTCGTTCGTGTTCATGAATACAGAATGAAGGACTGTGAATAATGGGGGGGCTTGTGTAGATTGAGAGAGGGGGGAGAAAGAGAGAGAGAGAGGGGGAGAGGGGGGGGGAGAGAGAGAGAGAGAGAGAGAGAGAGAGAGAGAGAGAGAGAGAGAGAGAGAGAGAGAGAGAGAGAGAGAGAGAGAGAGAGAGAGAGAGAGAGAGAATTATTTTTATGGTTTCTTTCTTTCTTCTCCCTCCTAGCCAGATATAAGATAAATAAACTGAACATTCCTAAAAAGAAAATATATTAAAAGATCACTATTGACCTACAAAATAAATATATCGTACCAATATGCAAACACAGAAGCAGAAAAAAAAGAAAAAAGTAAAAGATTAATGCTAGAAAATAATAGACGAGATTTCTGATTTTTTTCCCTTTATTTCTGAATCAAGGACAGGGATTTTACAGGGACAACGATAAGAGGCAAAGAACAGGAAAAATCAGATAACAGGAAATGACAAAACCCAGAAATACTTTAATCCTGTAACAAAACCTGAAGAAAAAAGAATCAATTTAAGTATTTTTTCCTGCTTCATTTCTTATCTCTCGCGTAACTAAACCGGAAACATGTCGTGACGTGTTGTGACGTGAAAAGGGAAAGAAGGAAATAGTAATGATGGTGACGATGACGCTGGTGGTTGTGAACTTGTGATGGTGATAGTAGTGACGGATGCAGTGGTAGTGGTGATGGTGATGATAGTGATACTGATAGTGACTTCTTATAGTGATACTGATATAATTTTTTTTTTTTTTTTTTACAAGGAGACAACAGTTCAAAAAGCAAAAAAAAATAAAAAAAAAAAAAAAAAACCATACTCTCCTAAAAAGAAAAAAGAGAGGTGGCTGAAAAGATAGGTCAGTTTCGGGAGGAGAGGTGTCCTGATACCCTCCTCTTGATAGTGGTGACTCATATCGTGATGGTTACAATATAGGGAGGGGAAGGAAAATGGTGTTGATATTAATGCTTTGATTGTGATACGAGGTGATGGTGGTGGTGGTGATGGTGGTGGTGGTGGGTGATTCAACTTAACACATGACGGAACAACTCCCCTTTCCCCCCCCTCTCTCTCTCTCTCTCTCTCTCTCTCTCTCTCTCTCTCTCTCTCTCTCTCTCTCTCAAATTACGGGAGCATGGATGGTTGAGGACACACGATTCCTCCTCCTCCTCCTCTCTCTCCTTTTCCTTCTCCTCCTCCTTTTCCTCCGCCTCCTCTCTCTCCTCTTCCTTTTCCTCCTCCTCTTCCTTCTCTTTTTCCTAACTCCACCCCATTCTTACTCTCTCTTCCCCTTTCCCTCTCCCTTCCTTCCTTCCCTCCTCTTCCCCTTCCCCTCTTCCTCCTCCTCTTCCTAACTCTACCCCTTTTTCTCACACTCTCCCATCTCCCCTCCCCTCCTCTTCCCCGCTTCCCCCTCCCTATTAAGAGTTAACAATAAGGAACCCGAGACCCACAAGGACGTAGGGTATGTAGGGGACAAATTAATAAAGTAAAAAGAAATGTGTTTACGTAAGGAATATATGAATACTGAAGTTAAAAAGTATTGCTGCGCCGAACTTACGATGATATTCTCTGTTTTCCTGCTCGTATGTTCTGTTTCTCTCTCTTTTAATCTACAAGGGAAAGGAAAGGGAAAGAGGTGCAGAGAGGGGAGTAGAAAAGGAGAGAGGGAATACGAAACAGAGGGAGGGAGAGAAAGGGAGGGAGAGGTGTATGTTTGCCTCTCTCACACCCTCACACACACACTCACACACACACACACACACACACACGTCAAGGCTACATACACCACTAGCTACAACCATCAATAATAAAACATGTATAAGGTACAGTTTAGATGGAAATCAGACACACACGTGCAATACATAAACATCTATTGCAGCCTGACCTTAAGGGAGGGGTGCAAACAGATGCTTTTTATGCGCATACCAGGAGATAAATATGAGGGTGAAAAGATGAAGATAAAGAGTAACTACCTATCTACTACTACTACTACTACTACTACTACTACTACTACTACTGGTGCTGGTGCTACTACTGGTGCTGGCTGTTACCTTAGGGCAGGACGGGTTCTTAACAAGTATATAAAGACAGGATAAACAAGTTGTCAGCTGGGAGCCATTACCGGAGCTGCAACGACGGAGTGGGTTTGATAAGCTCTGCGTGTGTGTGTGTGTGTGTGTGTGTGTGTGTGTGTGTGTGTGTGTGTGTGTGTGTGTGTGTGTGTGACTCCGCTATTTTTCCTTCCTTCCTGCCTTTCTTTCTTGCTTCCTTTCCTCGTATTGGATTTCTTTTGTGTTCTTCGTTGTTGTTGTTTTCGTCCTTTCGCTTGAACGGAATACAAAGCACCTCAGCGACACACACACACACACACACACACACACACACACACACACACACACACACACACACACACACACACACACACACACACACACACACACAGAAGCTTTCGACAATGTGAACAACGGATGCATCGATAAAATACACCAGTTTGAAAATAGCGAAGTAGTCCTATGAATAACGCAAGAGGCGACCGGTGCAGTTCTTCTCTCATCGAAGAATATTAATTTATGCATTAAGAAAACTAAACAATTTCCATTCGTGACAGCAAGTTAAATATTAGACTTCAATCATGACTTTTGATATTACTGAATACTATGAAGATACCTTATACGAGATGAATGACGATTGCTGTTTTTCTCCCCGAACACAACGGCAGTGATTTTCGGAGTTAAAGACTTGGGAGCAGGGTTACCAAGTTATCGTATTCAGCCACTCAGCACATCGTATTTTCCTGTTTCTGAGTCACAGCTATCGCAAACAAACGCCAATAAGTAATGCTTTTAACGAGAACTTTAACTGGAATTTCGTTATGTGTGTGGGTAGGAAAGTTTTGAGCCCTGGAACTGATATATGCCATGTTTTGAGTACGATAATTTTTGGCAACGCTGCTTGGGAGATAAAAGTTTTACGTCGGGCAGTGATATCAAATGACCGGCCTTTTACCTAGCGAGTGTTAACTTTGCAACAAGATCACTCTCTACCAACACGACCTTCCCCAAACTGGACTTCTCTTCTTTACACGTCTTACTTCTGTGTTTGTGCAAGGAAGAAAAATAAAGTTTGGAAAGTTTTCGTTTAGTCGGCGCAACATCTGTGGTCATATGCCGGAAAGAGCGAGAAGGGGAAGGATTTATAGGAGAAGGGAACAGGCCCCAGGAGACGGAACACAACCCCCGATTAATACCTAGTACCCATTCACTGTTGGGTGGACAAGGGCGTAGGGTATCGGGGAAGAAAAAATAAAAATTAAATACGAAAATGATAAGAAAAAATGTCCACGTGATGAAACTAAATACTGAGAAGGGATTAGAACCTCGGCCGCAGCGGGAAGGAGCAGACATATTGCCAGAGTGAGGTGGAGAGAGTTAGGGAGGTCATATTTTACAAGTTACTTAATAAAATAATGTCTGGTGATTATTACTTTACGAGACAGTTTTGAGGCAGAGAAACGAAAGAAAAACATCGAAAAGCAGAATTTTTTGAAGCGATAATACACAAGAGAAAGAAGAGAAAGAGGAAAAGAAAGAATGAAATGTTAATATATAGATAAAAACAAAAAATAATAAATAAAACATGGAAAAATAAATACAATAACTTATCCAGGCAAAGTTAAAGTGTCTTGAGGCAGAAATGGAGAAGAAAAACAAGGACGAGAAGAAACATACACAGAAAAACACTGGAGAGAAAATATATACAAGAATAAATATTGAAAGAAAAACACGGAAGCAAATATCCACGTCAATACGAAACAGTTCTGAGGAAGCAGGAGACAATACACAGAAAAAGGAGAAATAAACGAGAGGAGAAGGAAAATACGAGGAGAAAAAAAATATTGAGGATGAAAAACAAAACACCAAACAAACAACTATGTCTATACGAATCGGCTCTGAGGCAGCAGGAGACAAAAAAACAAACGTAGAAAAAACGTCAGAAGAAATAAACAAGAAGAAATATTGAAGAACGACAACAACAACAAAAAAAACCTCTCTATACAAAACACTTCTGAGGCAACGAGAGATGACACAGGAAATAAAAAAAAGAGAAGAAATAACGCGAAGAGGAAGAAATATATGTGCGAGAGGAGAAGAAATATTGAAGAAGAAAAAACAACACCAAAGAAAACAATCACATCTATACAAAACAATTCTGAGGCCGCATGAGACGAGACAGAATATAAGAGAAGAGGAAATAAAAAGGAGAGAAATAAACAAGAGAAGAAATATTGAAATGAGACCCCCCTCCCCCCAGGCACCGATACAAACATTCCTCTCAATACAAAGCAGTTCTGAGGCCACCTGGAGACGAGACGATACCCGCCACTCACTATATGCACAGGTGAAGGCAAGTCTGTGAGAGGCGAGTGTCAACAGGCCAGGTAAACTCCAGGTGCGCCTCCTCCTCGACCCACTTGATGGCGACACCTGTCAACCCACCTGTCGTGTTTACGTTATAGGGGCACAGAGGACGCTACCTTCGCCCTCTCTCTCTCTCTCTCTCTTATATATAAAATGTTAGGAATGGTTAGTTTTGAGAGAGAGAGAGAGAGAGAGAGAGAGAGAGAGAGAGCGCACTGAAGGTCACATTTTAGGCCTATTTGCATGCTATATTTAGATCGTCATGTTATGGCTCAAGATGTTCGCGTTCAACATTCCTGCCCTCGACGTTAATCCGGTTTCGTTGAATTTTGTTAAAGACTTTTCTCAAAACATGTCCTGAACCTTTGATGTCTGCGTGGAAAAGATCAAAGTAAGGGAAATACTCACTGTACGCACCGCTCTCTCTCTCTCTCTCTCTCTCTCTCTCTCTCTCTCTCTCTCTCTCTCTCTCTCTCTCTCTCTCTCTCTCTCTCTCTCTCTCTCTCTCTCTCTGCAGGTAAGTAGATCTCCGCCAGGTGTGTGTGTGTGTGTGTGTGTGTGTGTGTGTGTGTGTGTGTGTGTGTGTGTGTCCACGCCGCCAGCTAAGACAAAATCCCCAAATCAGCTCCGACGTAAGAAAAATAAATGCGATAATAATTTTAAGAGAAAAAAATCCGGACCAATGATTAAAAAATTACAAAAAAAATAAAATAAAAGAAATAATGATGCAAAATAGCGGTTAAGAAGTAAAAAAAAATAAAAAATAAAAGCCAAGGCCAAATTTGACCTTGAGAGCGTTCGTTTAAGTTCCTTCAATGAGACGTTCGTTAATTATACATTCCGGAGTGAAGAACCGGAGCGCGAGAGAGAGAGAGAGAGAGAGAGAGAGAGAAACACACTCATTCCTATGCACGGCGGAGGATGGAGAGGGAGAGAAAAAATAAGTAAAACGAGGAGGGATTAGAGGGAATAAAATCGAAATGAGGATAATGAGGAGGATAAAAAAGGATACAGAGTTACAGGGAAAGAAGGGATGAAAAAGTAGAATTAGTCAAAAAGAGAAAAAATAAATGAAGAGGAATAAAATGAAACAAAAAAGGGGATAGGGAGAAAAAAAAGAGGAATTAATGGGAAAAAAAAGAAACGAGGAGGATATACAGAAAAAAAGAAGGTATAAGAGGCAAAAAAGGGGTAATACGAACATTCTCTCTCTCTCTCTCTCTCTCTCTCTCTCTCTCTCTCTCTCTCTCTCTCTCTCTCTCTCTCTCTCTCTCATGGAAACCCCACCGCGGCCACATCCGGAGGCAAACTGTTGACCTGACCTCGACTAACCACATCACGCACCACACCCTTCCCCTTCCCCCCCTCCCCTATCCCTTCCCCCCTCCCTCCCTTCCTCCTACCACCCTACCGCCTTTCTTTCCCCTCCCCCTTTCATTCTCCCTCCCCATTTCCCTTTCCCTTCCCTCCAGCCCTTTTTTTCCCCTTTCCCCATCCCTCCCGCCTTCAGCCTCTTCTCTTTCCCCTCCCTTTCCTCTAATCCCCTTCCCCTTCCCTCTATTCCTTTTTCCTTCCAACTCCCTTCCTTTTCCCTTCCCTCCTCATTCTCCCTCTCCCCCCTGTCCCTTCCCTACCCTTCTATGATCACTCTTCCTCCCTTCTCCCTTCCTCCCACTCTCCCTTTCTGTCCTTCCCACCCCCGCAGGTCAAGGCTGGGAGGACACGATACGGACACGGTGAGAACAGGAAACAACGAGGTCACTGTGGTTGGGTTGGGGTCAGGTCAGTGTTAGCTGGGAAAGTGAACAGGAGAGGAGGAGGAGGAACCACACATACCTCACCTTATGATCTTTCCAAAACAGGTGTAGTTCTTGTCTTAATTAAATCGCAGGTACGAAATCACACAATCAGCGGTCGGGTATAATTTAAGCTGAAGTGGTACCATGTCTGACCTGAATAAATAAACCATGGCTAGGGGTTTGATCAGTATCCTTAGACGCCGCTACCGACTCTCATATAAATTAATACTGATTTTAAAGACCCCAAAAAGGATCAATAATTTCTAGAGGCAAAAAAGAAAAAAAAAAGGATGTAAAATGCGTTCCCATGAGTGTGTTTTAGAGTTCATGGTACATACAGATGCCAGGGTAAAATAAACAACTCCTGGAAATACAACTCCCATGAAAGCTATGCCAAATGTGTGTGCTAGGACCGAAATGGCGTGTATATCTACCGTCCACAGTGATAAGACGGAGATGAGCACCGAGGCCACGCGCAGCTATAGCGTATGCCTCGAACTTAACCTTTACCTTGCTGTCTTTAATGTTGTCAGTGGTGTAAGTTTATTCGGTACTCATGTTCAATTCAGTTTTATTATTTCTCCGAGTCTTACATATCCCCTTCCTTCCCTTTCCATCCATCCAGCCCCTTCTCGTTCCCCTTCCCTCCCCTGCCTCCCTCCACACACTTCCATTCCTCCCCTCCCTCTTTCCCTTCTTCCTTCCAGCCCTTCCCTCCCCTCCTCTCCCCTTCTCATTCGTCTGGTTTCATGTAGTCTCGTTAAATCCTCATCTGTCTTTATGTATCATCAAAGGAAGTAAAACCATCATCAGGATTAGTATTCAAAGCCCCAAGACTCCTCTAATACTCTCCATCAGTTTACCAGGAATCGACGTCGGGGCTTCTCAGGAAAGGAAAGGTAAGAGGCGTTTGATCTCACTAATGATTAATGTTTCCAGGTAGCAAGAGTTGTTATGTGTCTGTGTGTCTGTGTGTGTGTGTGTGTGTGTATAAAAAAAACATATACAGAAAGACATACAGAAAACAGACAGACAAACAGAAAACAACAACAACACATGAGACAAAACATATCTACAGAAACATAGGCATACACATAAAACGACAGGCATACACACACACACATACATTGAGAGATATGCAGGTAAATATAACACACACACACACACACACACACACACACACACACACACACATACATACATACATACATACAGCCAGACAAACAGACAGGGGCAGGGGCGTTTCTTGGCTGCTAACGGCGGAGTAGCTGAAGGCGGGTCTCGTCGAGCGGGTATGCAGATCGCGCGACAGACGAACGAAGCGGGTGAGAAAAACAGACAGACACACAGAGCCCAACGAATGACAGCCTCCATCCACTCAACGACTTCCCAGCGCAAAACAAACGAGCAAACAAACCGCGACAAACAAACAGAGGCAGACAACTACAAACACAGGCAACGCTACGGGTTTACACTTGAGTTTACACTGACGAAGATACAGCGAATGGAAGATTAAAGTTTGGTAGGTGGGTAGGTATGTGTGTGTGTGTGCGTGTGTGTGTCTATGTTCGTTGGTGTTAAGATATGCATGTTGCCTTAGGTTCGAGAGAGAGAGAGAGAGAGAGAGAGAGAGAGAGAGAGAGAGAGAGAGAGAGAGAGAGAGAGAGAGAGAGAGAGAGAGAGAGAGAGAGAGAGAGAGAGAGAGAGAGAGAGAGAGAGATGATGATGAGAGATGGAGAGAGAGAGAGAGAGAGAGAGTGAGAGTGAGAGAGACAGAGAGAGAGAGAGAGAGAGAGAGAGAGAGAGAGAGAGAGACTACTACCATTACTACTACTAACATGATGACAGAAGGAAGGAAGAAGAGAAGAGAAAGAAAGAAAAAGAAGAGAAGAGAAAGAAGAAGAGAAGGAATATGATGATGATGATGAGATGGAGGAGAAAGGAAAGAAGAGGAAGATGATGATGACACACAATAAAAACAACAACAACAACATCCGGAGTAGCTTTATCAATAACAACAACAAAAACTCGACAAAAGCAACACCAGCATCAGTGAGCCGCCCACACACACCTGGCCCGCGGCTCCTCCCTCACAGTGCACCTGCCGGGCCGTGTGTGTGTGTGTGTGTGTGTGTGTGTGTGTGTGTGTGTGTGTGTCTGTGTGTGTGTGGGCGGAGGCTGCATTCTAAGGGCGCCCTTGCGGACACACACACACACACACACACACACACACACACACACACACACACATACACACACAAACCGTTCCTGTGATGTACACGATAAGTATCCAGCCTGCCCTTCGTACAGATTGAGGTGCGCGATTAGCTCTGGCCAAAAGATGCATCCGCTGGCTTTACCGCTGGCAAGGAGCGGTTACTGCCGACCCCTTGAACAAAGGCGACGGGGGCTAATGGTGTGTGAGGGCCAAGTCTTGCCCATAGATCGGTTACGTAAGCTCCATAGCTCTCCGGGAAAGTGCTGGCTTGCCGCTACGAGTCCAGCACGTGATCAGACCGTGAGTGAAGTACACACACACTCGTGGGCTCAGACAGCCAATTAGGACGATATACCTGTTCTCACCTGGTACTCAAGAAGCTAATTAGTGGAACTTGTTCCTCGAGATAAAGGTTAAATCAAAGTGTGTGTTTGTATGTGTGTGTGTGTGTGTGTGTGCGTGCGTAAAGTGTGTGTAGTGTGAGTGAGTACATGCGTATGTGCGTGTGCGTATGTGTGTGTGTGTGTGTGTGTGTGTGTGTGTGTGTGTGTGTGTGTGTGCGTGCGTGCGTGTGCGTGAAAGAATCAAGAATGACAAGTTATATATATATATATATATATATATATATATATATATATATATATATATATATATATATATATATATATATATATATATATATATATATATATATATATATATATATATATATATATATATATATATATATATATATATATATATATATAAAACAGGTATATATTTTGTGGGCAGGAATTTCCCTGCAGCGGCGTAGTGACCTTGCAAGTCTATAATAGCTGACCGCTCGCAAAACCTGCCAGCCAGCAGCCAGGCAGCCTTCTTGACTCATCCTGACTCACCGCGCCGCACTCCCGCCACCTTCATGAGGCGCCTAAACTTCACCGCAAGTCACTGGATTGTATTCATTTGCCGCCTTCAGAGTAGCCGAGTCACCTCGCTGCGTCGCATCCCTGGACGGGGCCGAGAGGCAAGATCCTTGAGTCACGCAGGTTGGCTTAAGATCCACAGGGAGGAAAAGGGAGTTTCTGAGCGGCCCCTCTGTTTGCACGCACGGCCTGCCCTCCTGAGCCACGCATCGCACGCCTCCACGGTGCTCGGGCGAGGCACACGGCGCCGCGGCGCCACGCTGCCCCGCGACGGTGTCGGTGCTGACCTAGGCCGAGATGATGTTACTGCGGCCCCACACATCTGCAGTGACTCATCGCCCGGCCACTCCATCACCGCAGGTCGAGACAACCAATCATTACAGGCGCCACCGAGAGCCAAGCGTCTTTCTCTCATCGCCTCTATCGTCGGCCATCTCACCCGCTCTTTCCGTGCACCACGGAGCATCATGCAGGGCTCGGGTGGCGGCGAGGATCACATCACGCCGCCTCCACGGAAAACTTGAAAGGCAGAGCCGCGAGCGCCCCAGACCCGCCCTGACCCGCCGCAAGCCTCACCCCCGCCCAGGAACAGGTCCGGCCGCCATGAGCACCGAGGCCGGGATGAGAACGAGACCAGGCCAGACCACCCACGGGACCTCAAGCACTCACACACACGCACGCACACACAAAAAAAAACACTCAAACACAGACATTCTCTCTATGCACTCAACTCTATCAAAGCAAGACAAGAAAAAGAAAATCATAAGAACTAAACCGAATACAATGATTATATTCAGAAACTCCGAGGGAACTACACACTAGAGGCAAATTTCTCCTTGGTTTTCAGCCATGGCAGTAAATCACAGTCATAATAAGCCTGCGATGCATACTTACACTGGCAAGGGCAGGATTTAAAGGGACAATAATTCGAGGTCGTATCAGCTCGTCATCGAGTTCAAGTATACACCAAGCCAAGCAAGCCACGCCCTCTAACCCACGCCCACGACTCCATGCAACGGTCCAAAGCCACGCCCATCGCCACGCCCACTCCTTAACATCTTAATTAGTACCCCATCAGGTCCCTTTTGCCTCACCTCCTCACCCTTGCAAACACGAGTTCCAAAACCACACCACCACTTTATAGTCCTTTTCCACACCCAGCCACAGCATGCCCTCCCCCCCCCCACACCCCACCACGTCACATCACCCTACAGTCCTTTTCTTTATCAACTCTATACCCTTCCAAACACCACTACCAATTTTCCACCACACCAACCCTACCACTCTTCCATACCCAACCCCATCAACCTGTAGTTCTAGCACCCTAATTCACCCATAACCCAAAGTTCTAAACCCTAATTCACATCACGCCACATCACATCCCACACAGTCTGTCCTCCTCTACACCTCTGCACCCTACTCACAATACAACACCAGGCCACATCCCCACCAACTCCATCACCACCCCTCTGCACGCTGGTAAGTTCCCCTAAGCAAAAACAGCCCTGACGCGCCTAACACTCTGTAACCTGTTGGGACTCTTAAGAAGCAGAGGCTCACACGAAGGCAACATGAAAAAAGAGAACCTGATGAGACTCTTAAGAAGCAGAAAGAAGAAAATGTAAAGGCTCACACAAGAGAAAGAAAAAAGAAAACAACTTGCTGCTGATGATGGGACTCGAGAAGAAAATGATATCACAAGAGAGGGAAAAAGAAGACATCCTGAGAAGCAAAAAGAAGAAAAGAAGTAAAAGCTCGCAAAAGAGAAGGAAAATAAAGGAAAATAACCTACTGATGAGACTCTGAAGAAGCAAAGGATCACAAAGGAGAGAGAGAAAAAAAAATGATGACTTTGTAAGAGTAAGAAGCAAAAAAGAAAAACAGTAAAGGCTCGCACAATAGAAAGCGAGGAAAAGAAAACAATCTGCTTATGACGGGACTGTTAAAGAAGGAAAGGCTGACACTAGAGAAAAAAGAAAGGGGAAAAAAACCTTGACGAGACTTAAGAAGCAAAAGGAAAGAGAAGTAAGGGCTTGCACAAGAAAATAAATGAAAATAACCTTACTGATGGTGGAACTGTTAAGAGAAGAAAGGCTGACACAGGAGACGGAGGAAAAAGAAAGAAAACAAGAGTATGAAGCTGTGCGAGCCGCTTCATCGCACTTGCAGGCGTCTTACACGGAGTCAATTTGTCGCAAGAGTTTATAAGACAGCGGGTGAGGGACTGACACAAAAAAGAAAGATAAAAAAAGAAAACTCGCGCTGGTCGTAAATAACTGTAGATAAGCCAGTTCGTAAAGAGTTCTTCAAGCAGTGGTTTGTACGACTGACCTTCACCTGAGCATTTAAAGAAAAGTATTGTTCTGTAAGCTTAGAAAATATAAACTGCAAAATACGACTGACTAGCTGCTATCTCTCACAATCTCACCAAAGAATGTATAAAGTGCAGGATCTAAGAGGGACCTACATAGCTTCATGATGCCCGCAATAGGATCTTCGCTCATGCACTATTTCGCAAAGTCTCCCCTCCGGCCCACACTGGTACCCGAATCGGCCTCACCAGAATATCTAAAATGCTAAACCAGCCCTGATGCTCTCAATAGAATCTGATTTGTAGGACATAATTCACTGCTCACTCTCCCCTCTCGTGCAAAATGTCTCCCAGTCAACCTACACTATCATCACCACCATCACCACTCCCACCACAACCACTACCACAAACAACAACAGAAACAAGAACAACAATAACATCATTACTAAGACTGTCCCCGTAACAAAGTCTCGACGCCAACAAAGAATAATTGAAAACAAGATGAATATAAATAGAACAATCTGTGGAAGGTGTATCAAGGAATATAAAAAATGAAAGTTCGGTGTCAAATAAATAACGAAGAAAAGATGAAAGGCATTGATAAAACAAGAGGGTAAATGAGATATTGACAACATGAATGGCAAAGGCTCCACGCTTTCTACGCCACGCCACGCCACGCCCTCTATACCACACCACGCCACCACACTATCTATACCACACCACACCACGTCATCTATACCACACCACAACACGCCACACCAAGTATACCACGCCACACCACGCCACACCACGTCCTCTATACCACACCACGCCACGCCACACTATCTATACCACACCACAACACGCCGCACCAAGTATACCACACCACACCACGTCCTCTATACCACACTCCCTCCCTCTGGACCACATCACACCACGCCACGCATGTCCACTTCGTAAAACTTCAATTACATTTGCATTTTACGCCAACCCACGCCCTCCGCTCCACGCGGCACAACGCCTATACCTGCACACCTTACGCGCTTTCTGCACGATCCCCACGCCTTGTACACCACGCCACTTCCATACATTCACGTGACACGCCTTCACTATACGCTTGTACCACGCCCTCCCCACTACGCTTTTATGTAAACGCCCTACGCACTTTCAACACGTCACCACCCCCTCCACGCCACGCCTTTCTCCGTACGCTCTTAACGCATTGAAAGCTCTATCATATTCTACACGCCATTCCACTTCCACATATCCAGTTTAACACGCCTCCTCTATATACTTGCAGCACGCCAACCCAACGCACGCCTTCCATTCCACGCCCTCAACAATACCAAAGTCCACCATACCTTACACGCCTCGCCGCTGCTGCACACGCCAACCCGCGCCTTTCATTCCACGCCCTCACCGAAATTAAAGTCCTACCATGCCCTACACGCCTTGCCGCCGCTGCACACGCTCGTCACACGCCCTCACACGCCGTCAAAGTCAAGGAGAAAGGTGCCCGCAAGGTGTGGTTCCGTAAAGCAATTTCAGAATATGAGAAAAAAATGTGTTCTGTTAAATTTAATTCGTGTTGTGATATTTCCAACCCAGACTCCCGGTGGCTTGTTTTTTTTTTCTTTTTTCCTTCGTTGAAACAGTTGGACCTCGATGTATGATGCAGGAGCGGGCGCCTAAACAAAGGAGTAAGAGATAATTGCCTTGCCAACATACTCGTGACCAAACACAGCATGCTACATAAACTAACGACACGTAAGCTAACATAAGAAGGAAAAGAATCTGTCTGCATAATTTTAAGTAACTGCGTAAAATCATTTCGTCGACTTGGTTAGGTTGAGAGGGAAGCGGGACAAGGAACCTCATAGAAACTTGACTTCAAATCTCATCCAAACTTAGCTTCAAAACCTCATCCAAGCTACTCTCAAATCCTCATCCAAGTAGACCCCAAACCTCATTCAGATAGACTCCAAATCTCATCAGACCCAAATCTCATTCAAACTTAACTTCAAATCTCATCCAAACTTAACTTCAAAACCTCATCCAAGATACTGAAATCCTCATCCAACTAAACCTCAAAATCTCATCCAAACTAAACCTCAAAACCTCATCCAAGCTAGACTCAAATCCTCATCCAACTAGACCACAAACCTCATCCAGGGCATATCCCAAACCTCATCCAAAAGCCAGACACTAAAACGCTGCGCAAGGACATAAGGATACTTCAAGAAACCTAAGACTCAGATATTCATTTAACAACGCCACTCACAACCCAAACAAAACATTATCAGCTCTCCTCCTACACGAACACCAATAAGACCCACACACACAAAGAGAGAGGGAGAGAGACAGAGAGAGAGAGACAGACAGCCAAAGAAACCTTCAGACCTTGATGTGGCAGTGCATTCTCTTCCACCCACTCGCGTCCGTGTCAGACAATGAAAGTCAAACGTCACTGTTGCATCACTGCCAGACGGGGACAGCGGCGACGGCTCAGGAGGAGGAAGGAGAGGAGGAGAAAGAGGAGGAGGAGAAGGAGGAAAAAGGTGCTAGAAGTGGTCGTGAAGGCAGCAGAATGACTGACAAGGGTGTTGGAGTGGAAGGGATGAGGAAGAAGGAGTGTGAGCGAGAGATAAAAATAGATAGCAATAGATAGATAGAAAGATAGATTGATGGAGAGGGAGAGAATAGAGAGAGCAGAGAGGCCAACAAGAGCCTAACGGAAGAGAGGGAAGGAGGAAGTGCAAAAGGTTAAGAGGGGTGCCGAAAGGTGTTAAGGAAACGGGAAGGGCGAGGGAAGTGGCGGGGAGTGATGGGGCGAAGATGCGAGTGATAGCCGAGGATAGCGAGGGAGGAAGGGGCGAGAGAGAGAGAGAGAGAGAGAGGGTTCGGGAAGGGGCATCGCTGAAATCAAGTAAGTACACTGCAGAGAGAGAGTTCCTGCATGCCACCTCTTCGGATTCTTTACGGGAGCAGCGAGTAGCGGGCTTTTTTTTTATTGTTGTTTCCCTTTTTTTTGTGCCCTTGTGCTGTCACCTTTGCTGTAAAAAAAAATGTACCCAGAATAGCCTCCCATCAATATAAGATACACAGACACAGTTACAAAACGCATACATATAGAGATTACAAGATAAATAATACTAGCAACTTCACTCCTGTTATCCCCCACAATGCGAACAGGAAGAAATTGACCCCAAGAAAAGACACGTGAAAAACCTGTATAGTGGAAGGCAGAAAACGAGGACACCAAAAATTTTACACAGAAGAACTATAGAAGCTTTTTTCGGAGTCAATTTCTACCCTGGTACAGTTTATAATCTCTCTTTCTATCTAACTATATCTATTTGTATCTGTCTGTCTATCTATCTCACTCTCTACGTGCTTGTTCACCTGCCCACCCACCTACCTACCTGCATACCTGGGAACATTTCGTCATGGAGGGGGAACTGCTCTATACTTTTCTTACTCAACCTCAAGGCCTCTGACGGGTACGATCGCATTTACAATAGACCCCCTTCACCGCTTGCTTCGAAGGGTGATAAGGCGGGCAATAAAAAACGTGACGAGTGGGAGGCGGAGAAGTAAAATTGGCCTTCTTATCGACTGGAAATACTTGTAAATTACTGTAGAAAGGATTTGATGGTGATAAAATGTTTTGGGGTGACGGGGAGACGAAGAGAGAGAGAGAGAGAGAGAGCGAGAGCGAGAGCGAGAGCGAGAGAGAGAGAGAGGAATAAACCCGGATCTTGCCCTTATATTGAATGAGCCTCACTGACACCACATTGTCTGAAATTACCTCACTTTAATGGCATTCAAGTCCTATTGCGTGCTTGCCTGCTCTCTCTCTCTCTCTCTCTCTCTCTCTCTCTCTCTCTCTCTCTCTCTCTCTCTCTCTCTCTCTCTCTCTCTCTCTCTCTCTATTTGGACGTGTCAGGATCAAAAGGCCAATCTATTTGTGTTGTTGTTGTTGTTGTTGTTGTTGTTGTTGTTGTTGTTGTTGTTGTTGTTGTTGTTGTTGTTGTTGTTGTTGTTGTTGTTGTTGTTGGTGGTGGTGGTGGTGGTCTTTCCGTCACACCATTCACCCATTTCCTCCTTCCCCCCAACACCACCATCACCACCATCACCACCACCACCTTCACCATCACCACCACCACCAGTGAAAACCAAAACACAACACGGAAATAAGAAACAGCTTCGGATTTCACTTCTTTCTTCCTTCCCTCTACTTCACTTGGGTTCAGGCTGTGTTAAGTACAGGTTCCATTCTGGCAAGGTGAGCGGGAAAGTAAAAATCCGTGTTTACAGGTAGCGGCTTAATCTACTGTGCGTCTAATATCGTTGTTTTTGCGGCCTGTTTCCCGTTTGTTATATCGCCTCGTATCTTCTTATTAATGAGTGGAGTTTAATGCACCTTTCGTGTTTCTTAATCCTGTCACCCGCACCACCTGGCTTTTTACCTGTCTGTCTCTGATGATATACCACCTGTCGACCTTGCAAACCATTCCTTGATATCGTTGCTCTCTGTTACTCTATCGCTCTCTTACTCTCATTTTCTCTCTATCTGTCTATTTCTTTGTGTCTTTCTGTGTGTCTTATGTCTTCCTGTTTTTGTCTGTCTATCTACCTCTCTCTCATACACTACTCTACTCCATACCACAATCTTCTTCCCTTATCAAAAAGTACACCACCATTTCCTTACACATTAAGCCATGCAAAACACCACCACCTTCACCTCCATCTTCAATACCACCATCAACACCAGTACTAGAAACATCACCATCTCCACCATCCTCACCAATCCATTACCCATTACGCCTGGCAACACCCCCACCACCTCCTCCTCCTCCTCCTCTTCCTCCTCTAGAACCATCATTAACACCAGTACCTCGCAACCCACCACCTCCTCTACCACCAATCCTTTACCCATTACGCCTTGCATCACCACCACCACCACCACCTCCTCCTCCACTGCCATTACCACCATCAACACCAGTACCAGGAACCCCACCCCCACCAACACCCCGATCCCTCACACATAACGCCTTGCAACCCCACCACTACCACCATCTCCACCTCCATCAACACCAGTACTTGTAACATCTACCACCTCCACCTCCTCCACCAGCACTCCGATCCCTCATATCTCCACCTGCCTGCCTGCTCTCATTCCGCCTTCATCTCCCCATCATCCCCATGCAACCAGTCCCCCATTGTCAGCCATTCAGATGTAAATTGACGCTTTGTTCCCCCTTGCTCCCTTCTCCCACGCGCCAGCCATCCCGGGCATCCACCCACGCTTGTCTTCTTCCTCTTCCTCTTCTTAGCTGGGACCTCTTGACCCGCCCGCGTACACACACCTATGATTATCTACACCTACACCTGACTCCTTATACCTGCCGCCGCCTCCTCCTCCTCCTCCGCCTCCGCCTCCTACTTCTATGGGTGTGTTTATATCTATACGAGCCTGTCCGCTTACCTGGTTATCTCCCTATTCATCAGGTAACACATACACCTATGCATATCTTGGCCCTTCTCTCTTTCTCTTTTTCTCTCTTTCTCTCTTTCTCTCTCTCTCTCTCTCTCTCTCTCTCTCTCTCTCTCTCTCTCTCTCTCTCTCTCGATAGGTTATGCAGGGATGAGGGTTAGGTCAAAAGATCCAGCCTCCTTACATCCCACACCTCCACGTCTCTTATTTAGAATGGATGGAGGAAGAAAGGAAGGTAGGAATATTTTTTTTATGGCGGTTCTGATAACATTGCGTGGGTGACAAAGTTGACGTTTCTGATGGTTTTGGCAATAGTGAGACAAGGGTAAAGTTTGAATATGCAGCCTCCTGACACACCTACATATCTCGTATTAGGAAATGGAGGAAGGGAGGTGGGTAGGTAAGTTGTTTTTTATACGTTCTGGTAATACTGCGTGGATGACAAGATCGATGTTTCTGATGGTTTTGGCTCTTGTGTTTGTCTGTTTCTTCCTCTCTGTATCTCTGTTGCTGTCTGTGCTTGTCCTTCTTCTTCTTTGTCTGTTACCGTGTGTGTGTGTGTGTGTGTGTGTGTGTGTGTGTGTGTGTGTGTGTGTGTGTGTGTGTGTGTGTGTGTGTGTGTCCCTCTTCTTCATTTTGTCTGTTACTGTGTCTGTCCCTCCTCCTGTCTCTGTTGCTGTCTGCCACTCTTCCTCTGTCATTATTTGTTACTTTCCTCTTCACATTTCTCTGTCTGTTACTCTCATTTCCTGTTACTTTTCTCTTCATATTTCTCTGTCTCTGTTACTGTAATTTCCTGTTATTTTTCACTTCCTATTCCTCTGTCTCTGTTACTGTCATTTTCTGTTACTTTTCATATTCATCGACGTGTTACCATTTTCTGTTACCTTTCTCTCCGTATTTCTCTGTCCCTGTTACTGCCATTTTCTATTACTTCCTCTTCGTAATGGTCGGCGCGTCGCACACAAACAGATTTATCGCCGAGCCGCACACCCTCATCAAGGCGCTAATACTCGCGATGACGCCGAACGCTTTGCCTGCGCGGGTGACTAATGGGGCAGATTAATATTACCCTCCTCTGCCAACACTCCCCGCTTGCTCCACGCCGTCCATCCGCCCTGTTCCAGACCTTCCCCTTCCACAATATCACGTCTCACAGCTTCAGGGGTTTCAGGGTTTGTACGCCACCTAATCCTTCCACGGCGCTCAGCTGAACAGTTCCAAGCCACCTCTTTCACATGAACCCATCAACACCATGGCTCGTAATAAAAGACGTTTCGCCGCCCAAGAACACATATTTGACAAGGCTTTCGCAGGAGTTGTGGGCATTTCCAGGAGTAGTTTTATGACCCTGGTGGTAGTTTGACCCTTCTTCTGTACCCTGAGCCTAAAGAAACACTCATTAGAATCTGATTGATATCCACCTTTGACCTTTAGAATTAGCTGATGTGAGAAAGGAAAGTGTCTTGTTACCAGCACATCTATTTCTGCAGTTTAAGGTGTATTTTTGCACTCTAATACCTTCTTACAGTTTTTTCCGTTGCTCCAAGGCTCTAACTCTTCACTGATCACATCAACTTCGCTAACAGTTTGAGGCCACTTCCTTCACATATGCAAATTCACACTACCAATTATCGCTGTTCCAGATCTTCCCTTCTAAATAAATCCCTTCACACAGTTCTCTTTTTTTCATATTCCATACTAATGTCTCTACGTCATCCATTTTAACAGTTCAAGGCTGATTTTTTCTCACACTAACTCATCAACACAAATCGTTCTCGCTGTTCCAGACCTCCCTATCCATGCTAATCCCTTCACTCAGTCGTTTTCAGCCCCAAGCCTACTATTCCACACTAATAGCTCTTCATTCCCCATGCCTATCAGCTCAAGGACACTTCTTCTACACTAACACGTTCATTTAATCTACTTCCGCTATTCCAGGCCTTCCCTTCCTCACTAATAACTTCTCCAAAGCTACATGGTTTCACATCAACCTCTCTACATCGGCCATGCTAACAGTTCAAGGCAACCTATTATCATTATTCCCTTGATACCATTTTCAAATCCAGACCTCCTCTTTCAAGTCACATTCAACTGAGCTGAAATGAATTACTGTCTCATGTCACTTTCAAGCTTTAGATTTACTAACATATTTTTTCTTCTTTTCTGTTTTTGTTTAGCGAGAGTAATTTCTTTGACCCAGAGGCATGTTACGCGTCTTTTGCTCTCTGAATATACTTATGCGTACGTATATACTTCAAGTCAGTAAACGTTGATGTATGTTAAAATGCATCAACCGCGCCTCGCCTCACCCGCCACGCAGCATCTATTAGCGATCTGCCAAGACTAGTCGGCGCTCCCTGACTGTTGCCTGCTCAGACGACCGATGGGCTGCTTGATCAATGCCCAAACCGTAGCTCTAGGCCGAAACCACACCACGCAGGGCTGCCAACGTGTCTTATCTACAATGTTACCCAAACGTTTGAAGCATCCATGGAGTGTGTGTGTGTGTGTGTGTGTGTGTGTGTGTGTGTGTGTGTGTGTGTGTGTGTGTGTGTGTGTGTGTGTGTGTGTGTGTGTGTGTGTGCTGAGCCTACATTTTTTTAGGTGCTTGTGTGTACTTATGGGAAAACGACCTTGTGCACAATTTGGACAAAGGTATGTGTGACTTGTTTTCCTGTTTGTGTGTGTGTGTCTGTCTGTCGTTGTTGTTGTCGTTCTCTCTCTCTCTCTCTCTCTCTCTCTCTCTCTCTCTCTCTCTCTCTCTCTCTCTCTCTCTCTCTCTCTCTCTCTCTCTCTCTCTCTCTCTCTCTCTCTCTCTCTCTCTCTCTCTCTCTCTCTCTCTCTCTCTTATCGGAATATACGAGAGCCTCACGCCGCACATTTCTGTATCGCGGTAGTAAAGGTGGTGATGCATGGTGGCGGTGGTGGTGTTAGTGGTGGTGATGGTGGCGCCAGACGAGAATCTACAGCCACCACCATCACCACCACCACACAACCGCCGCCGCTACCGTGGGCCCGTAACCGCCACTACTTTCGTCCAAACGGCCCGTAACTTGCGGTAACACAATTGAACGTCAGGAAGATGCTCATCAGAGAAAAGAATAACTACCGGACCTATTACAGTTTCTCTTTTTTAACTGGTGGGGGTAGTGGTGGTGGTGGTGGTGGTGGTAGTGGTAGTGGTAGTGGTGGTGTTGGAGGTAGTGGGTTATTACTACTGCTGTTACTTCCATTTATACTGCTATTGGTGGTGGTGGTGGTGGTGGTATCGTTGTTGTTGTTGTTGTTGTTGTTGTTACAGCTGTTGCTATTACTAATCGATGGTTCCTCCTCATTATTATTATTACTACTACTACTACTACTACTACTACTACTACTGCTATTACTACTACTAGTTACTCGACAACCACCCAACAACCTTCCACCATCATCACCATCCAAAGACCACCAACACCAGCACCAGTATGGCCACCACCACTCAAAGATCATAACCACCTCTACCACTACCCAACCACCACCATCACCACCCAAGGACCTCAACCACCACTACCACACCCACCCAAGGAGCAAGACCACCCCGACCACCACCCAAGGACCTCAACCACCACCATCACCACCACCCAAGGACCTCAACCACCACTACCACACCCACCCAAGGAGCAAGACCACCCCGACCACCACCCAAGGACCTCAACCACCACCATCACCACCACCCAAGGACCTCAACCACCACTACCACCACCCAAGGATGAACTCAATTACCCTCCCTCCACCATCACCATCGTAGCAGGGACTAAAAAAAAAAATAAAAAAAAATAGCGCGTGTGGCGGTGATGTTGGTGGTGTTTTATGTGTGATAAAGCCTCCCGCCACACACACACACACACACACACACACACACACACACACACACACACACACACACACACACACCTTGTCTACCTGGCGCCACATAAAGACAACGATATTACTGCCACTTGGTGTGTGTGTGTGTGTGTGTGTGTGTGTGTGTGTGTGTGTGTGTGTGTGTGTGTGTGTGTGTGTGTGTGTGTGGTCGCAACGCACGTACGCTAATGCAAGAACCTCCAACTTTCCATACTCATTAACTGGAGGAGGAGGAGGAGGAGGAGGAGGAAGCGGAGATGAATAGGAGTAAAATATAGGAAACAAAAATGGAGAAGAAAGAGATGGTGCAAGAGATAAAGAAAGAAGAAACGAAAGAAGACAAAAAAATAGGAAACAGAAAAGAAGGAAAAGGAGAAATAAAGCGAGGGAAGAAGATGAAGAGAGGTGAGAAGCACGGGCTGGCTGTCTGTCTCTCTCAAACACCTGTAATTAATCTCCAAGGCTGAGGCTGGCCGCGGACAGGTAAGGGGGATGAAAAACGGAGTCAGGGAGAAGAGAGGGAGGGAGAGAAGGGGAGATAACTTTTTGCCCCAGCATCAATGACCTCAACTCTTCCTCTTCCTCACTCCAGATGATGAAAAGAAAACACAGGAAGACGATAAAGGGGGAGAAATGATAGCACTTTAAAAATATCAATGATGCAAATTTTCACGGAGAAGAACAGGTTTTGCTATCTCATCCAAACCACCTCTTACCTCCTCTTCTTCTTCCTCGTCTTCCTTACATGGAGGGACGGATGGTGGGTGGGAGGGAGGAAATAAATAAAGACAAATAACCAGTCTTGGGAGCATACAAGGTCTTGGAGAAATTACTAAAAACAAATCAAGCTCATTAGTCGCCTTATGGGAGTCGGTCATCACCATTATCACCACCACTATCACCGCCGTTACCACCACTTGCATTACCGCCACCTGTACTATTAATCTTGAGCCACCACCACCACCGCCTCTTCCATTCATTACTAATTCTGAGAGTACAAGTATTTCCACATCATTCGTAATACCAACATCGCCACCACAACTGTTCTTTCTATATTTCTTTCTTCTTCCCTCATTCAATTAAAAGAGTTAAAGTTCATTACTATTGTTGTTACTACTACTACTACTACTACTACTACTACTACTACTACAATGTAACGTCCAAAAACAGCTAACATTGCCAAGTAGAGTTTGTTACGTAGAAAGTTTCATTGTGTATGTGATTGTGTGTTTGTGTGTGTTTGTGTGTTTGTGTGTCTCTGAGTGTGTGTGTGTGTGTGTGTCTTTGAGTGTGTGTGTGTGTGTGTGTGTGTGTGTGTGTGTGTGTGTGTGTGTGTGTGTGTGTGTGTGTGTGTGTGTGTTTATGCAGAATATATCACTCTTCTCTCTCTCTCTCTCTCTCTCTCTCTCTCTCTCTCTCTCTCTCTCTCTCTCTCTCTCTCTCTCTCTCTCTCTCTCTCTCTCTCTCTCTCTCTCTCTCTCTCTCTCTCTCGTGTGGGCGGACTTGTTCACACACCCACAAAAACTGTCGTTCCTCGGTTGCGTCACTCCCGCACTTACACCTGGCTCGCTCTCACCTGGCCGCGTCACTCCCTCACACACCTGACGTCACTACCTGGAACTGGAAACTTGTGTGACGCCACGGTTGTAAAGGGAAAAACACACACACACACACACACACACACACACACACACACACACACTGATGGTCGTCTGCGGAGTTTTTTTTCATTATAAGAAATTGCTGATTATCTTATCTTCTTCATTCTGTCTTTCTTATTATTTCTTATTCAATTTTTCTTTCTCCCTTTCTTTCCTTCTGTCTTTGTTTCTTTCTTTCATTCTTTCTTTCTTTCTCTTTTTCTTTCTTTTTCTTTCCTTCTTTCTCTTTCGTTTTCTCTTTTCTTCTTTTGCTTTCTTTCATTCATCCTTTTTTTTTCTCTCATCTGTTTTCACGTTCTTGCATCTTCACTAAGTCACTCACTCACTCACTCACTCACTCACTCACTCACTCACTCACTCTGCCATTGATTCATTAACTCAATAATTATAATGACTGATAATTTTCTGGGTTCTAACAATGATTTCGATTCATTTATATATATTTTCAAGTTTATCTATTTATTTGCCTCTTCTTTGGATAACTTAAGATAACGCTGAGAGGCGCTGGTCATTAAGTTGATGGGAAAAGTAAAAAAAGCGTTGTGGGTAATTGTTACACGAAATAGCTCTTAAGAATTTAATTAGAAGCCACGAATTCTGATGCGAGAGACAATTCTTGAGGTTGATTTAAGTGCTGGAAGATATTTTTTCATTATATTTTTTCCTAATTCTCCGTTTTTCATATTTTTTTCCTATTCCTTTTTTTCGTATTTTACTTTTCCTTTTTTTTGTAATCAACATAAGTACGATGTCTGGGTGGTAACTGTTTTTCCCATTCTTGTTTTTCTTTGCTATTTTTTTCTTCTTCATATATTTTTCTTTGTAGCTTTATCCTCCTTCTCCTCCTCCATTCTCTTTTTCTTTCTCTTATTTTCCTTCTTCGTTGTCTCTTTCATCATCTCCTCCTCCTCCTCCTCCCACCTCTTCTTTCTCTTATTTTACTTTTTCTATTTTCTCCTCCTCCTCCTCTTCTTTTTCTCTTATTTTCCTCTTCTATTTCCTCCTCCTCCTCCTCCTCCTCCTCCTCCTCTTCCTGTTTCACTATTTGTTTGTTTTTTTTCTGTGTGTTCTCCTTTCAAAGTTTTCACTTATACCGTTTGTTCACCTAGTTTCTCTCTCTCTCTCTCTCTCTCTCTCTCTCTCTCTCTCTCTCTCTCTCTCTCTCTCTCTCTCTCTCTGCCGCAGCATCTGTCATAACATCTGCATTTCCGCCTCTTTTCACCTTTCCTTCCGGCGTCTTGGTCTCATCCGTGTTCTCATCCGGTTACCCCCTCCCTCCCCCTCCCCCCCCCCTCCCCCCCTCACCGAACCCCCAACACGGATACCCACACCTGCCTCCCCCCCCCCCCCCCCACGAATGAACACCTGCCCACCCACTCACCTCTCCTTCCTTTCCCACCCCCACCTCCTTCCACTCTCACCCCCCCCCCCGCCTCCCCCCCTACCCCCCCCCCCACACACGCACGCACGCATATACATACAAAGACACTCCTACCCATCCACCCACTCACATATCTGCATGCTTTCCTGTCTTGTCTCTGTCTCTATCTACCTATCTATCTATCTGTCTGTCTGTCTGTCTATCTACTCACATATATACTCAACACATCTTGGCTCAGGTTTCCAATTTCAGAAGCTAATAATTTTCTTTCGTTAATTCCTTTCTCAATTTTCCTTCGCCTTCTTCTCCATCACCTCCTCCGATACTTTTCCTCATATTTTTCTTCTTTCTTGTTTTCCTCTTACGTCTTCTGCTCTGTTTTCTTTTCACTTAATACCTGCACACTATCTCTTCTCTTTTTCCTTCTCCAATACCTTTTAATATTTTTTTTAATCTTCTACTCCTCCTTTTCCTACTCGTATTTCTCTTCACTCAATACCGCCACACCTTCTCTCCTCCTTCTCCTCATCTAACAACTTCTTATTCCTTCTTATTCTTCTTCCTTCCTTCTCCTTCATTTCCTTCTACTCGTTTTTCCTTCCATTCGTTACCTCCACATTATCCCTACCTTCTCCTCCTCCTCTTTCAGTAATCTTTCTACATATTCTTCTTCCTTCTCTTCCTCCTACCTTCTCCTTCTCCAATACCCTTTTTCTTATAATCTTCTTCGTTCTCTTTCTCCTCCTATTCCTCTTCCTACTCGTCTTCCTCAGTTGCCATTTCCTCATATGCTTTCTTTCTCTTTATTTCTCCTCCTCCTCCTCCTCTTCCTACTTGTCTTTCTCTTTACTTAATACCCCTCCATCATGCTTCCTCCTCTTACTTCTTTTTCTCTCATCCACAAGCCTTACTATCCCTCCTCCTCCTCCTCCTCCTCTTTCTTCGGTTATTCACTCACTCCGGCTCACGAGACCTCAATGCTACCCTCGGCGCCAGGTAGTAATCCGCCGGACATGATCGAGCCGGAGAATGCGAGGCCTGAAGAATAAAAAGGCAGGTAGCGAGGTGAGTCATGAAGGGTAGGGGAGGTAGGGGGTAGGGGAGGGGGAGGGATAGGGTCAGGGGGGGGGAGGCAGCGTGGTCATTTGTATCTCCTTCAGGAAGTGACGGAATTTAACTTTTTCGTAATTATTTTTGTAGTCAGTATTTCTATCTTTTTTTTCTTCTGTGTTTGTTTTGGTTGTGTTTGTAATGTGAGTGTCTCTCTCTCTCTCTCTCTCTCTCTCTCTCTCTCTCTCTCTCTCTCTCTCTCTCTCTCTCTCTCTCTCTCTCTCTCTCTCTCTCTCTCTCTCTCTCTCTCTCTCTCTCTCTCTCTCTCTCTCTCTCTCTCTCTCTCTCTCTCTCTCTCTCTCTCTCTCTCTCTCTCTCTCTCTCTCTCACCTGCTCGTTAATCAGCACCTCCCATATTCACCTGTCCGCCTGTATGTTTGTCTGTCTGTCTGCTTGTCTGTCTGTCTGTTTGCCTTCCTGTGTGTGTGTGTGTGTGTGTGTGTGTGTTTGGTTATCCGGAAATGTTCTCTCTCTCTCTCTCTCTCTCTCTCTCTCTCTCTCTCTCTCTCTCTCTCTCTCTCTCTCTCTCTCTCTCTCTCTCTCTCTCTCTCTCTCTCTCTCTCTCTCTCTCTCTCTCTCTCTCTCTCGAGGATTATATTTAAGATGATTAAGAACAAAATTTTCTGCCCGTCAACCACACGGACACCTGATGATAAGAGGGAGGGAGGGAGGGAGTGTGAGAGGGAGGGAAGGAGTGTGACAGAAATGAATGAAAAAAAAGAAGAGGGGGATGGAAAAAAATAAGGAGAAATATATGTAAAAAATAAATAGAAGTGAAAGGGGAAGATGAATGAATGAGAGGGAGGGAGGAAAGAAGGAAGGAGAGTGGAGAGGAGGAAGAAATCAAAGAGAAAAAAAATCGATGAAATATAAAAAAAAAAAGGAGAAAGGGGACAATGATTGAGAGGGTGGTAGGGAGGAAGGAAGGAAAGTCAATTGGGAAGAAAAGATGAAGAAGATAAGGAGAAAGACAGTATTGGAACAGAGAAAAGAGAGATTGTGCGAGGGTTAAGGAGGATGAAAGAGAGAGTGGGAAAGAGGAATGAATAAAAAAATAAAGAGAAAGAAAAGAATGAAATGAATGAAATGAAAAAAACTGGAAAAGAAAATGGTACATATGACGTTAATATATGCAAGTAAAAAGAGAAGCAGACATATGTAAACAAACGATAGAAAAAGAGATATACGAGGAGATACAAAGCGATACACGAGGATACACAAAAATACAAGGAGTCTACAAGAGGTTACCAGTCGGCCTACAAGTGGCGAGTCCCGACCACCAGCTTCTTACCCTTTATGCCTCCTTGTCCATAAATCAGTATCTAATCTCCATCTGACGCCTTCAATTGTATTAACATAAACTACAGAAGTGTGTAATTAATTTCATTCTGCTTATCTGCTACACAATTTATATGAGCCGAGGACGTGGTAGGATACGGAATAAAAGGAAAATAGGACAAAACACCGGAAAAATTTTAGGTGATCAAATTATGCCCCCCTTCACTAGGTACCTAAGAACAAGGGAAAGAGGAAGAGAGAGTAAGAGAGAGGGAGGACTCAAGAGTTAAGTTAGAGGAAGGTGGCAAATATAGGAGGGTGAGTGTGAAGGAGGAAAATGAGAAGGGAGGGAAGAAGGTTTGGAAAGAATGGGAAGAGGGAAGAAACTAAGGAGAGCTCTGACAGATTATAAGAAAGAAAATAGGAATTACGTAAAAATATTGACACACACACACACACAGACACACACACACACACACAGGGACACCAAGTAAATAAAGAAAACATGAAAAAAACAGCACTTGGAAGTATTTAAGAGGTAAAGTAAAAAGAACATACATTAAAAAAAAATAATAGAGCACAGATTTGGTACGGCATTATATCGAGACAAAGATGGAAATACAAGAGGCTCCTTCACTCTAGTACTTACGTCAGACAAGGCAAGACGGAAAATAAGTGAACTAATATCAGGACTTCCCTAAAGAATTATTACACCACCACCACCACCACCACCACCGCCGCCACCACCTCATCCCTCAGCCTTTTCCTTCTCTCGTTTTCCTTCTATTCCTTCATCCCTTTATCGCTCTTCTTTCTTCTCTGCTATTTTCCCTCTTCCATACACAATCCAACTCCTTTTTAGCCCCCCCTCCCCCCCCCGCCCCCCTTCTCTCATTCACTCGAACGATTCTATTATTAATTTACATCACCTGAGTTTTTTTTTTTGTGTTGTGCTTGGAGGAAAAGGAATCTGTTGTTTTCTTCTTGTTCTTCTTCTCATTATTATTATTATTATTATTATTATTATTATTATTATTATTATTATTATTATTATTATTATTATTGACATCATATATTACTATTATTAACATCATTTTTTTGTGTTATAATTGTTTTTCTTTCCTTCTGCTTCTTCAAACCATCTCTCTCTCTCTCTCTCTCTCTCTCTCTCTCTCTCTCTCTCTCTCTCTCTCTCTCTCTCTCTCTCTCTCTCTCTCTCTCTCTCTCTCTCTCTCTCTCTCTCTCTCTCTCTCTCTCTCTCTCTCTCTCTCTCTCTCTCTCTCTCTCTCTCTCTCTCTCTCTCTCTCTCTCTCTCTCTCTCTCTCTCTCTCTCTCTCTCTCTCTCTCTTACTCACAGACATAAAAATCTAAACCACCTCCTCCTCCTCCTCCTCCCTCCTCCTCCTCCTCCCTCCTCCTCCTCCTCCTCCCTCCTCCTCCTCTTGTTATTCCAATCATCATCCACTTCACTTCTTCACCTTCAATTCCTTTTTTTTTTTTCCCAGTCCACTAAACCACTTTGCTCATTGCTCTTTTGCATATATATAGCATCTCCTCCTCCTCCCCATCCACCCTCCTCTTCCGCCTCCTCCTCCTCCTCCTCCTCCTCAAGGCCACTAGACATAGGGTTACAATCGCCACCCATTGCGCACCTTTCCAATTAGTACGCGTCCAGGTATAAATTAAACTTCACACAAATTAATCTTCAGTCAAAATGAAGCATGTGAATCCACGCTTATTTCGACAAGTTTATTAATTTCTCTTCTTTCAATAACTTACGTCACAATTTTTCCTTATCATAACCTGCCAATATTTTTTTTTCATTTCTATAACCTGTTACAAATTTTTCATCTTAACTTATGTCACAATTTTCCCGAGTACTTTGTTATTATTATTATTATTTTCCTGATGGCAACTACTGAGGGTCCTGTTGAGAAGGGTAAAAAGAGCGAATCTACAAACATGCCCAGACTCGGACCGTTGCCCAAGACTCACACCAAGAGTAAAGCTTTCCACAGGCAGGTAAGTTACATGCACACCTGAGGCGCTTAGGCCGGCGAAGGTCAGGTGAACGACAGGTAACGGGAGGGGGGGATGAGGATGATGATGATGAGGAGGAGGAGGTGGAGGAGGAGGAGAGAGAAGAAAAAACGAGAAACGACAAAAGAAGAGAAGAGAAGAGAAGAGAGAGAGAGAGAGAGAGAGAAGGTGAGGATTGTGGTTGGTGTGGAGGAGGAGGAGGAGGAGGAGGAGGAGGAGGAGGAGGAGGAGGAAGAAAAGGAGAGGCGAGGTGAAGGAGTACTGAACGTTGTGGTTAATGAAGAGGAGGAGTGGAAGAGAGAGGTGGAGATAAATAAGTGTTGTGGAAGATGAGTGGAACAAGAACAGGAGGAGGAGGAGGAAGAGGAGGGGAAGGAGGAGGAGGAGGAGGAAAGGAGGAAAAGCATTGAGAGTGGATGAGTGTGAGTGGGAAGTAAAGATGGATAGAAGGAAAACCAATAGAAGAGAATTGAAATTGAAGGAGAGAGTGAAGAGGGAAGAAGATAGAGAGGAAGCTGAGAAGAGGAAGATTAAAAAGAAGAAGGAAGAAAAGGAAAAGGAGTAAAAGGATAGAATGATGAGAATGAAATGAGGCTGAGAAGGACGAGAGAATGGGAAGAGGAGGAAGAGGAAGAGGAGGAGGAGGAGAAGAGGAAGAGGGAGAGAGGTATGCAACAGGTCTTTTGAAGTACTTGACTTGTGTATGTTGCAAGAGAGGCACGTAAAACACACACACACACACACACACACACACACACACACACACACACACACACACACACACACACACACACACACACACACACACACACACACACACACACACACACACACACACACACCACCTCCACCACCATCACCACCAACTCCTCACTATAGAAAAAAAAACCTCTTCCTCCTCCTTCTCCTTCTATCTTAATCTTCGTTCGACTATTTATCAATTTTCCTCTTTTTTTGTGTTTATTTTCTCCTCGTATTTCCCACTTCCCCAGTTCTCTTTATTTCCTTTTTTTCTACTTCTTAAACAAAACCCAACTCGCCTCTCTCTTACCTGTTTTCGCCTGTTCGCTTTCTTCCCTTTCCTCTTTCTTACTCTACTTCTTCCTCCTTCTACCCCTCCTTTTCCATTTTCGTATTTCCTCAACTCCCCTTTCTCCTCCTCCTTCTCCTTCTCTTCCTCCTCTTTCTCCACCTCAAAGTTTACAAATGGATGAGGGTGTTTAACAAGGGTGATGTGAATAAGATTTTGGCCGCAAGATAGCCAGGTAGGACGCATAGCAATAGGTTAGTTAGTAGTTAGATGAATTCAGATTCCACAAACACAGGCAGGAATTCGTTTACTAACAGAGGTAGTGGATGAGTGGAGCAGGCTTGGCAGTCATGTGGTGAATGCCAATACGATAGATAACCGCAAGAAAAGGTTAGATGAGTTTATGGATAGTGTAGTTCGGTGGGGACTAGGGATAGGTGGGGTTAGGTTTACAGGAGCTGCCTTGTATTGACCTACCAGCCTCTTGCAATCTATGTTCTTGTGTTCTGATATTCTCCATTTAATATATTTCAACTTCCTTTTAACTTCATACCTTCTTCGTGATACTTTTACTGTTTTCTCTCTCTCTCTCTCTCTCTCTCTCTCTCTCTCTCTCTCTCTCTCTCTCTCTCTCTCTCTCTCTCTCTCTCTCTCTCTCTCTCTCTCTCTCTCTCTCTCTCTCTCCTTCCTTCCTTTTTGTCCCTTTTCTGTCTCCTTTTCTTTATTTGTTTCTTCCTTCCTTAAATTATCTTCGTTCTCGTCTTGATCTTCATCCCTCACTTTTCCTTCACTTTCTCCTTATTTTCTCCTCCTCCTCCTCCTCCTCCTGAACCACCTCTACCTCCACCTCCTTCCCCTGCACCCTTTCTCCTCCTTTTTCCGTCTCCTTCCAGTGTGGCAGGACATTAAAGAGTCACATAATGTAATATTCATGCGGGTCAGCCAAACACGGGCGGGTGACACGGATACAGCGGCTTAATTGGACGGTGGACACCCAAACTCCAATGTCCCTCTCCCCTTCACCCCTTCGTTAATCCCTTCCCTTCTCCCCTTCGTTCAGCTATTCTTTTCACTCCTCCCCTGCATCCCTTCCATTCATCTTTCACCCCTTGCCTACATCCTTAACTTCACTCCTTCCATTCACCCCTTCCTTCTCCCCTTCTTTCAGCTCTTCCCTTCATCCATTTTTCACTCTTCCCTTCACTACTCCCTATATCCCTTCCCATGCCCCCTTCGTTCACCCCTTCCTCTCCCCTCTTCCTTACATTATTCCCTTCAACCCTTTCCTTCCCCCTTCCCTTCCCCTTTTCCCTTCTCTCCTTCGTTCAGCCCTTCCCTTAAGCCCCTACCTTTCACCCTCTTCCCTTCACTCCTTATTTCGCCTGGTTTTATAGCATTTGAGGGACTCCAGTTTGACACAGATAAATAGATGGATACAGAGACGGGTGACACATATAGGTAGAGATAGGTAGATATAGATAAGTAGGTTGATAGATGGAGGTAGATGAATTACTACACATATCAATAAGAGAAAGAGGGCAAAAAAAAGAAAAAAAAAAACTGTGACCCGTTTGAAACACTTAGGTAGATAGACAGGTAGATTTAGATAAATAATTGGACGTATAGATAAGGAGATGAATAGGTACAATAGATAGATAGATAGGCTGATAGATATAAGTTGATTGATGCACAGATACATGAAAAGGGAAAAAGAGAGGACCAGAAATCAAGGTGAAGAATGTGATAGATGTTTATAAACGGATGTTCAGTGGAGGGGGGGGGGAGAGAGAGAGAGAGAGAGAGAGAGATAATAATAATCAGGTGAACGTGCCCTCCCTAACGTATCCGAAGTGAAGGGACACCTGGAACGAATCTGATCCGGATAATCCCAAGGCCGGAACGGCGTGAACCCCCCTCCCCCCTCTGCCCCCCCCCCTCCCCCGCGGCAGGGCAGGTGGGATAATGAGGTAAGCTGGGCAGGTGGATAAGACCGATGGAGTCCTCTCGCTCTCCTACTCCACTTTTTCTCTCATTTTCTCCAAACGCTCCACCTACTCCTCCTTTTCGGTCCTTCTCCTACTCTTCTATCTAGGCCTTACTCTTCCTCGTCTTCCTCTTCCTCCTCCTCCTTAAGGGGCTATTACACTGGGCAAATTTTCCGTGGATCTTCAGTCAAACCACGATTTCCGCGGTTTTCTGACGTGTCCACGATCTTCCAAAGCTACGGTAGATTTCACCAAAGGAAGACGGTATTACTCACCATCATCATCATCAGCAATAACAAGAAACAAATGAGAACCACGCCAGCGGAAATCGTGGTTTGACTGAAGATCCACGGAAAATTTGCCCCTTTAAGCTAATTTGAACTTAGTACCAAATCAATAGGAGTGCAAACGAGAACGCGTAGAACGACCTTACTCTCTCATGCTCATTCTCTCCTGCAGCTCCAAACATCTTATGAACTAAAAATAACGGACAGTCTATTCAAGGGAAAAAAATGAAGTGTAAT
Source organism: Eriocheir sinensis (assembly GCF_024679095.1). Lineage (NCBI taxonomy): Eukaryota > Metazoa > Arthropoda > Malacostraca > Decapoda > Varunidae > Eriocheir > Eriocheir sinensis. Next base: position 3,583,727 of record NC_066555.1, on the reverse strand, counting down.
TATTGTCAAGAGCTTCTTCTCGAACTGAATTAATCGCCAATGAGACAGATTTACTCAAGAAGTCTTAGGAAAGTTTTCGATTCTTGTAAAACTCTCATAGAACTTTACTTTGCTGCGTTGAGTGAATTGAACGTTCCTGCAAGACGCCTCCGTGGTCTAGTGGTCAGCGTGCCTGCCTTCCACTCCACGGGCCCGGGTTCGAATCTGTAGGTCACTGACGAGGCCGACAAACTGATTCACTCACTTCAGGAGGGAGCCACGCTAAGAGCCAAGAGGTTTTCTGTTGCCTGCTCTTCATGTTTCCGTGTTTCCTCCTCCTCCTCGCTCTCTCTCTCTCTCTCTGTATAAAATTAATTACTTGTCTTCATCCACTACCAGCACCTGTTACTCTCCTCCCCCTCCCCTTCCTCCTCCTCCACCTCCTCTGACTCTCCTCCCTCTCTCGGTCTTTCTTCATTCTCTGCTCTCTCTCTGCTCTCTCTCTCTCTCTCTCTCTCTCTCTCTCTCTCTCTCTCTCTCTCTCTCTCTCTCTCTCTCTCTCTCTCTCTCTCTCTCTCTCCCTCTCCCTTTAAAGAATTCCTCAACACATTCAAGCGACATTTTATACTTACCAACGATACCCGCATCCCTCCCTCTCTTCCTAACCTCCCTCTCTCTCTTACTCTCTCCCTCCCTTCTTTCCCTCCCTCCCTCCCTCATCTCCCCTTACATGGTTTCAATATCTCCCTCTTCCTCCCCTATTTACCACCTGACTCTCTCTCTCTCTCTCTCTCTCTCTCTCTCTCTCTCTCTCTCTCTCTCTCTCTCTCTCTCTCTCTCTCTCTCTCTCTCTCTCTCTCTCTCTCTCTCTCTCTCTCTCTCTCTCTCTCTCTCTCTCTCTCTCTCTCTCTCTCTCTCTCTCTCTCTCACGGCAACAACAGGTGAATTAGATTGTGTGTGTGTGTGTGTGTGTGTGTGTGTGTGTGTGTGTGTGTGTGTGTGTGTGTGTGTGTGTGTAGGGAAGCGTAACTGAGCCGTAATTACACTGCTTAAGAAAGGTGAAAGGGAGTGACCACCACCACCACCACCACCACCACCACCACCCCACTATCACCCCCCCCCCCTACACCACTGCCACTGCCTCATCTCTCCACCCCCACCTCCACCCTCCCTTTTTTTTTTACCTCCATCTCTCCACTCCACCCTCCCTTAGTGTAGGTCGCGGCCGTGCACCCCAGGATCAGCTGACTCCGTGAAATGGGCTCAATACCACCCCTCCCCCCCCCCTTTCTCTCTCTCTCTCTCTCTCTCTCTCTCTCTCTCTCTCTCTCTCTCTCTCTCTCTCTCTCTCTCTCTCTCTCTCTCTCTCTCTCTCTCTCTCTCTCTCTCTCTATTTCTCTATCTATTTTTGTGTATCTATCTCCCTGCTTCTCTCTATTTGTCTGTTCGTCTGTCTGTCTGTCTGTCTGTCTGTGTTTGTATAAATCTATTGTCTGTCTGTCTGTATATGTCTGTCTGTCTGTCTGAGGGTATATGTATCTGTGTGCGTCTGTTTTTCTCTCTCTCTCTCTCTCTCTCTCTCTCTCTCTCTCTCTCTCTCTCTCTCTCTCTCTCTCTCTCTCTCTCTCTCTCGTTGGCTAACACACCTGCTCTCCGTTATGAAGCAAAGTCTGTCCCATCAAGGTAACTTTCACCTGTCCCGATTACCTGGAACTGGATTCTCACCTTGTTTTTACCTGTAATTTCCCTCATTTGTTTTTTTCTATTTACCCGCATTTACTGTAAACTCTATTATTTATTGTATTTATTATTTGCTATTTGCTATTTATTATTTATTGTATTTACTAGTTACCTGTATTTATCGAGTTGCTATGTACCTGTATTTCACACCTTTATAAACTATTTCACGCCTTGTATTTACTCTTTACCTGGAATTTCACGCTCTCCCCCTCCTTCGCATCTCTGATAATCTCTCTTCAATTCTCCGTTCATTCATTTCATTTCCTATCGTTCTGCCTTGATTTCCTTATTTGTCGGTTCATTTCTTATTATTGTTGTTTATTTCATTATGTATTTGTTTATTGTGCACACCTTGTCTCCTAATTAATGTATGTTCCATGTGTATCGATTTTTGGGTAAGATCAGAAAAGGGAGAAGAGGAGGATTACAAGATGGAGGTAAAGAAATAAGGGATAGTTTTCTCTTATTATTGTTACTTATCTTTTCTTTTCCTTTTCATCTCTTTTACCTTTATTCTGCACACCTCGATTTATGGCCCAGGAAAAAGGAAAAGAGAGAACATCAAGGAAGGCAAAGGTTAGCGGCGCAGGATTTGGAGAAGAGACATTAAGGGAGGGGCAAATGGGGCGTATTATGCATGGGCGGAGTAGTGGGTGGGTGGGCGAATGGGTGGGTGGGTGGAGCTCAGCCACGCCCGACAAGTACTGTAAGTGGGCGTTGGGTGGTGGGTGGGAAGGTAGGAGGGAGGAGGAGGAGGCGGTGGACGGGGAGGGAGAGGGGGAGGAAGGGATGTTAAAGGGAGTAGAAGGTCGGTGAGCGGTGATGGGTGGGTGGAGAGGAGGCAGGAGGGGGTGGAGAGGGGGTAGGAAAGGTGGATGGGGTGATGGGTGGGGTGGAGGGGAGGTTATAGGAGGTGACTGAGTGGGGATGGGTGGGTGGGAAGGAGTAGGTGGAAGGGGTGGAAGGGTATGTAGGTGGGTGGTGGTTATGGCCGAGAGTTCAGTTCCACCACCTATAATATTTTGAGTGTTTGTCAGCACAATTTTTTTTCCCTCCCCGTGTCTCGCTTGGTTCATAAATTATCACCTCTAGACGTCAAACTGGGCAGTGACTCGCCGATGATAAATGACTCTCTCTCTCTCTCTCTCTCTCTCTCTCTCTCTCTCTCTCTCTCTCTCTCTCTCTCTCTCTCTCTCTCTCTCTCTCTCTCTCTCACTCTATAGACACTGGAGACAGAAACAAAGATGGATGACTGTTCCTGGCGGGGTTCGAAGCCAGTGACCTTTGTTAAGATAGACGGAACAGACATCATTACAGCTTATTTCAACTTTTCTTTTCGCGCGTCTGTGTTGAGTGTGTTCGCCGCCCTGGGTAGGTGTGTGGGGCGGGGGGAAGGAGGAGGAAGAGGGCGAGGGGACAGCACTGGGACTAACAGCAGCGAGGGTGGATTGAGAGGGGGAGAGGAAAGGGGACGGCACCGGCAGTATATAACATCGACTAAGGGAAGGAGGAGGAGGAGGAAGAGGAGGAGGAGGAGGAGAATAACAGTACAGTATTGTGGTTAAGAAAAGGGAAGGATTACATTATCTTGTTATTAGAGTTACTCATCTTAATATTATCTATTCTTTTTTTTTTTTTTTTTTTTACAGCAAAGGAGACAGTTCAAGGGCACAAAAAAGTAAACATTTATAAAAAAAAAAGCCCGCTACTCGCTGCTCCTAAAAAGAATCCAAAGAGGTGGCCGAAAGATAGGTCAGTTTCGGGAGGAGAGGTGTCCTGTCCTGTTCCCTTTCCATCTATTTACCTTTCTATCTGTTTATCTATATACCAGTACAGGCAACGATGAGGGTGTGAAAGGTTGAGAAGAGTAAAGTAACACATTTTTTCTATTACTCGTATTGTTACTAATTATTATCTATTATGTTCCCTTTCCATCTGTCTATCGGTTAACCATCACTAACAGCAATGAGGATATGGGTGGAGGGAAGCCACAACAGCAGCACTGACAACGAGGGTAGAGGAGTGCGTGGGAACAGAACCAGCCCTAACAACAGCAAGTTTAGGGCAGGGTAGGGGCAGCACCAGCTCTACCAACAGTAAGGTGCCACTCACACGTATAGCAACAGGGTGTCTGGCATTCCTCACGCTACGCAGCCTCAGCAAACACAGGGAGAGATGCGTAGGTCAGCGTTGACGAGGCGCCTCTCAGTCTCTCAAGCATACACTGGGATATAATGAGGCTCAGAATGTCAGACGGATATGCATCAAATAATGAGAATGACGACTTTGTGCTGTGTTGTGAAGAGGTTGCTGTTTATGGTATTCTCTCTCTCTCTCTCTCTCTCTCTCTCTCTCTCTCTCTCTCTCTCTCTCTCTCTCTCTCTCTCTCTCTCTCTCTCTCTCTCTCTCTTCTCCTTTTCTCTCTACTCTTGCCTCCTTCTTCCCTTCTCTCCCTTTCCTCCCTCTCTCGCCCTTTCCTTTCCCTCTCCCTCCTCTCCCTCTTTCCCTCTCCCTCTTCTCCTTTTCTCGTTCTTCTCTCTCATTACACGGTTTAAGCATCTCTCTCATTTTCCTTCCTTCACCATCTGTCTTTTCCCTTCGCTCCCCTTCCTCCTCTCCCTTCCTCGTGCTCTCTCCATGTACTTTCCTCTCTCTCCTCTACCCTTCCTCTGCCACGTCTCTTCCCTCTTCCTCTTTCCCTACTCACGACAGCAGGTGAATTAGTGTGTGTGTGTGTGTGTGTGTGTGTGTGTGTGTGTGTGTGTGTGTGTACTTCCTCACCCCTAGAACCCAACCCGACGTCCCCGCACCCTCCCGCGCAGCTTGCAAGGTGGGCGGGGCTCGAACCTGTTGCTGGTCCCGCCGCCACGCCCCCCGCCAAGGCACGACAGGGCGCCGCCGGGTCAAGACTATAAGCAAAGATTCGATTCGCGACGCACAATTGTCGTTTAGTTCCCGCCCCCTTCCCCTCCCCCTCGCTTGGCTCGTCACGCTCAAGGCACGCAACGCAGCAACTCTTTGGCACACACGTAGAAGGCGCTGCGTGGCCACACTACTCATTGCCGCGGTGCTAAGGGTCATATTCTTTAACATTTCGAAGCCCAGACACATACATTTGACAAGGCTTTCGTAGGAGGTGTGGGCGTTTCCATGGGTACTTTTATGATCCTGGTGGTAGGTTGACCCTTCCTCTGTACCATGGACGTAAAGAAACAGTCTTGGGGGTGCGTTTATACTCTTTTTTTGGCCTTAAGAAATGATTGATGTAAGAGATGGAAGCGTCTAAGTGTCGTATTCTAAGACATTTCGTCGCCCAAGAACACATATTTGACAGGACTTTCGTAGTAGTAGTTTTATGACCCTGGTGGTAGTTTGACTCTTCTTCTGTACTGCGGACATAAAGAAACACTCATTAGAACCCGAATGACCCCCTCTTTGGCCCTTAAAAGTAGCTGATATGTGAAGCGAAAGTGTCTTATATTATCAACTTTAGTGAACTGACCTAAGATTTCCGTCTCGCCCGTCCCCTTCCTCGACTACTCCTTTCTTCTCTTCTTCGTGTGTCGTCGAAGTCTTGAATCGCTTCGCAGGTTCGTCTTTTATTTCCTGATATTTTCGTCTGACTCTTTCACACACTTAATAACACATACACTTACAAACACCTTTATGAACACATCTATTTACACTTTTCTTCACACATTTATTCATACACCTGTTTACGCACTTGTTGGCACACACACCTGATATTTTCGTCTGACTCATTCACACACTTAATAACACATGTTTCCTCATACACTTACAAACACCTTTATGAACACAGTTATATACACTTTTCTTCACACTTATTTGTACACTTATTCACATACCTGTTGACGCACCTGTTGGCACACACATTTTCGCACACTTCAATAATTTTTTTTTTCGGTGCCGTTCAAGGCGTAACAAACACACTGAGGGGGGGGGGGGGGGTTATAAGACACTTTCCGTTCTCATATCAGCTATTTCTAAAGGTCAAAAAGGAGGTCAGTCGGGTTCTAATGAGTGTTTCTTTAGGTTCACGGCACAGAAGAACGGTCAAACTACCACCAGGGTCACAAAAGTACTCCTGGAAATGTCCAAAACTCCTACGAAAGCCTTGTCAAAATATGATTACTTGGGCAACGAAAAGTTAAGTAATACGGTCCACTAGTGACTGAGTTTTCTTTACACTTCGTCGACCAGAGGCGGTGTTCCCAGACGCTTCCACCTCCCATGTCAACCATTTTCAGAGGCCGAAAAAGAGATTAACCGGGTCTTCATGAGTGTTTTTTCGCGTTCTTGGTACAGAGGAAGGGTCACACTACCACCAGGTTATTAAACTACCCCTGGAAATGCCCAAAACGCCTACGAAAGCCTTGTCAAATATGTGTAAGTACCTGGGCGCCGAAGGGTTTGAGGATACGGGTCCAGGAAACCAATATAACACGACACGACGCGGTCACAACTTCGCCCACGCTAGACAACTACGCATCGCCGCGCTTATCCCTTTACGGCCGGCACTGACAGGATGCAGACGCCTTATCTCTGCACTTCATCAACGGCAGAACCCTAAACAAACAATGCTTCACAATGCGGTTAATAGACATGAACTACACGGGAAGCATTGTCGCGGGGCTAAAGCCATGCACTCTCTTTCACTGACCTCATTCACAACACGTATCTGCGCCGCACTTTGTCAGCGGGAATACTAAGCAACTATTCCCATTCACCTTCTCTTCTTCTCCATTCACTCGCCTTTCCACGTTCAGCATCTTAAAACTTTTTCCTTTGCTTCATATAACACGTTTTCTTACACTTCATCAACGGAGGGGGAACTAAAACAAAACGACAGGATATAGGTACAAATCCCTCTTTTCCCATCACTCCCCTTCCTCTCATCTCCAGTGTAGCATCTGAAATCTTTCCTTTCCTTAACATATAACACATTTTCTTAACACTTCATCAACGGAGGGGGAACTAAAACAAAACGACAGGATATAGGTACAAATCCCTCTTTTCCAATCACTCCCCTTCCTCTCTTCTCCGCTTACTCGCCTTCCTCATCTTTCCTTTACTGCAAATACTTCAATATCTTAACGCGTCATCATCAACAACACGGAGGAATCAAAACAAAACCCAGCAACATACACCAACAACACATTCATCCCTTCCTTCCTACCTACCATATCACCCTCATTCATCACCGAAACCTTTCCTTTTAAACCCTATCGGCGCATCGGCCACCTAGACGCTGACCACCAACAACCCCCGGCCAGGGCGTTGCGTCGGGGGCCATACCAACGCCTCGCCTCATGGTAGGACCCGCTAAGACCCTCCCGCTCGCCTCTATCGCCCTCCATATCCAGCCCCGCCTTCAGGACCCAACCACCGCCCTGCTAAACTGTCCCTCCGCTGCCTGCTCGATGTCTATAGATGGTCAGGAGAGGAGGGCAGAGGCATGATATGGGAATGATAGAAGGGGCGGGGAGAATGAGAGAGAGAGAGAGAGAGAGAGAGAGAGAGAGAGAGAGAAAATTATCATTATCAGCGGTTATTATCATATCTTAACTTTTATCATGCAAGAGGAAAATCGATGGACGAGATAAATAAAAGTGAGGAAAAAAAAGAAGAAAATTAAGACCTCCATGTGGCTGGTGGGGTGTTGAAGAGGTGACCTTGAGAGAGAGTGAGAGAGGGAGGGAGAGAGAGGAGGGGAGAAGAGAGGGAGGAAATGAGGGCAGGATGGTATGGTCATGGTGGGTGGAGGCAGTAGAGAGGATGGAGGGAGGAAAGGAGAAGATAAGAGGATTAATATGGAAGGATGGAGATGAGAAGATAAGGAGGAGAAAAGGTGGGAAGAAAGTAGAGAGAAGGAGGGAAGGAGGGAAGAAAGGAGGGAGGGATGATAGTGTGGAATAACAGATAGACATAATGGAAGGAGAGGAGAGAAAGGTAAATAGGAAAAGGAAGGGAGAACAGAGAAAATACAAATAAGGAGAAAAGAGGACAAGAAAAGAATGAGGAAAAATGTAAAGAAAATTGAAAAAAAACTTAATATATAGAGAAAAAGGTAGGAAGGAAAGAAGAGAGAGAGAGAGAGAGAGAGAGAGAGTCGTAAAAGCCAACGAGATGAGAGCCAGAGACCATAACTTTCTGGTAATAATGAGAGAGAGAGAGAGAGAGAGACAATGCAGTAAAACCTTGAAGAAAGAAAAAACGGAAAACGAGATATGAGAAGTTACGAGAGAGAGAGAGGAGGAAGGTACGAAAAATGAAGGGAGTCAGCGAAAAATTTAACCAAAGTGAAGAATATATTTTTATCACCCCCTGTTTTCTAATATTCCTCTCTCTCTCTCTCTCTCTCTCTCTCTCTCTCTCTCTCTTACATAATCCTCTGCCAAGTTCAAGATCCTCCCCCTCCTCTTTCTCTTCCTCTTTGCTCATTCTTTCTTATCCTCTCCTTTCTTCATCTCTATCTTGCTGTTTCCTTCTTCTTCCTCAATGTCTGTCCTTTCTCTCTTATCCTTTATTTCCCTTTCCTCAGTTAACTATAGTGTCTTGTTAATTCTCTCTCTCTCTCTCTCTCTCTCTCTCTCTCTCTCTCTCTCTCTCTCTCTCTCTCTCTCTCTCTCTCTCTCTCTCTCTCCTACACTTTCATTCCCTTTCTCCTCCTCTTCTCCCTCTGAATTGGTCCCTCCCTCCCTCCGTCTCCGGTACCTTATCTGGCTCCATCAATCTATCCCAATTCTCCATCTCCTCCCGCCTTTCTTCTCTCCTCTCCTCTCCTTCCACAACACACCATTCCCTTTATGCACTGCCCGTTTTCATCCTTCCTTCTTTCTCTTCCTCCTTTTCTCTTTCCTTTTCCTTCCTTGCCCTCCCTCTCACTCAGTATCTTGTTTCATTCCTCATTAACTTACTATCCCCCCCACTCCTCTTCTTTTTTTCTATCCCTTCCTCCTTCCTTTTACCCCTTCATCACTCACTACCTCCTATCTCTTCTTTCATTCCTCACTACCTTCCTGCCTAACTACCTCATCTCATTTTATCTTTCCGTTTCTCCTCCTCCTACTTTTGCCAATCCCTCACCACCTAAACTTCTTTTCTATCATTCTTTACTACCTCTCCACCTTTCCCATCCCGCCCTCCCCCTCCTTCACCAGGGAAAACCACACCGTTCACCTGATGCTGATACGCCCCGGGCACCAAAACCGCCACCTGAGGCACCAACATCAGGTGGGCGTGGGCCGTGCAGATGTGGTGATGGCAGTGGTGGGGGTGGGGGGGGGTGGCGGTGGAGGTGGGAAGGGGGGGGAAGAGGGGGAAAGTATAAGTATCATTCTCACTGACACACACACACACACACACACACACACACGCCTATCAGCCAATAAATCTCAGCGAATGGGCGATACACACAAGGTCATCCCCGGTGTGTGTGTGTGTGTGTGTGTGTGTGTGTATACAAAGATGTTCGGGCCACACAAATTCTAGCTGGTCCAAATTAGGTGGTCGACCCTTAAACCTGGCCGAAATAACATCCAATACCATGAAGGCGTTCGTTTCATCTCTATCTTAGCGAGTATTTAGGAGGATAAAGTGGCGGTCGAGTTTGTTTTTTAAAGTTATTCAATCCTGTTACCCAGCGCCAGGTTACTCCACACTCCCCCCCGCTTCCTACATGCAGCTTCCCTTCCCTGTTTACTCCTCTTCCAAATTCAAGATCCTCCTCTTCCTCTTCCCCTTTTCCTCTTTACGTTGGTCCTTCTTTCTATCGTCTTCTTTATTCATCTCTATCTTGCTGTTTCTTTCTTCTTCCTCATTATCTGTCATTTTTCTCAGCTCATTCATTTCCCTTTCCTCAGTTAAGTAGTGTCTTGTTCTTCCACACTCCCTCTCCCTCCTACACTCATTCCCTTCCTCCTCTTCTCCTTCGGTATTGCTCCTCACACCCTTCCTTTCTCCCTTCCTCCACCTTGCTTATCTCCCTCCATCAATCTATCCCTGTTTTGAACACGTAACGAACTGGATTTTCATAGTACTACTGGTATCGAAGATGTTGATTATACACAGAATACAAAGAAAAACAGCGATTTAACGTGTTGGCAAAGTGCTGGTTTTAAAGGCACTAAGTTACCCGCATTGTCAATAAAAGATCCAACTCCACCTCTGATGTTCTTGAAGTTGTTTATGCATTTCAAGAAGGACTTCGGGTTAGTTTCAAAGTTAGCAACAATACTTACATCATACCTCCACCTTTTCTTCGCCTTTCATGCTAATCAGCGAAGGATGGAGAGGCGGGAGAGGAAGGAAGGGACGGAGAGGAAGGAAACAGGGGAGGGAGAGAGGAAAATAGAAGCAAAAAAATAAAAAAAATAAAAAGGAACCGGCAAAAAACTAATAAGAGAGAAGGAAGAGAGGGAGGGATGTGGGGAGGAAAAAGAGAGGAGGAGGGAGAGGGGTGAGATGAACTGTAAAAGAAGAGTGGAGGGGTTGAGGAAGGAAAGGAGGAGGGGGAGGAGGAAGCATGAAGCGTAGATGCAGGAGGGAGGAGGGAGGGGAGGAAAGAGCGGGAAGAACGGTGGGCAGAGAGAGAGAGAGAGAGAGAGAGAGAGAGAGAGAGAGTCCATTCAGCACCACCCGATGTCTCTATATAAGGATGCTGCCCCTAGCGTCGCGAGGGCGTGGACGAACGAACACACACACACACACACACACACACACACACACACACACACTATCTTATTTTCATCATATTTGCGCAGTAATTATACACACACACACATACATACGCACACACTCCCATCTTTCCTTCATTCCCTTCAATTTTTAGGCTTATTAGGCAAGAGAGAGAGAGAGAGAGAGAGAGAGAGAGAGAGAGAGAGAGAGAGAGAGAGAGAGAGAGAGAGAGAGAGAGAATGCAAAGAGCTGAACGGACATGGGTAAATGGAGGAGGGGAAAGAAGTGAAGAAGGAAACGGAGGAGGAGGAAGAGGAGGAGGAGGAGGAGGAGAAGGAGATGAAGAGGAGGAGGACCGTTTAGTCAGCACTCAGCAAGGAGAAAATGTGCTGATCTTTCATTCCCTTCCTCTCCCCCTTCTTCAACACTTCTCTTCCTCCCTTCTCTTTCTCTCCCTTCCTTCCCTTTCCTTTCCCCCTTCAGCATCTCTCCCTTCCTTCCCTTCCATACCCTTTCCCTCCCTTCCTTCTCGCTTCAACGCCTCTCTCTACTCCTTTTCCTCCCCGTATCTACCTTCCCTCCCCTTCTCCCCTTCCCTCCCTTTTCCTCCCCTTCCCTCCCATCACTGAGCAGGATATGTTAACGAGATGAGAAGGACAAAAAACAAACAAACATCGCAGTGGACAGGAGAATAGATAGGTGAGAGAGAGAGAGAGAGAGAGAGAGAGAGAGAGAGAGAGAGAGAGAGAGACTGACTCCTACAGCATGACATCATCGTAGAAAAAAAAAATAAGGTAAATACATAAAAGACCAAAATAGGGAAGTCCTGAGTCAGAGGAATAATATAAAATAGCAAATAACTGAACGACAGATAAATATTCAACAAAAGACGTTAAAAAAATGTAAAAAATACCTTCGTTCGCTGGAGATTAAATTGAGGAAAGAAAGTTCGTAATTCGAGGCTATATAATTTTTAGTCTAATACTTGAAATAAAAAAAGTAGTATATGAGAAAAAAGTATGTGCGAAAAAGTCCTGTGATATTTTTTTCTCATAGATAAATACTTCAGGATCATAAATCAACAACAGGAAAACAACAACAACAACAACAACAGCCAAAGCCGCAACACACCATGAAACACTATAACAGAAAACGGCAACAACAACAACAACAACAACAACAACCACTACAACCACTACAACCACTACAAAAAATGTCCAAAAAAAAATAAAAAAAAAAAAAAAAACAATCAAAAAAAAAATGAGCTAAAATGAAAGAAAAAAGTCTTAGCCAACAACGAAAAAGATAACTACACGGAGAAAGAAAAAAAGAGCCAAAAAATACCACAAAACAAACAAGGAAAAGAAGAAAACAAAACAAAACAAATAAACGAAAATCAAAAGAGATACTTTGCTAAACCTCCTTGGACACGGCCAGGACCCAAAGGAGGAGGAGGAGGAGGAGGAGGAGAGAGAAGAGGGAAGAGAAGGAGGAGGAGGAGAACAAAGCCTGGAAGAAGAGGGAGAATATGATATGAGGGAAGAAAAGAAGAAAATCATAAAACTTGGAGGAGGAGAAGAATGAAGAGGAAAAAGAAGAAGAGGAGGAGGAGGAGGAGGAGGAGAAGCTGGAGTGATGACGCAGGAGGTAAGGAGGAAGTGGAAGAAAGAATGGAAGAAGGAGGGAAAGGGGGGATCAGCATACAACATCTATATAGGAGGAGGAGGAGGAGGAGGAGGAGGAGGGAGAGTGGGAGGAAGGGAGAGAAGGTGAGAGCGTGGGTTGTAGGATAAGGGTCACTCCCTGCCCTGCGGGGGAGATGGGGAGGCAGGGAGAGGGGGAGAAAGAGAGGGAGAGGGAGGGAGAGAGAGATGGAGGGGGAGTGAAGCTTCAGAGGAGGGAAGAGTGAGAGGTGAGGGAGGAAAGAGTAAATAAAAATAATGGAGAGTTCTTGAAGGTAAAAGTGTTTTGACGGAAAGGTGGGAGAGGAGGAGGAGGAGGAGGAGGAGGAGGAGGAGGAGGAGGAGGAGACAGAGAAAGGAACAACATCTTGGAAACAGGACCCGAAAAATGGAATAAAAGCATGCGAGAGAGAGAGAGAGAGAGAGAGAGAGAGAGAGAGAGAGAGAGAGAGAGCGCACAGACTAAACATTACCAAGAGGTTGATGGAACAGATTGCTTGTAATTTCAAAGGGACGGAAGGAAGGAAGGGGAGGAGAGGAGAGAGGGATGGAGGGAGGGATGGAGATAAGAAGAAGAGGAGGAGAGGAGGAAGAGGAAGACGGAGAGGAAAGAGTAGCGGTTTGAGGGGAAGAGGAGAAGGAGGAGGAGGAGGAAAGGAGAGAAGAAGGGTGAGAGGGAAAAATGTGAAAAGTGGAGGAAAGAAAGACAGGCTGCGGCTTGAGGTCAGGAGGTGGAGGAGGAGGAGGAGGAGGTGGAGGAGGAGGAGGAGGAGGAGGAGACTTGGAGGAAAGGAAAGCAGTAGGTCGAGGAAAAAGGGACACTGTTATGAAGGAATGAGAGAGAGAGAGAGAGAGAGAGAGAGAGAGAGAGAGAGAGAGAGAGAGAGAGAGAGAGAGAGAGAGAGAGAGAGAGAACCATAAAAGTGTCCAATCTCCCAAGACTCATAAATTTTCCCTCGTTTGACACATTTACGAAAAGGTGAACAAAATCAGCGGACTAACCATCGACTTCTCTCTCTCTCTCTCTTCTTCTTCTTCTTCGTCTTTTTTCTTTCATTGTTCCTTCCTTTTTATGTGTTTTTTCATATTTCTCGTCTTCCTTCATTCCCTCCTATCTCCCTTTTTTTTCTTTGTCTTTCCTTGCTTGCCTTCCTTCCTTCACTTCTTCCTCCTCCTTCATTCCTATATATTCTTCCTTTTATTCATCATCTTGTCTTCCTGTCTCTCTTCCTCCTTCATTTGTTTCTCTTCAATCTTATCTTACTTATTTCTTCCCTAATTCTTTCTTTTCTTTCACTTTTCCTTCCCTGTCATTCTTAACTGTTTGCCTCCCTATCTGTTTTTTTCCCTATTCCTTTTTATTTCCTCTATTCCTTCTTTCTTTTATCAATTATTTCAAAAGGTGTCTTAATGTAGTTCTTTTCCTTCTTCCTTTCTCTCTTTTCACTTTTCCTTCCCATTCATTCTTAACTTTTTGTCTCCTTATCTCTTTTTTCCCTTCTCCTTTTTATTTTCTCAATCCTTAGTTTCTCTTTTTTAGTTAATTTAAATGGTTTCTTAATGTACTTCTTTTCCTCTTTCCTTCCTCTCTTTTCACTTTTCCTTCCCATTCATTCTTAATTATTTGCCTCACTCTCTTTTTTCCCTACTCCCTTTTATTTCCTCTATTCCTTCTTTCTCTTTTTTTTAGTTAGTTCAAAAGATGTCATATGGTATTTCGGTTCCTCCTTTCCCCTCTTTTTTTCACTCTTCCTTTGCATCCATATCTCTTTTCCATTTTCTTCTTATTCCTCAATTCTTTCTTTCTTTTATTTGTTAGTTCAGAATCTGTCCGCCAAGAGCTTCGAATCCTCCTTAATCCTTCACCGCCACACCGCTATTACTCTCTCTGATCGCCCTACGCACGCACACACGCACACTCACCCTCTCACCCTTTCGCCCATCCATCTAACCCTTACGCCTTTCATGTCTGCGTATACAAAACAACAACAACAAAAAGTGTTTCTTGTGTAGCGTCTGAAGTGTCGACCTGCCTGTTTCCCTTCCCTTCCTTCCTTCTCTCTTTTTTCCTTTCCCTTCCATCTCCCTTTTTTTCCTCTCCCTTCCTTCCTTCTCTCTTTCTTTCTTTCCCTTCCCTCTCCCTTTCCTTCTTTCCCTTTTCTTCCTTCCCACTCTCTTCCTTTTCCTCCTTTCTCTCTTTCTTCCTTTTGTGTTCTGTAATTTTTTAGTCTCCTTCCTTGCTTTCGTTCTTTCGTCACTTTTATTTCCTTCTTTCATTTTCTGTCTTTCCTATCTGTTTGCCTTATTTCCTTTTTATACTTCTCCTCTTCTCTCTTTCCTTCTATTTCTCTTTTTCTTGTCTTCATCTGCTTGCCTTCCTTTTCTTCCTTCTTTCTTCCTAGCTGTTCTTCCTGGTTCTCTTCTTTCTTCCTTTACAACTCGTTTCCACCTTCTCTTCCTCCATTTTGTCCCCCTTCCTGATCTTCTTTCATTATTCTCTATTGTCATTCTTATCTACTTGCCTCTCCACCTCATCTCCTATTTTTACTCTTCATTTTTTCTTACTTCCATTCATTCATTCCTCATTCCATTAATCTTTGTTGTCTTCTTTTTCTTTTTTCCTTTAACTTTTTCTTTCCCTGACATTCTTACTTAGACATATTTATGCATCCTCTTTTCTTATGCATTGTTCTTTTATTTCTTCTCCCTCCTAATCCTACTCAGCTTCCGCCATTCACTCTGCTATTCACAAGACACACATTTCTCTCTCTTCCTATCTGTGCATACTCCACATTCTCCTGCCAACCTTTGCCAAACATCGCTAGCATTCCTCCTCCTTCCCATCCCTTCATGTCTTTCCAACCTTCGCCCCCTATTGCATCTCGACACAGTGCCATTAATCAATCCATCTATTCATCTGTCATCCACTCCCTCTGCCTTCCCATCTATCCCCTCTACATAGGATCGTAACCCTTGCCTAGCCTTCCTCATCATCGATATGTATCTGTCTACCTCTATGTCATATTCAGCTTCATTCATCGTCTACGTAACTTTTTTTTTTCATCCCTTCCTCATTTTCGCATTCATACCGCATTTTCTTTCATCAATTCTTGTTCAAAATGTCTTAAATCTTTCATGTGACTTCATTTTTCCCTCCTTTTCATTCATCTTTTTCCTCTTGTTTTTCTTCATCTTAAACTTTCTTAACCCGGTACCAGCGACGGGCCAAATTTGTGCCATGATATAAACCCCCCAAAATAGATGATGCATAAACTGATCACAAATGCTTTGATATGTATTATGAAATGGTTTGTGTGAATGATGATTTTTACCCATTTTTCTCGCTTAGAGGGACCATTAAGAGACATGATTCCCGCTGCTACCGGGTTAAACGCAGTTCATGTCTATTACACTGTCTATACAACAAACATAAATTACTCCACATGAATCAACGTCTACAGTAATATCTGCTTCAATCATCCACTATCTCCTTTATCTATCTCTATCCCTAGCTTTATTTATTCTTCCGTTCCTTAATTTTCTTTTCTTATTTATACCAAACATTCTCACACACAAACTCTGGGCGACAATACAGCTCCATCTCAATCTCCCTCTCCCTCTCCCTCTCCCTCTCTCTCTCTCTCTCTCTCTCTCTCTCTCTCTCTCTCTCTCTTCCTTATTTCCTTCCTTATTTCAACCTTTTCATCCATCTTTCTCCCTAATCCTCAAACCTTCATCTTTTTTAAGCTTTCATGTACAAACTTTGGCTCTTAATATAACTCTCTACCATCCCTCTTTCCCTCCCTTCCTCTCATTCCCTGCTTCCGGTAAGATGGAGGCAGATATAAGTAAACTCTTTTTATATTTATCTTTTCTGTTATTCTTTCCCTCAGTTTCCCATCCTACCAATCGTTCTCACACACCAACTCACGAAAACCACGTCATTCCCTCTCTTCCTCTTATTCTTCTTCCTCCTCCTCTTCCACTTCCACTTCTCCTTCCCCAGCCTACGCCTTATCGCTGGCAGTATAAACGAGATAACACTAAACCACATTGGGCCTAAAAAATCACCCCTAGAGGAGGCCAGGAATGGGTGGCTGATAAGATAGAACCGATGGGACGCAGGAAGGCTTACAATAAGGGCCTACAGGAGACGGTCTAGACAGCCGCTGCCAGACTCCACAATGGCACGGGAGGACCTATAGATGACAAGGGTTTGGCGGAGTATAGGAGGTAAAAAAAGGATGGTAGAAGGAAACATGAAGGAAGGAGTTGATTGGCTGGGAATCGATGGGGGGAGGAATAGAATGGAACAGCACTAAGATGAGGTAGAGAATTGTTTTAGGGTAGAGAAGAAAGGATATTCAAGACAAGGGTTTGGCGGAGTACAGAAGATAAAAAAAGAGGATGGGAGACGCAAAGATGAAGAAAGGCGTTGATTGGCTGGGAATCGATGGGGGATAAAAAGGATGAAAGAACACAAATATGAGATAGATAACTGTTTTAGGGTAGAGAGGAAAGGACCTACAGATTATGGATTTTGGTGATTATTATAGGAAGAAAAAGGATAAAGGAAGACATGTATGAAAGGAAGCGTTGATTCCCTGAGTATCAATGAAAGTAAAAAAAAAGATGAAATAACAAAGAATAAATAAACGGTTTTAGAATAGAAGGGAAAGTACTAGATATTGATAAAAGGGTTTGATTGCTTTAATAGTTGAGTCTAGATGAAAAAAAAAGGATCAAATCTTATAAATAGGCGTGGGGAAGAGGATTGAAGAGAGAGAAGCTAAATATGAAAAGGATTTGGTTGAGTATAGATGGAAGAAAGGACCATTGAACACACACAGAAGGATTAGATCGTATTTAAGGTTAAGAGGAAGAAAATATCACCTTAGACAATAGCGTTTGCAGAGTCATGGAAAATTAATGAACAAGGAAAGATGGCCTTGTAGGAATCTTAAGCGGCCTTTCTTTAGAACCAAGAAAAAAAAGCATAACTAGAGGGACACGATAATCTTTTAATAAATTCAGCAAAAAAAAAGGCTTGATAGACAGAACCACATAGATTGATCCCCAGATAGATAGATAGACTGGCAAGTTACAAGGGAAGCCGAACGTTGACACAGAAGACAGAGAGATGAGGAAGATAATTATGATAACAGACACGAGGAAGAATGAGTGAAAATGAAGATAAATGGGATGAAAGAGGAACCGAGCAGGAACATAAAAGAGAGATGAGATAGAGAAGTTAGTATGACAGGACAAGGACAAGTGAATAGAAACACGTCAGACGGACAAAAAGAGATACGAAAGAGACAAAAGAATGAATAAAGAAAATGAATAGAAGATAAATAGGAGAGAAAGAGAGTATAGAGGAGGAGACAGGAGGAAGAGAGGTGAAGCCAAACAAAAATAAAACATGCAAAGGAAAAAGAAACAAAATCGAAGAAACATTAAAAAGAAACACAAAAATACGACAAAGCAACGAGAAGGAGTAAGGCAAGGAAACAAAGATAGATAGGAGGTAGACATAAAAGAAGACGATAAAGAATAAAGAAAATAAAGAAAGACAGATACACTTAACATTACAGGACAAGGGTAGAGAGGAAAACAGAACAAGACAAAGAACAATGATAACAGAAAATGGATGAATTAGAAGAAGGAAAATAAAACAAAGATAAACAGAACAAAGAATAAGGAAAACAATTATAGAAAGGAAGAACAAAACAAACAAAGGCAGATTTAAATAGAACACGAGGGAGAATAAAAAGGAAAATTACAAGACATAAGAAAACAAAGCATAGAGAAAATAAATATAATCACAATAAAGGCCAATCTCACGTCACTCCCCCCCCCCCGCCCCCCTTCCCCCCGAAACAAAGGCAGGAGAGGACAACAAAGGTGAGGTCAGAAGGGCGAACACGAGCCATCCGCAAGTCAGAGGCAGGTCACGGGAGGCACAAGGCAGGTTAGGGAGCGCAGGTCAGCCGGGAACAAGAGGGAAGGGCAAAGGGAACACTGGATAAGGTAAAGCCAAGGGACGAATCGGTGAGTATTTCGTGGCCTGAGACGCAACCGGGACAAGAGGAAATGGGGAAGAGGGGGAAGGAGGAAGAGGGAGAGGAGTTGGGGAGAGGGGGAAGGGAGGGGAAGGAGAGGTATTGGGGGTAGGGGGGAAGGGAGGGGAGGGGAGAAATTGGGGAAAAGGGTAAGGGAGGGAAAGGAGAGATATTGGGGAGAGGGGGAAGGGAGGTGAGGGAAAGGAAATGGGGATGAAGGGGAAAGGGGAAGGGTGTGCAAGTATCATTATTATTATTATTATTATTATTATTATTATTATTATTATTATTATTATTATTATTATTATTATCAGTGTATGCCTGGTGTTATTTTTCTTTGTTCGTTTTCTATTTTTATGTTTTTTTAGTGTGTTTTTACGAGTTGAGAATATGGTGATGGTTGTAGTAGTAGTAGTAGTAGTAGTAGTAGTAGAAGTAGTAGATTTTTTTTATTGGTGATGGTGATACTGGTGGTGTTTGTGGAAGTGGAGTTGTTGTTGTTGTTGCTGCTGCTGTTGTTGTTGTTGTTAATGGTGTTCTTCCCTCGCCATGAACTATTTCCGCGGGATAATTGCCTCGAGGCCACGATACAAACAGACAAACAAACTAAAAAGAGAACTTGTTAATTAGCACCGGGCATTTCCTGTGGGTTGGGCTGGGCTTGGCTGGTGTGTGTGTGTGTGTGTGTGTGTGTGTGTGTGTGTGTGTGTGTGTGTGTGTGTGTGTGTGTGTGTGTGTGTGCTATCTCTTCGTAATCAAAATTAACGCTTGCTTGCCTTTAAAAAGTGCATGTTTACTCCTTCCATTAACCCCCCCCCACCTCTCTCTCTCTCTCTCTCTCTCTCTCTCTCTCTCTCTCTCTCTCTCTCTCTCCCCTTTGTGACCTCTTTGTCTTCGTCTCGTGTCTTGCTTATGAGGTCTTCTTAGAACTTCGAAGAGAGGGAAGGGGGAGGGAAGGGAAGGGGGAGAG
>NC_066555.1:3552097-3559597 GCF_024679095.1 Eriocheir sinensis | reverse complement strand
GAGGAGAAGGAGGAAGAGGGAAAGGAAAGGGAAGGAGATACACATACGATAAGGAATGTGATTATAGAGTATATACACTTATTTTAAAGGATATTGAATAGAAGGTTAAAAGGAAAAGACGTGAAAAAGTAGGAGTTGGAGGAGGAGGAGGAGGAGGAGGAGGAGGTGGTCAGGTGTGTAGAATGGAGGAAAACTCGGATTCCCTTTAGGACAGAACATTCCACAGTGAGACCACAAACGATGGCTCTCTGATCCCACATAAAGACGACTGGATTCCACGTTTAGAGGACTGGATCCCAAAGAGCGAGGATGATCAGGAGTAGGAGGAGGAGGAAACATGGAAACATGGACTAGCAGGCAGCAGAAGGAGGAGGAGGAGGAGGAGGAGGAGGAGGAGCAATACACTTTGATCTGTGCTAAACGTCCGAGAAGACTTAATGAGAAGAAGCAGAAGAAGAAGAAGAAGAAGAAAGAAAAGGAATAAGAAAAAGGAGAAAAAAGTTCATGAAGAAAAATGAAAAGGGAGAAAAGTAGAAAAATACGAACTTGGAGAATAAGAAACAGAGGAAAAAGAAGGAAAAGGAGAAAAAGAACAAGAAGAGGAAGAAAAGGAAGACGAAGGAGAGGAGGAAAAAGAGGAAAACGACAACGAGGGTGAAGAAGAAAACGAAGGGTAACGAAGAAAATGGAAAATAGACCATCATAAGAAAAGAGCGAAGAGACGAATAGTAAGTACATGTTTATTTAGATTCAGAGTTCACTCCTCGCCTCGCACCGCCGTCACCAGGCCCGGAAAGGCAAGCAGATTATTACCTGGCTATCACCTGGGACGCGGCACCCACCTGAGACGAGACGACGCTCCGAGACTTAGCAGTGGTCGCAGGCACGCACACACTACTGATCTTGCTAATCTAAAGAGGTGGGGAAAGGGGAGGGAAAAGGGAGAGGGAAGGGGGTAGAAGGTGATTGAATGCTAAGATGGGATACTTGATTTTATGGTTTATTTTAGGTTTTGAAAATAAGTTGTTGATAGAAAATGTGAGAGATGACCGCTAAAATGGGGAGCATGATTTGCACTCTCCTGTGATGCATGGAAATAAGTTGTTGATGAAATACGTGAAAAAAACATTGTAATTGGAGATTGTAGAAGGTGTATCCATAGAGTCTGAAATGCAGTACGTAAAAAATAAATAAATAAAAGAGAAGAAATAGTACCTTAAATAGAAAAATAAAGGAGAGAGATGGTGAGTATGAAGTCCAAAAATTTGTGAAAAAAATCAATTACTGCTTTTTAACACAGAAATATATCGGAAGACTGTGTCGTATTGCCTTAACAAAAAGAAGAAAAAAAAGGAATACAAAAAGGAATTGAATCAAGAGGAAAGAGGAGGCGCTTGTTTTTACTGTGATCGAGAGAAATGTTATAAGCGACGGATAAGGCATTGCATCCTATCAAACACAAGCCTTATATGGCAACACTGCAGATTGTTTTCTTGTGTGTGTGTGTGAGTGGAGGAAGGGCGGGCAGTCATCTAACATCTATACTCTTCATACGTTATTCTTTCTCTTTCATTCCTCTTATTCTTCTTAGTGTTGTTCCTGTTATTATTGCTATCAATTTCCCCAACACAACCAAAACACAATTATCAGATTCTTTTAATGGTTCCCCAGAAAACTTTTAAGAGCTTCCCATTAGAACAGTCAGCTACTTCTATACTCCTCAATATGGGGTTATTTCTTTATCTTTCTAATTAACTTCGCCAAACACAAACAAACCACAATTCACAGGTACTTTATGTTTATCCAGAAGATTTTTAGGAGCTTCACATCACGTCAGTTATTTATTTTCCGTTTTTATTTCTCTCTCCTACTTCCATTCCTTCATATTGTCACTCCTATATCCATTCTTTCGCCAAACACGAACAAACTACAAACAGCCCAGCATGATTTTTAAGAGGTTCCCATTAAGTCAGTATTTCCTCATTTCTACTCTTCTTCTTTTTCATTCTTATTAACTTCAGGAAACACAAACTAATCCCAATAACACAGCTGATTCTTGAGAGGTTCCCATCAGGGCAGTCAGTATTTCCACATCCCAGAAGTTGGCGTGAGAGAGTTACCACATTCCTCTACTCCCAAAAAGTCTGCCCACACATACCTAACATACAGGACCTTTCACATTCCTCCGAGCTGTTGCCTAAATACCTGGAAGTCCTCAGTGAATTATACTTTTATATTGACTAATTAACGTTCCTTTTGTCTATGTTGTATTAGGGATTCTGTCACATTGGAATCGGTGTGGATTTATTTATCTGTTTTACGCATTTCTTATCTGTACGGTTTCGTCATGTGAGGAAAAAGGTGATATGTTAATCGTGGACACAATTCTTATTACCTGAGAGGCTTGTGTTTATTGCTTATACTTCCACATTGCGTCCTTATGTTCATCTGCTCTATTCAAGTGTTTATCTGCATTGCTCAGCCACTTACGCAAAAAAGGGTGATAAATGTTAATCTCTCTCTCTCTCTCTCTCTCTCTCTCTCTCTCTCTCTCTCTCTCTCTCTCTCTCTCTCTCTCTCTCATGATCTCTGTATATATCTCTTCCTTTCTCTAATCCCACACTGTGCCACTTGAGACTAAGCATTCTTTATCTACATTGTTTCGTCGTGAGGGCAAGATAACATTGATAAGTATTATAATAGTGGATACATAAGTGTCATTGTCTGTAGGAGCTTCATTACCGTAGCTAAGTGACGCCTCGCACGTGGCATGCTACTTGAAAACGAATCTCTAGGTACAAATTCAACCTTTCACACAAGATTGGCGTCATATGTAACCAGTGACACGTGCAAGTTGAAGGACACGCAAGGAACAGACCGAATCGCTTTATCAGTGTGCAACATATGGTACGTTTTCTGTCAGTTAATTTTGTCCTATACCAACTGAGGACGACACTATACGGTTTAAACTCTACTGCTGCGTCGCATATCCTTGAATCCTTATAATCCTTGGAGTGGAGTGGGATATAAGAGTGGGAATCAGAGGAGAGGAAAAATGAAGTAAGGGATTGAGTAGAGTAAGATTAAAAGGCGCACCATGCAACTGTACACTCTTCCCTTTTCCTTCATCTGTTACTTCACCACTAACCCACTTCCTCTTACTCTACACTTGATTAAAAAGGGGAAAAAATGATTAGAGGGGAGGTTAAGGAAAGGGGGAGGGGAACAGAGGAAGGAAAGCAGGGTGGGGAGGGGAAGGAGTAAAGAGGGAGGGGAATACAGAGGGGGTTATGTGAGTGGGGGGGGGGGCTGGGGGGGGGGGAAGAGGGGTAGATGTTTATCCATAACGCTAATGTCAACAGCACCGGGTCGATATTTTCTGATAAGAGGGTGATTGGAGTTCAGCAGGTGCCTGTGTGTGTGTGTGTGTGTGTGTGTGTGTGTGTGTGTGTGTGTGTGTGTGTTTGATTTCCGTTGTTAAATATCCGCTTCAGTTGCGCTCTCTCTCTCTCTCTCTCTCTCTCTCTCTCTCTCTCTCTCTCTCTCTCTCTCTCTCTCTCTCTCTCTCTCTCTCTTTTTCAGAAACAACTGGTATTTAACATTCTTCTAGCTCAGTGAAATTGCGTCAGTAAGTGCGTTAATTCCTTCATCATCTCAGCTTCAGTGCGTAAAGGTCACACACACACACACACACACACAAAAAAAAAAAAGATAACCAGGTAAACTAACCCACCTGTCCAAAGCTAATGAAAGGTGACTGATAACGCTAATAAGAGAAGACGGGTCGGCTCGCTCACCTCACCACTTATCTCGCGTGGATTATGTTAAAACAGAGATACCAGACACAAAACGAGAAAGTTGAAATTATATACCTCTAATTTTTTTCTTCTTCTTCAGGGTAAGTTTATTTTGTTCCGCTGTCTCTTTCGTTTATCTTCCTGGTGGCTTCCCTTCTTCAGTTTCCTATATTATGCTTTGTTATTCTTATTTCTCCTTATTTCTGTTCGGTTCTTTTTATTTCTTATTTCTTTAAAAAAATCAAAATTACACCCAATTATTTTTTTGTGGGTAAGTTTGTTTTGTTCTGTTGTTTCTTTCGTTTTTTTTCCCGATGGCTTCCCTTCTTCAGTTTCCTATATTATTCTTTGTTATTATTATTTCTGTTCGGTTCTTTTTATTTCTTATTTCTTTAAAAAAAAATCAAAATAACACCCAATTATTTCTTTCTGGGTAAGTTTGTTTTGTTCTGTTGTCTCCTTCCTTTCTTTCCCGATGGTTTCCCTTTTTTAGTTTATTATATTCTTTTTATTTCACTCACTTTCCTGTTTCTTATACCCTTCCTTTTCTTTATCTCTTATTCTCTTGTTTTCCATCATATTCTTTCTTTTTTCCTCTATGTATCCTGTTATTTTTTCCCTCTAAGTATCGTGTTTTCTATAATATTTCTTTTCGTTCCCTCTTTTTCTTCTGCCTCATGTAATATTCTCTTATTCTCATTTCTTCTTATATTTTTAGTTTTTTATTTCTTATTTCGTGGTATTTATTTTACTCTACCTTTAGTTTTTTTTTATTTCTTATTTCTTCTTACTTCTGTTCATTCCTTATTTCTTTTTATTTATTTCTTATTATTGTTTATTATTTTCCTCCTTATTTCCCCTATCAAATTCCACGTTGTTACTCTTTGCGTACTATATGCCAGCGGTGCGTACGAAATGGCGAACACACATCCTTAACTCCCTGACTGACGGACTGACTAACTGCCTTGGTGACTGACTGACTGACGGACAGACGCCTTGATAGCACAGACAGACGCCCTACTAACGCCAAGGTTATACACATCCTCAAAGAGACGACCTTGAGAGGGAGGGAGGGGGGGGGGGGGTGGAAGGGCGTGAAGGGGTATGGAATGTAGGGTAGAGGTAGGGTAAGGATGGTATGGTAAAGATATACATGTAGGCAGGGCATGGTTGAGGTATGGAGAACGGGAGACGGGTGGGGAAGGCAAGGTCAGGACGCAGGAAGGGAAATGGGTGAAGGAAGGGATGCAAGAGGTAGGACAAGGTAGAAAAGAAGAGGGTACGAAAGATAAAGAAGGGAAGAGAAAGAGAGGGATGGAGCAGGAAAAAGAGGAAGAGGAGAGAAAAGATAGGAAAGGGAATAGAAAGGGAAGGAGAAGGAGGGGATGTGAGAGGAGGGAGAAGGCAGAAGTGAAAGGGGGCGGGAAGGATAGGAGAAGAAAGGGAAGCGAAGGAGAGAGTAGGAAGATGAGGAAGAGGAGATTAGAGGAAAGATAGGAATGGGAAGATAGAGGGAAGGAGAAGGAGGGGATGCTAGAGGAGGGAGAAGGCAGAAGTGGAAGGGGGCGGAAAGGATAGGAGAAGAAAGGGAAGCGAAGGAGAGAGTAGGAAGATGAAGAAACGGAGAGGAGAGGAAAGATAGGAATGGGAAGATAAAGGGAAGGAGTAGAAAGGGATGCGAGTGGAGGGAGAAGGTAGAGAGGATAGGAGAGAAAAGGAGGAGGAGAAGAAAGGGAAGCGGAGGAGGAAGCAGGGAGAAGTGGAAGAAGGAGAGGGAGATCGGAAAGAAAAGGGGAAAAAGGAGAGGAAAGAATGAGGGAGGAGGAAACAAGCAGAAGAGAAAAGGATAGAAGATGGGTAGGTAAGGGAAAGGAGAAAGAGAGGAAACGAAAGAGAAAGCAGAGAGAAGTGGAAAAGAAGAGGAAAGATAGCAAAGGGAAGGGAAAGGGGAGGAAAAGGAAGGGAAGAGAGAAGAGGTATATTCGACAGAAGGGAGGAGGAATAAAGACACAGAAGGAAGGAAGCAAATGGGGAGAATTGAAGGAGAGAGAGAGAGAGGGGAAGAAGCGATGTGACAGGAAGGAGAGCATTTGAACCCTTTGTAGAGAGGACTGAAACCCTTTGTAAGAGAATTGGAACCCTTTGTGTGTGCAGGAGTTCGTCTGTTAGAAGATAATGGCATAATACGTTAAGAAAATGCAAGTACAAAACCGGTCTACTTGTTAACGGACTGAACCAACAAACTCCAACGCGTCCTGTTTTTTTTTTTTTTCCTTCCTGATATTTATAAACTTTCATACGTCACTTTTTCGTCTTTTTTTCCCGTCTTTCTTCACACTTTTGAGCTTTTTTTCATCTCCTGTTTCGTATTTATTCTTTTTTTTCCTACTAATTTCCTTTCTTCAGTTATCTCCTCTATTATTATCTTTCTTTATTTTCCTCCTGTCTTACATTTTCCTACTTCAGTTTCCAGTATTATACATTTTATTTTCTACGTATTTCTCAACATCATTTTTCCTGTTATTTATATTCTCTGTTAATCTTTTCTCTTAACATTTCTTTTTCTTTCCTGCTTGCTTCCTTACTGACCCTCAAATCCCTCTCCTTCACTTTCCTCTAACAATCTTTCCTTTCTTTCCTCTTTGCTTATTTCCTTTAGTTTTCATTTTGTCATTTTTCCTTCTGCTAACTTCCCTACTAATAAAGAAACCCTCATCCTTCTTAATTTTCTTTTATTTCCATTTTTCTTCAGTATTTTCAAGTTCTTGTATGAGGAGGAGGAGGAGGAGGAGGAGGAAGAGGAGGAAGAAGAGGAGGAGGCGGAAACCCAACACCTTGAGGCCGCCGCGCTAACGGTCAACCCGAGAGGTCTTTTGGGTGAGATTAGTTACTTACGTTCTTTCCCGAGGTCGCCGACACCCTCAGTGGAGCCGACACGCACCCCCCCACCCACAGACCCACACCCTCCCCATACACCTCACACACCCACTAAGTAATTGGTCCTTTTATTATTGCCACAGGTTCAAGGGCTAGTGTTACGGAGATGAGCTTCGAGGACATGCGCAGCTCTAATTGTATTCCCCAAACTTTACCTTTATTTTCCCCCTTGCTTCATTTTCTCTCATCCCCCTCCCCCCTTTTTTTAACACCCTCTCTCTTCCCCCTTCCTTCCCTCCCTCTCTCTCTCTTCCCCTTTGCTTCCCTCCCTCTCTCTCTCTTCTCCTTTTCTTCCTTCCCTCTCTCTCTTCCCCCTTCCATCCCTTCCTTCTCTTCCTCCTTGCTTCCCTTTCTCTCTCTTCCCCCTTCCTTCCCTCCCTCTCTTCCTCTTTGCTTCCCTTCCTCTCTCTTCCCTTTCCTTACCTCCCTTTTTCTCTTCCCTTTCCTTACCTCATTCTTTTTCTTCCCCCTTCCATCCCTTCCTTCTATTCCTCCTTGCTTCCCTTTCTCTCTCTCTTCCCCTTCCTTCCTTACCTTCTTTCTCTTCCCCTTCCCTTATACTCGCTCCAGGTGGCCTAATACTAATACCTATATGGGCAGGTATGTAACGTAATATCAGGTTTAAGAGGGGCAAAGTACCTTAGTCTGAAATATAGGATTAGCGAGGCAGCCTAATCTACGAGGTATAATCCCAAGACCATGATTACAGTAGCTATATAGCCTAATATTTGTAAAGACTAATCAGAAAATACTTTGGGGATTTAGA
>NC_066555.1:3532097-3547097 GCF_024679095.1 Eriocheir sinensis | reverse complement strand
ATAACAATCACAAAACACAATACCAATAAGAACAATAATAATGATAGTAATAATAACAATAATGAAATGATAATGAATAAAATATAAATAAGGAAAATGTGATGGTGGTGATCGTGTGTGTGTGTGTGTGTGTGTGTGTGTGTGTGTGTGTGCAGTGATACATACAATCGAGTGCAAACGTGTGTAGATTCTGGGTCAGGCAGTGCGAGAAAAAATAGGTTAGTGTGTGTGTGTGTGTGTGTGTGTTCCCTTAAACTGACACACCACCTTCATCACCACCACCACCACCAACACCAACACCAAACAACACCAACAACACCAGCTAACACTCACCCTTCTCCGCGCGGGGTCTGCTCTGGGCTCTCCCGCCGCTGGACGAGAACCTGTTACCCATGGCGCTCGTTGGGGTCCTCTTCCTCCTCCTTATATCCTTTTCTTCTCTAATATCCTCCCTCGTCCTCGTCTGTCTCCATCAACAGCGTGGCGTACATCCTCCTCCTTCCCTTACCAGTATATAACATCCACTAAGGCACAGGAATTCACTAGAAAAGGCACCACAAGTAACGTATCTCACACTACAGTCCATTCATTCACGTGACGAAGCTCTCAGACCGCGGCGGCGTACATCCACTCCCACTGACGTCTGTAATACCACTGTCCGAATGAGAGAGTTTTAAATGGGCGGGGAACTGAGGAGACCCGCGCGGCCTTTCCCCAGGGATGCCAAGTCACTCTACAGACTAACCCACGGCTCTATCACGCTCCCCATCTCCCTTATCTCACTTCTTTAACACCGTAGCTAAAGGGAAGTGTGATATCTATGGTCCTAGTGCATGGTGAGGTGGAGTGGGGGAGAGTATCAAGGTCATTTGGAAGACGAAGCTTGGGTCAGATGCAAGGGATCGAACGCCAAACATGCCTCCGTGATCGCCAAGGCTTGTGACCTCCCTGTTGCCTAGGCTCGCCCTCCATCGTCCGGCCTCGCAATGGCGTTAGACAGCACATACAGCCCAGCGAATATGGTGTAGGCTGTGTTTACTCTCTCTTATTTCTTCTTCACTCAGTGTTTGCGCCCGAAACTTTGGGGAACACACACACACACACACACACACACACACACACACACACACACACACGAGCCTGCCCATCTAATTGAATGTTTATGCTTGTTTATTGTCATTATGCGTTAAGTGCCGCTCGTTACCGTCGTTAGTTATGGCGCTGTAAAGTCCTGTATTTATTTAGCGAGGCTCGGCTACCTTGCGTTACCTCTAGCAGCGGAGCCAGGCCTCGTTAGCCGCTGTAGCAACAACAATAGCGAGCGAGACAAGTTTACGAAGCAGGCAACGAGGCATTTATGGCTGTTGTAATTATGGTTAAATTGATTGTAATTTGATGGTAGGTAATTTCCTATTTGCTTTTTACTCTTGACCGTAATCTTAGTAACGAAGAAAAGCATATCATTGTACCTGCTGTTATTATAGTGAAAAGGAATATAATTTGATGTCAGAAAGTTAACCTGCTTGTTTATGAATCTGTACGAAAATTTCAATATCAAGGTGGGGAGCATATCATTGAACCACGTGTAATTAGAGTGAAAAGGATTATAATTTGGTGTCAGAAAATTACCCTGTTTGTTTCTGCATCTTTACCAAAATCTTAATATCAAGGAAGAAGAGCATATCATTGAAGGTGTTATTATGAAAGCAGTAATACAGTCATTCCAATCCATCTGTTAAATTAACCCTGCATGATTAAGAAGATTCAAAGGACGGAACAACTACTCAACTAACAGTACTTAATCTCGAACTTATGACTCGTTGACTGAAGCTCCGAACCTCCACTACTGAGCTCACACAACATGATGGATTTACTTGGCTTACCTTCCGCTCAGCCCTATTGACCTCACTAAATTGGGGCAAGAAACTGTAAGTATATCATAATGACAACCGCTGAAGCACCGTTACCAGATTATCGTACTCAGAGCATAGTATTTACCGGTTTCTGACGCATAACTAATGATAAGAAACATCAGGAATTAACTATTTTAACGATAAATATAAATGAATCTCGTTATTGGGGACCAGGAGACAGTTTTGGAGTTGGATGTCGGTAAATATAAGAGTCTGAGTACGACTATCTGGCAACACTGCGCTGAAGTAATATCTTAATGGCTAAAATAAACACCAATTAAGAAACAAGAACTGGGGCTTGCATGGTGAGTGGTGGTTGGGTCATTGCGTCGAAGCATCGGTGTTCGTTACAAAACATTTAGTCTCGTTCTTGATGTAAAAGTTGGAAAGTTTCGTTTAGTCGGCGCAACATCTGTGGTCATATGCCGGTCGTTCTTGATGTAATGGGCCGGTTTAGTCCACGTGTCCAGCTCAGGTCCAGACCCATTAATGTTTCCTCACGATTAGGTTATCACAGGATAGGACATCGCAGACAAGTAAATGAAATGTCGATGAAATGAAAGAGTGAAGGGTCTTGTTAGTTTACGTAGCAATTTTCCTCCTCTTTATAAATAGTTTGTTATCAGTGCGTGAATGATACGGAAAACGACGTAGAAAAGCTAATGAGAACTGACCGAGTGTAGGAAAGCATTCACGTATCAAAATAAATTTATTCTACTTTCGTTGCTGTTTCTCAAGAGTCTGGGTCGTCCTCTTGGGTGCAATTAACAAGTAATATGCCTTTACTTCACAATACAGACATAGCTAGGCATTATCTATCTCCGTTATTAAATGTATATACCTATGTTCTATCATGCCGTTAAGTAGCCATGATCATGATGCAATGTCCCAGTTGTTATTTAATTAAGTACACAAATACTCTGGATCACGCCGCCCTACAGTCAAGCCCCAGCACCAGACACTCAGGGTTATATTTTAAAACATTTCGTCGCTCAAGTTCACGTATTTAACAAGGCTTTCGTAGGAGTTTGCGGCATTTTCAGGGGTAATTTTATGATCCTGGTGGTAGTTTGACCCTTCTCCAGTAGCATGAGCCTAAAAAAAACACTCTTTAGAATCCAATTGATCTCCTCTTTAGCCTTTCGAAATAGTTGATGTGAGAAGCGAAAGTGTCTTATTATACCAGCTTCAGGCCCAACACACACGACAAACCACCTGTATTTTCAGACGCCTCCGCCCCGCACATCAACCATTTCCCAAGGCCAGAAAGGAGCTCATTCTGGTTCTAACGAGGGCTCTTTTAGGTTCACGATAAAGGAAAAAGGTCAAAGTAGCACCAGGGTCATAACACTATCCCTGGAAATGCCCCAAACTCTTATTAAATCCTTGTTAAATGTGTGTGTGTGTGTGGCCCCGAAATGCTTGAGTGCACGGCCCGGCACAGTCCCCGCCACAAGGCCGGAGTTTTCTCGGGACCGTTTTCTGTCGCAGCTCTAAAGGGGGTCTACGGTGTTAAGTTTCTAGTGCTATTTATTTATTTATTTATTATTATTTATTATTCATTTATTTATATTGTGATATAATAAGCTCAAAAAATATATGAACGTCCAAATAATATCCATCACTGCCAAACAGTTAAATGGAGTTCTTATTACAACAATACGATTCATCTGAACAAACCCAAATTGACTGACTTCCAAAGCAATACGTTGCTAATAAAGATTCAACTAAATAGTGGCCTCTTTAGAATGGAGCTGTTGTCGAGCTACTGTTGTAAAAGAAGTTTCATAAAGGCCTTAACTCATCATCCAAAGCACATACACTTTCTGCATGGCAGTAACTGAGTTATTATAATTACAGTAATTATTATTATTGTTATTGTTTTCATCGTCGTTATCATTAACATTATTATTATTATTATTATTATTATTATTGTCATTATTATTATTATTATTATTATTATTATTATTATTATTATTATTATTATTATTATTATTATTATTATTATTTTTATTATTATATTAGTGGTGGTGGTGGTATAGTCAGTCGTCACCCAAATGTTCGAATATAGTAACAAAATGATACTGTAGCTTGCTACGCAAAGTTTCCTACAGTTTTCTATAGTCTACGCAACTATTTTGTTACAGAATGTTTACATAAGAGCTCAGCAGCATAAAGTCATGGGAAGTCTCCTGCCACACTTAACCCCAGGACACTTCTCACAAAAAGGATTTTCAGCAAGATTTCCACCAAATTTGCAATGTTTGCAAGACTAACAGTGTGTTACAGGCGGAACGTTACCTAGACGGTAACGCGTGTAAGTCTACGGGCACAGCCAGCCATGTTTACATTACTTTGGCAATGGGAAAATTCAGGATTTCTTCTTCGTCACAACAGATTCTTTCTCCATCAATAAGTAATAAGCACGCTAATCATTCTTCGCATCATAGTGAGTTTTTTTTTCCTCTCAGCCACTCAACCCTTACCGTTCCTCGGCTAAATTTCTGACTCTACCTTTATTACATGATTTTCGTTAGTTCATTAGTAACATAATGAGTAGAAATTAAAGAAAACACTAGAGGAACAAAGAATGAGAGAGCTGAGGCAAATGAGCAAGTTTTGCTATGCGTACCCACGAAAGAATAAATATATGGCGCCAGCAGGCAGCGGCCAGCGTCCCCACGGCCAGGCGCGTCGCTTCAAAGGAATTTTTTTTTTTAAGTTTTCCCTGATATCGTATTTTTTTTCTATTATCTGGTTATATCATCGTGTTTAAGGGAAATAGGGTGGAATGGCTAATCTTAGTTCTTATTCAATAATTCTTGCAAATGTCAATTATATAGATAAAAGTGGTTTAAATATTTTGGAGTCGTTTTCTTAATTTTTGTTCGTCAATTTTTTATTTCTTCTTTTACTGTTTTATTTTACAAACATATACGATTTATACAATCACTGCTAAGTCTAATGGTGCTAACCAAAACTGTCCATCTTGTACGAGAGCCAGGGAGGCATCCAGGCAATCTGGAAATGCCTTACAAAAGCTGCTAAGGCGCCAGAGAAACACTGTGTTTGATCAGACTGTAATTAGTTCACCAGTCTCTCTCGTTGCATGAATTTACCAGACAAACCGCTACACAGTAAACTTACCTGCCATCGGTCGGTCCTGCTTGACGGGGGTCGAAGATTCACTTCAGTGGTGAGGGGTGCCGAGGGAGGTGAGGAGCGGCCCGGGGCTTCCTCCGCCGCGTGCAGCACACACACAAGACTCTGGCGACAACACAGACAAACTTACAACAGCCGCCGCAACGCTGCTCGTCCTCGGTGCTCAAGGGCCAGGAAGTGCTGAGTAAAATACATTTTACTATTGCATTTTATTGTTCTGATACAAATCATTATCTACAAGTGGTACGATGTGGCATGTCTTATTTAATAATTATGGTAGTATTATTTATAACCATAATGGCAATAATGATCGTAATAACTTGCACTCCAGAATAACCACACAAATGGAAAAAGACGTCCCTAGTGCTATCAGGCCCGTGCCAGCGCTGGGGCGCCGCGGGCGATATGTTGACGCGTGCTGCCGCCGCCCCGCCGGCTGGGGCCCCGGGGCGGCGGGCGGCTCTCCCCGCCGGGCGGCAGGCACTAGCAGGAGTCTAGCCGGACACTTCCTAGACAGCAATTCATGGAAAGTATCTATAAAGTTTGGATCGTAAACATGGTAAATTGGCGAGTAACGCAGGGCAAACAATATGGCGGAGGGACCTGGCAGACCGAACCGCACGTCCCGATGAGGCCGGCCGCCGCCCGCGGGCAGCGACGCGGCCACTGGCAGTTGGTGGACGAGGCGCGGGCCGGCCCGCCTGCCGCACGGCTCCTGAGAGGCTGAGCCGCCGCCAGGCCCAGCCCACGCCCGGCCCCAGTCAGCGGAAATGCGCGACTCCCGGCGCCCTTGTGCTTTCTATTCACGCTGTGTTGAAAGCACGAGTCTGGCCGCACGCAGACACCTGCGTGAGGGGCGGCCCGGGGCGACCCCGCCTGATTCAGGCGGAGACCCGGGTCGCGGGCTGATAGTCAGCGCGGCCCTAGACGCTCCTTCGTCAGCACGTGTCCCCGGGGCGGCCGCCAGCCGGGGGGAAACAGCCGGGGACGCTCCGGGTAGTGAGTCTTTTGGAAAATATTAGCGCATAAAAAGTAGCGGTGCGTGACAAGGAGCGTCCAGGGCGACAGGGTGTGATATGCATGATTCACAGTGGTGGTGAGACGGGTCAACAAAACGGTTTTGATGGATGTTCGTATTCGGCTGGAATGTTACGCTTCATACTTCACCAGTAGGCAGTATTGGGGCTTCATTTAATGTTATTAAGCTTAAAATCCTCATAGAGACCTTTCCCTCAGAACATGGGTGCAAATACATAAAACTAAAAAGCTTCACAAGCAAAACAAACATGTCAGAAAACACACAAACTCGGGCAAGAATAAGAGCGACTTTCAGCACAACAGCCACTGGTCAACAACGCACAGACCTGTACAGTTAACAATTTTTTTGTTGTTGTTGTAAGCCACATTATCGGTGCCCTGAGATCTTTCAAGCTTCCACGTGAAGAGTTGTCAAGACTCAAGAGCATACAAAATAGCAAAGTTACCCCGATCCACAGAGCGCCGCCGTCCCTTCCAAGAAAACCAAAGCTAAACGTTCTCTCAGCAGGAACCCGCGGGCGCCGCTCGCTCTCTCTGTCGCAGTCGCCGCCGCTACAAGAAACAAGAGTACTGGTCACCCCACACGGTGGAGATCTGTTAAACTGTCGGCGCTACACTGCTGCAGAGAACCGCTGTATGGGCGGGCGCCTCCTGCTCAGTCAAAAGCGAACCTCTTATAAACGCGTCTAACGAGACTGACACTACCGTTACAAGTATAGTGGAAATGCCTTTGAGGAACTTTTCTTAAAAGCTACTGCTACGAGCCTAGTCTGGCCTCACAAGCGGCTATGTACAGCGTCTTGGGACTGGCTATGTGGGCAGCTAGCGTCCGCTTGGTCAACTTGACTATTTATACATTATGTAGATCGGGGGACACAATTTTGATTCTTTGATTTTGATAACTTTCCCGGGGGCACCACAATCTTCTTGACGCAAGTGGGAGGTAGTGGGCAAGTGTGGAGGAGTGGCGTGGAGGAGGTGGAGGAAGAACATGGAAAATGAGCAGGAGAGGAAAGACACGAACTAAAACAAACTCAAAAACACACGGCAATAAACTCAAGACAATAATCTAAACGCAGACAACGTACACACATTCAAACTCATACTCGCGGGCTTGCTCGTGGCACACCGCTACTGCACATCGTTCGTTTACGGTGTTCCCTTCTCGGTATCGGCGGCGAGGTCACCGTCCACCAGCTACCGTGGGGCTGCGGCCGGCCAGGTGGTGGTGGTGGTGGTGTTGGCGGCACGACACTGCACACGCGCTGTACATTCGTCTCTCAAATGACACGTATCGCCTTAAGGGTAGATAGACTTCATTTGTTTGCCTTGAGGCCATTTGTTCGGAGGAGTATTATTTGATTATTAAGAGTACTTTCCCCTCGCCGCACGTGTGTCGGCGGCGAGGAAGCGCTTATGGTTGTCTCCTACGACTAGATTTCTACATCAGCATTGGAGGAAACGGATGAAGCAGAGGCTGGTGGAAGGTGAACCATACGAACCTTGGGGGATACGTGGTCGCGTTAACAAGGCACGAGGTGGTGGCTAGGAAGGCACAGTACGAACCGTGACCAGGACCTTCTAGCAGTGCCGCCACAAACAGAATGACAAGGGAATCCATCGACCTACGAAGGTGTCGTATTTGGAGTGAATACTGATTGATCATTGTAGTTGACTCACACACGTCAATCACTTACTAGGGTTTCTACGTTGCCTGCTCTTGAGTGTGTCGCCCTCCGGCAGCCCGGGTGTGTGGCGGGGCAGGCCACCAACCCGCCGAGCTGCGACGCGCCCGCCTCTAGAATGCGCCGGCTACTCTGGGGCGAGTCGCGTGGCTCGCTGTTCCGAAGCTGTCTCGTGAGGCTCCAAAGGCTTCTTTCTCCATTCGATACCTTGGCTGTTAAATTTTTCCCTGCGATGTGTGTGTGTGTGTGTGTGTGTGTGTGTGTGTGTGTGTGTGTGTGTGTGTGGCATCAATTATTTACCGTACTGGACTGAGCGACACCGCCGATGATGAACTGGACCGCACGAGTGTCTGAAATGGTGTGTGTGTGTGTGTGTGTGTGTGTGTGTGTGTCGGCTACACGTGGGTGTTTAAACCGAAACCAAGTGACTAACTCGATGCGTGGGCAGGCGTGGGGGGCGGCGGGGACGGGCGGGGAGGCGCGGTAGCCGGCCTGACCGTCGCCGCGCAGCCCCGAGCCGCGCCCCACCGCCGCCGCCACGCCCGTCAATGATCGCATGAAGGTGATGCTCAGTCGCTACCATGCGAGGTGTCGTGGCAACCATGTCCAGTACTCGACCACTGCGTCCTCGAAGGAGAGGCGGGTGTGGGGGGAGGGAAGGTGGAGGCGCCGGGTGACAGACAACTGGCAGATGAGTATGTACACGGTCGTGGTGATGATAACAACGGGACGATGACCGGGCGGGGCGAGGGCGTGGCGCGCTGGGAGGGGAGACACTAAGCCTCTCTGCTCTAATTATTACTGTGTGAAAACAAGGACACAATGTCAAACTGAAACGAGAAAAGTTTCGCCCCGCTGTCAGCACCCAGCCGCGGCGTGCCTGGCGGCCCCGCGTCCCAGGGGCCTCACGTGCGGGGCGAGACACGACAAAACATGACCGACAACACAGGTGCCACTAGGACTAGTGCTCGACTATCGACATTTCTCAACGTAAAAAGAAACTCAAATGTGCAATTGGTAAAAACAGACAAACTGTGGCTTAATTGTTCATATAAACAATAATCGTGAAGCAGTCGCCTACAACGACGACGTTGACAATAATTCAATACATTATGTGGCTGACGGCCCCCCTGCCCCCCTCCCCTCGGCCACGGGGGGCGGGAGCACCATCGCTCTTGGCCCCCGCGGGCAGCCTCCGGGGCCTGGGGTGCCCCAGCCGCCGCGCTGGGCCGCCTGGGGAGGGGCGGGCGAGGGAGGGATGTCGTGCACCATGACTGCCCTGTGTGTCAACAACTGCCTACCTAGGGCGTGTATAGCAGTGTGGTGGAGTCAGTACCGACTAAATCAACGGAAAGGCACAACTAGCAAGTCGGAAAAACTATCGCTTCCACTTTATTATTATTGTTTCGTCGCGCAGCCTCGCTCCTCCCGTGCTGGCCTGTGTGTGAGCCTCGCGGACCGGCGGCGACAAGACCATCAGTGTGTGTTGCTTGAATGCTAGTGTGTTCTCTCTCTCTCTCTCTCTCTCTCTCTCTCTGAGGCTCAGCGATAGTCTTGCCTTCTTTGTCATTAAAACAGTGTTAAATAACCGCAACAGTTTGGGTGACGGAGGGAGCAGTCGCCCCTCCTCCCCGCCGTCTGCCACACGCCTCGAACCACACGGCTTAATTTACGTCTCTAGTTCTCTTTACTTACATAGGTACTTAATTTAACGCTCGCCCGGGTGTGGCAGCGTGAGCGGGCACCCCTCGGCCCCCGCCGCTGCTCGCCCCTATGGCACGGCGCCTCATTGACGGGATAACAACAGTAACAAAAAATAGTGTAAAGCGGGTGCCATAGGAGGTGCAGCGGGTCCTTAGCCGGGCCAGGGGAGGGGAGGGGGGGCCGACACTTCAGCTCGGGGGAAGGGTCAAACAGTAATATTAATTGTATTATCATTAAGGTGCATTTACAGAGGTGGCAGTGCATAGATGTTATTGAAGAACTCTCTACAAAAATGAATTATTGCTTTCTTTGTAGGATCACCATGCAGCTTAACTTTCACAACGAACACAGGACTGCTAAATCGGTAAATTCTTCGATTTTTTTTATAGTAGAGCAAGAAGGGAAAATACATTTTTTTTTACTTGACTACAAAACTAAGGGTACAGGAAGCAATATAACCCAGTCAGTTACTCACCACACTACTTAATATAAAAATTATTGAGATAGAGAAAACAAACAGACTGATTCGGTGGAGAGCACTGGCAGCAGACTCGTCCAGACTCGAGAACACATGAGATAACAGACAAGCTACAATTTTTTAGTAATTTTTTTATTTTCGTTTTTATCATAGGCATGAGAACCCACCTACCCGACACCTACGGCTCAGCTACACCTTCAAGCGTGCCTAAGGGCGCGGCGCGGCGTCGGCTGCCGGGCGGGCGTGGTGCTGGCGCGGGGGCGCGGCCTGGCGCCTCGCTGCACTCATGGCCGCCGACACTTGCGACACACGCAACAGAGGCGCCAAGCGGCCATGACTGCAGCAAGGCGGACGGGCCCACGCCGGGACCCGCACGAGATTGAGCAGCGTAAACCAAGGTGTCGACTAGCAGCGGCGGCGGCGGCGGCGGCGGCGGCACTAGAGACGCTACGGCAGCGAGGCCTTAAGACTCATCGTTACGGAGCTGACCAATCACCATCATCATCATCATCGTTATTATAATCAACATTAGTATTTTGTGGAACTTTCTAAAAAGAGTCTTCAAAATTCGAGAAAACTATCCTATTATTGTATATATATCAATAGATATATACATATACTTACATATATATGTATATAAATACACATATATACATATATTCTAAATAGAATAAAGTAATATTTATTAAAAACAAATGGATTCATAAATTTATAAATGGTTCACATGTGCCACACCGAAGAGCGATCCGGAGCTTCAAAAATAGTGATGTTTACAAACGTGTGGGCAAGTGAAGCTCCGAGGCGCCGGACGTGGCCGCGTCAGCCTCAGTAATCCTATGAAGCAAACAATGAAACGATTCTGTACACGAAGAGTCAGGAAAATATGATGAAACTGTGAATAAGGAAAGATTCTTAAAATTGACCAGAAACGGTTTTAGTCTACACTGGAAATGCTCTATAAAGTCCAGCGGCCCAGCTAATGTAGCTGGGCGCGTTCCCTGATGGCCGAGGCTCGCCCTCCGCCGCCCGGGGCCCAGCCGACCATAGGCGGCTGGAAGACCATCGTATGTATGATTATTATTTCGTTTGTCCACTTGCGTGTGTGTGGGCGGGGGCGGGGTGTGTCAGGGGGAGGGGGTGCGGCGCGCTGTGGGGGCGGGGGCGGGGCGGGAGGGAGTCAGCGGCCCGCCACACACTCACACACACACACTCACACACGCACACACAGACGCTGCCGCCTCAGCACTCAGCAGGTTCAGTCCGTGGCCGCGCCTGCGTCCTGCCGCGGCGGCCACTTACTTATTTTCACTAAGTATGGCTACGTAGTAACTCGGGAAAAATACATGTCTTGTTTATGGACAGTGTATATAACATTCCTTTGGCTCTGCTTTGCACCGACTGCTTCCTGCCGTTAGCCAGTCACTCGGGTCCTGGCGAGGGCGGGCCGGACTGCCTCGCCTCGCCTCGCCGCCCTGGCAGGGAGGGAGAAAGGGGAGCGCCGCCCCTCGCCGTCTGATCGTCGGCAGCCCGTGTGTGTGTCGTCACCGCCGCAGGCTGTTGTGCGCACTGCTGCTGCTGCTGCTGCTGTTCTCATGCCACGCAGCCCCGCGCAGACAAAATGGTTTCAGGTTTTGGAATTGTAACTTTTCCTTATTTCTTTTCTAATTGTCTTTTCATGGTTTCTGTTTTCTTTTTATATTTTTTCTTCCAATGTCACTTTGGTTTACGATGACGATGATTTCAGGAGTGTGTCTTTTGTTTGCGTTTTCGTCTTTTCCTGCGTCGCGCGCCGCGAGTCCCTGGCGCACGACGGTCACTGAGCACCGCTCGCTGGATTATTGTACTTTTATTTTACTTTCTAAATTTTATCTCAGAGTCGTCGGTAGACCGTCCGCGGCTGTGCTGTCTCTCTAGTACTACGGAACACTACGGATTATAATTATTATGTAGGTATATATGTATAGGTATGCAATTTAATTTTTTACTCTTCATTCTATCAGCTACGGGCATAATAATTTCCTCTTCGTTTGTTTCACTGACAATCGCGGAATCGTCACTCGTCGTCCTTCACGGTTGAACAGTCACCTCACGCTCACACTGCACAGTCAGTCACTTCAGGAGTCGCTTCAAACTCTCACAGTCACTCGTGGTATATCAAATATTTCTTTTTCTCTACACTTGTACAAATAGCATTGAAACTTTCATTTGGCGAGACTTGTTCCCTGACGTTGGATTTGCAGACGTGTGGTTGGACACTGAGGTCAGGGGAAGGGGGAGGGGGTATAGAGGGGAAAATAGGGGAGGATGGAATGGGGGGAAGAGGGGGAAGGGGGGGGGTCCCAGCAGCTGTATGTATGTATGCTTGAGGTGGGGTGGGTGGCAGGCGTGTGCGTGTGACTGATGAAGGTTGTGTGTATGTGTGTGAATATGTGCGTGTGCATGTGTGTGTGTGTGTGTGTGTGTGTGTGTGTGTGTGTGTGTGTGTAATTGCTATATTTCTTCGTACAATAATATTTTTCCTATATGATTTCTTTTTGTGCTTGCTGAGTGCGTGTTTTCGAGTGCTTTTTGTTTCCTTTTTTCTTTTTCCTTGCGTCCGGGGGTCGGGTGAGTGGGGGGTGGATCGCTGGCTTGCTTGCTTGAAGAGTTCCCCGGAGACAACGTACAGGAAACCGACACGTATGAACAGAGTAAGCCGAAAGCTGCGAGCGTGTATGTATGTATGCAGGGAGGTGTAGGGCGGGAGATGGATTTTGCTCTAATACTTTTCACCATACATAACAAGAAGCTCCTTTAGATTAGAAAACCAAACTCACTTAGACTCCCATCTTGTGTCATACGTATAAAAAGAAACAAGATATCTCCAAGACTATTATAATTACAAGTTAAAATTATTCATCAGTGTAAGCGAAGCGAGTCGATCATTTCACATTGTACTTTTCCTGTTTGAGTTTTTAAGAGTTTTTTTTTTCCTGTGATACTTTCTTTTCTTCTGGCAACACTGCGGCGACAGGCTGTGTTGTGTTGTTGGTACAAGTGATGGCGATGCGTGGAGGAGGCGATGGATGGTAGGCAGTGTAGCAGAAGTAGTAGTAGTAGTAGTAGTAGTAGTAGTAGTAGTAGTAGTAGTAATAGCAGTAGTATTAGTGATGGTAGGTGTGTGTGAAGCTAGCGACACAAGCATCAGAAGCTGGCTGGCTGAGAGGCTGTGACGAGCGAGCAACAAGCGAATACACAACTTCTGGCGCGGAGGGACTTGGATCTGGGAGGGGGAAGGGGCAGGAGAGTGGTGGTGGTGGTGGTGGTGGTAGTGGCGACGATGATGGCGGCGGAGGCAGCAGCGGCGGCGGCGGCGGCTGTGATGGTGATGGCGGAGGTGGTGGTGGTGTTGTTGTTGGTGGTGTTGGGAGTGGTGGTGTTGGGGGGGGGGCGGAGGGGATGCGACACGGGCACCGGCAGTCTTGAGGAGGTGGAAGGACGCGGCAGGTGGTGGGTTGAGGCGTGCTTGCCGTGGCTTCCGCTGACTGGGACACTACCTGAGGAGAGAAGAACACCTGAGAGGGCTGGTTGAGGGAAGGATGGAGGGAAGTTGGGGAGGAAGGGAGGGATGAAGGGAAGGAGGATGGTAAGGAAGTGGGGGAGGAAGGGAGGGAAGTGGGGTTCAGGGAGGTATTGAAGGAAGGAAGAGAGGAGGAAGGAAGGGAAGTTGGGGAGGAATGGAGGGAGGGAAGGAGGATGGTAAGGAAGTGTGGGGAGGAAGGGAAGGATGTGGGGTTGAGGGAGGTATTGAAGGAAGGAAGCGGGGAGGAAGGGAGGGAGGTGGAGGGAGGAAGGGAGGGGAGGTGTGGGTGAAGGAAGGAAGGAAGGAAGAGAGGTATAGAGTTGGCGTGGGTATGCAGGAAAGAGGGGGAAGAGGAGGAAGAGGTGGAGGAGGAGAGAAAAACTAGCATGAACATTTATTTACCTGAGATAGGCTAATTGAGAACAGGAGGAAGGGAAGGAGAGAGGGAGGGAAGAGGCGTAGAGTTGGTGTGGGTTTGCAGGAGAGAGGAGGAGGAGGAGGAGGAGGAGGAGGAGGAGGAGGAGGAAAGAATCAACATGGACATTTATCTTTTTCATCTTAGGTCACAATGTACAAAGCAAATCAAACATGCTTCTATAAAATCATTTCTCTTCCCTTCCCTTTCCCTACATTCCCTCTTTTTTCTTTCTTCTTGTTCTTTCTCCTAAACTCCTAATCCATCTATCCTCCACACAGCCTTCCTTCTTTCTCCTTTCCTTTCCTCTTCCTTCCCTTCACACCCTCTTCAACCTTCCTTCCTATGCTCTCTCCTAACCTCTTCATCTTTCTTCCTTTCCCAATCCTTTCTTTCTCTCCTTTCCCATCCATTCCCCTTTCTTCTCTACATTCGTCTTCTCCTTTTCTTCCTTCCACAGCGCCTTCCTTCCCTCTCTTTTCCCCTCCACATTCTTTCCCATCCATTCCTCTTCCTTCACTCCTTTTCCCACCTCTCCTCTTTGCTCACTCATTTCCTCCCGCATGACCGAGCCTTTCTCCCACAGAATAAAATGTGGGCCAGGGAAGAACCAGAGAGATCAGAGTGGACCCAGGACTTTGCCCGGACTTTCTCCTCCCTTCCCTTCCCTTCCTTTCCTTGCCTCGCCTCCTCGCCTCGGCCAGTCCACCCTCACTACTTAACAGTCAGGTCCCGGCCGAGAGGAGTCCAAAAGTTTGCTGTTGATGCTAATTCCATTTTATGCCCAGAATCCTAAGCAACCTAATAACCAGCAGGAGTTTTATTTGTTTATGCTCGTGATTTGGGCTTTATTTTATTACTGTACTGGGTCGGGTTTGGATAGTTTTTGTGGGGCGTGCTATGTAAGAATGGGTTAAAACTTGATAGGGACGAAAAGTACATATATAATGGGTAAAGGGAAGGAGTGGAGGTGTAGGGGTGAGGTTGGGTTACTCTCGTCATGCTAGAAATAATTAAAAAGATGGAAAAGTTACTATGGGAAA
>NC_066555.1:3484597-3529597 GCF_024679095.1 Eriocheir sinensis | reverse complement strand
GGTAAGGGTGTGAAGTAGGAGGAGGAATGGGTAAGAGGAGGAGGAGGAGGAGGAGGAGGAGGCGAGGAAAGACTTCACCGAGAAAATGGCATAAAATGTCGAATCTTATAAAAGTGTGTGTGTGTGTGTGTGTGTGTGTGAGAGAGAGAGAGAGAGAGAGAGAGAGAGAGAGAGAGAGAGAGAGAGAGAGAGAGAGAGAGAGAGAGAGAGAGAGAGAGAGAGAGAGAGAGAGAGAGAGAGAGAGAGAGAGAGAGAGAGAGAGAGAGAGAGAGAGAGAGAGAGAGAGAGAGAGAGAGAGAGAGAGAGAGAGAGAGAGAGAGAGAGAGAATATCTGAAGTACGTGAATTTTAAAAGAATGTTGCCTTAGATTTTATTTCTTTTATTTATTGATTGTTTATTATTTAATTCTTTCGTTTGTTTATCATGTTTTAACACGTTTTGGTAAGTCAGTTTTTTTTGTCTTTTCTTGTTGTCTTTTCGTCCATTTAGATTTATTTGTTTCTCTTTCTATTTTTTTTTTGAGTGTGTGTGTGTGTGTGTGTGTGTGTGTGTGTGTGTGTGTGTGTGTGTGTGTGTGTGTGTGTGTGTGTGTGTGTGTGTGTGTGTGTGTGTGTGTATGCCAAGGCCACTGGGTGCGGATGTATGTATGCGTCCTGCGGGATTTATGTGAGTACGTGTGTGCGTGTGTGTGTGTGTGTGTGTGTGTGCGTTCGTTCTTTTTGTCGTTAGCGTTGAAGCGTTTGGGTCCGTTGCGTGTTGATGGATGAGGTGCCGTCTTTACCGTACGTGCGTGTGGGGGGTTGGTGGGGGGTGGAGGGCAAAGGGGGTGTAAGGATTGGGAGGGAGCAAAAAGGGGGAAGGAAATGAGGGTAGAGGGAAAATGGAGGGGTCGTTATAGGGACGAAATTGCAGGGAGTTTAGAAGTTAGAATATGCGATGTGGAGGAGAGAATGAGGTGAAAGGGGTGTAGTGATGGGTAGGAGGCATAAAGGGGGAAGAGGTGAGGGTAGAGGGGAAAGGGGTGAAGGGGAGAGGGGCCGTTTATGGGGGGTTATGGGACGTTTTTTTTTATTTTATTTTTTACATCAGAGGACACGGCTTAAAGGTCAATAAAAAGAGTACACACAAAAAAGCCCGCTACTCGCCGCTCCTATAAAAAATAAAAGTAAAGAGTAGCCAAAAGTGAGGTTAATTTCGGGTGGAGTGTAGAGGTTAGAATATCTGAGGTGGGGGAGAGAAGGGGGTGAATGGGGAGCAATTAA
Source organism: Eriocheir sinensis (assembly GCF_024679095.1). NCBI lineage: Eukaryota > Metazoa > Arthropoda > Malacostraca > Decapoda > Varunidae > Eriocheir > Eriocheir sinensis. Next base: position 3,528,335 of record NC_066555.1, on the reverse strand, counting down.
CGGAGGTAGGAGGTGAGGGTAGATTCGAAAGAGGTGGAGGTCTGCCGCTGTGGGGGTTACTGGGATGTTATTGTAGGGAGTTTTGAGGTTGGAATATGTGATGAGGGGTGGGGAAAGTAGTTAGGGGTGTGAGGAACAGGAGTTAAGGGGTAATAGGGTTGGTGATACTAAGAGGATGTATAGCAAGTGGATGTTATCAAAGTGAATGGGGAAGGGTTGGGTATAGGTATAAATTGAGCGGAATGGTTTTAATGACATGTTTTTTTTTTTTTTTTTTTTACAGCAGAGGAGTCATTTCAAGGGCATAAAAAAAAGGTAACAAATGTGAAAAAAAGCCCGCTACTCACTGCTCCTATAAAGAGTTAAAGGAGTGGCCGAAAGATAGGTCAATTTCGGGAGGAGAGGTGTCCTGATACCCTCCTCTTGAAAGTTTGTATGTAATGGGCGGGTTATTGGGTTAAGGGGCAAAATAATAGCCGTAGAAGTTGAGATTCAGGGGCTGCCAGTACGTTATGAAGGGTACGGAGAAGTGACAGGGGCGAGGAAGTTGGGAGACACGGAGGGACAGAAGGAGGAAATGTTTCGTATGGTGGGAGGAGAACCAGGGGAGTTTAAGGAACAAGACTGGCGGCAGGAAGGGATGCAGAGGATGTACACCCACAACCCACAACAACACATCCAATCTATAGACGCTCGCATTGGACTTTCGTGGAGGCAGCGTCTGGCCTGTCGTGGAAGCAGAAGATGCAGCGTGCGGCCCTCTGACGGGAGCAGGTAGCAGGAAATGTGTGTGTGTGTGTGTGTGTGCAGTACGGGAGTTGTCGCCTCGAGGGGTGCGTGTGATCCTCAAGTAATCTCTTAAGGCAACACTCGAGGGCTCCGCTGCATGTCGTCTGCCGAAACTCCCTCGTCAAGGTTAAGGCAAAAGGATTGTAAGTCCCTCACGAAGGCCTGCACTCCAATTTCTTCCGCCAGGCAGCTGAAAAGACGAGGGCCTGTGAGCGGCGGCTGTGGACGGGCTGCTGCGTCTCCTCGGCTGGCCGGGCTGTGACGGCTGACGGGGCGGAGGGACGGGGCGGCAGGCGGGAGAGTGGGAGCTGGAGTCATGCGGCGGACAGATTTCTTTATTTTTAGCCGCAGGGAGGGCTCGGTGGGGCCTGGGAGCCGCCTCAGACCCTTGTCATTCCCGGCTCATCGCGAACTTGTGGGACGCGGAGATAAAACACTTTTGCCGGGACGAAAGAAGTCAGCAAACTCTGTATCAGCATCCGCGGGCCGGGCGTGGCGCTGGCGCGTCTGGCGGCTTAAAGGGAACGGTCGCGATTTTCTTGCTTGCTGGAGTCGGGAGTGAAATAAGAGCAGATATATTATCCCGGCCGTGGAGAGCCGGGGACAGAAAAATTAAAAAAAGAGCATATAATAAATGAGTCGGAGGAGTTGCTGCAGTAGAGATAAATGTTTCCTGTCTGGCGTGTCCGTGTGAGGGCTTGGGCGGCGTCCAGGCGAGGAGGATGAGGTCAGCTTGAACATTGTTAAGCCTTGCACGCCTACTCCAGGGTGCAACGTGAAGCTAAATCTGTCCTGGAGTGGATTGGAAACTCTACGCCGCGTCTCGCCGGATTCCGAATAGATTAAACCCCGCCTTCGCTGCCCCGCGCAGGAGAGTGAGGCGGAGGGGTGCGGTGCGGGGTCGGCCATACACATAACAAGTTTCCAGGGAGAGCCTTGAATAAAACATGACGCTCTTCCCCGTAAGCCACAAGGAGATAAAATTCACAAGTTCCGCGTCTGAGTGTCATACGCCTTTTGGGGCCAGAAAATTGAGTGACGTAATGTTGGCGGCGCTTCAAGCTGTGGCGGACGGGGGTGTATGCTGCGAGGGGAGGGAGTGTTTGTGTGGCGGACGTAACGAATCACAACGAGAAGACAGTTTCGTGAGGCAGTCCACCACGTCTACCTCTACTAACAAAACAAGATGGCGCCACTATAAACACTCGCCTGCGCCAGAACGGGCTGGGCCAACCATCAGGCCCCACCGGGAACAAGCCTACCGGGGCAATAGGCCGCGATGTAAAAAAACAAAACAAAAACACTACACCACAAGCTCATGGATCAATGCGACGGAGATGAACACCGAGGCCACGCGCAGCTATAGCGTTTGCCCCTAACTTTCTTTTTTACTACTACATAGCGAAGCCCAACGACAGGACAGTTCAACGAGGGAGGTAATTTCAAGACCTCTCCATTCCCATAACACCCGGTAGGCTCTCTTGAGGGGCCTGGATGGAGGTCGGCCCCAGCTGGTCATGGCGCAGGGAAGTGTTTATAGCGGCGCCATCTTCTCTTGGAATTAGATATCGGGTTTCAAAGTATTCGAGGTTCCTTTCCATCCATCAAAGTGTTAGTTTTGATCTTTCTCTCGATAATTTACTCGAAAAAAGAACTGACTATCCGCCGCTACGGTACTCCAGGCTAATATCTACCCATCAACATGTTAGCTTTGGTCCGTCACCTGCCTAAGAGTCGATATTTTACTCGCCAACATGAGGCACTGTTGGTCGCGGCCGTTGTCAAGGCGGTCATCGGGGGTAAAAAATGGTGTAAATTCAACTGCCCCTCACAACTTGAAGCCCACGTGACCAATTCTTTTATTCACGCAGATCCAGAGGCGACAAGAAAGACAACACTGTTACGCTCTTGTGACTTGGATGTCCGGTAAATACTTCATGACGGGCTGCCATGGTAACGCGGGGAGGTGGGAGAGGGGGCGAACCAGGTGGTGGTGGTGGACGGCCTCGCGAAACTGTCCTATCGTTGTATAGCGGCTGACTGACTGGGCGGGTGAATGGAGAGATAGATAGATAGACAGATGGATGAGTGGCTAGCTGGATGAATGGCTGTGTGACTAATAGGGTGGGTGAGGGGCTGACTGGATGGAAGGAGGGAGAGATGGATAGACTGACTGGTTTGCTGGATGAATTACTACGTGAATAAGAGGTTGGTTAGGTGTCTGACTGGCTGGATGACTGAGTGGATGAATGTAAAGACAGATGGATGGATGAATGACTGGCTAGCTGGATAACTGGCTACGTGCTTAACAGTTTGGTTGGGTGTCTGGCTCGCTAACTCCCTCCCTCTGTCTCTCCCTCCCTCCCGAAGAGCATTGTTTGTGGAGGCGAAGGAGCAGGCTAATAGAAAGCGAGTGTTTGTATAAATGAGGCCGGGGATGTGTTAGTAATTATAATGTGTGTTTGCTCTGCCGACACGAAGACACTTGAACGATAGACGAAGCTTGGGAGGGTGTGTGTGGGGAGGTAGGGAGAGAGGGAGAGAGAGAGAGAGAGAGAGAGAGAGAGAGAGAGAGAGAGAGAGAGAGAGAGAGAGCGGTTTTACTTTAGTCACTCCTACTGCACTCTCATTTTCTTTAAAGGGAGAATATCGCGGCTTCTAATCTCGAGTATCTCTCTCTCTCTCTCTCTCTCCATTCATATACATGCACACACACACATACATACATACATAGGATACATGATGTTTATCGTTAAGCTATTGCAAAAGTTCAAGTAGCAAGATGAAAAGGCAACATCAATATTCTTAAAACTAACCAGACTCATCTTTTCCCTCTCTTCGGTTATGTTATGTTCGGTTCGGTTCGGTTATGTTCGGTTCGGTTCGGTTATGTTCGGTTCGGTTCGGTTCGGAGGGAGGATTAACAAGAGGACGTGTGTTCGAGAGTTTAACTTATTGGAACGGTTTTATTGCTTACGGGGGACACACACACACACACACACACACACACACAGGAACGCCCCCCGACACCTGGCAATCAATCAAACACCTGGACGCATCGCACAAAATCTTTCCAGGTGAGATACAAAGGAAAGCAAAACCAACTAAACAACAACAACAACAACAACAGATTCTCACCATCACCACCACCACCACCACTAGCGCCACCACAAAGAGCAGAACAGAATATTGTAGGATAAACTTGAATATTTTTTTAGTTTTATTGGTGGGGGTTAGAAGAGAGAGAGGCCTTGTGGATGAGTGTTCTGTCTGAGGCGTGGGAGGGGGAAAAAGTGTTGAGGGAGAGATGAGTGAGGGAGGGAGAGACGGGGAGAGTAAAGGTGGAGTAGAGGAAGGGGTGAGAGTGGGATGGTGGCTGTGGATGACTGTTTTGTGTAATGATTTTGAGGGAGAGCGTGTTGAGGGAGAGAGGTGAGGGAGAAGACAGGGGGAGTAAAGGGAGGCACAATGAGGAGAGGGGGGAAGGGGGGAGAGGGGAGGGAGTGTTGGTGTGGGACATGATTCAGTCACGCTTGATACGAACAGCCAGAAAACTGATTGGATCCTTTTGTGATGTAGTATTTTGTTTCTGCATCTCTCTCTCTCTCTCTCTCTCTCTCTCTCTCTCTCTCTCTCTCTCTCTCTCTCATATATATAGCGTATGTAGCGACTGGTATTGAAAAGAAATAAATGTAGCTAAAGAAGTGTTAAGGTATTTCAATGTGTTGGGATTACGTGTCGTTTGTGTTGTCTGTATGTTGTTTTAGTATTCAAGTGTTGTTGTTACTGTGTGCTGGAGGTCGTGTGTGTTACCTCCCATGTGTTTGTCTGCTACACTATTGATGTTTCGGGTAGATTTTATTACAGCCGGGTGAGTAATTGTGTTTGTTTCGTTTTAATTACGCTTTTTCTCTTTCTCTCTTTTTCTCTCGTGGCCTGTTCCTGTTCGTGCGTCCGTCAGGTAGTTGATGAGTCAATCCATTTATCAACCGAACATTCAATTACGTAATCAATTTATCAACCTTTTATTTTATTCATTGATTGAGATATGTCTGCATTTAATCTGTAACTGCATGCCTTTCAAATTAGTTTATCATCAACCAAACTACTTATGTGTGTACGTGTATGTATGTATGTATGTGTATGTATGTATGTATGTATAAATATCTGTATCTACACCTATAACACTACATTCGTTCATTTAAAGTCCATCTATATATCTATTTGTCTGTTTTAATGTAGTTCCTGATCCCATTTCACTTTTCCTGAATTTTCTCTTCTCTTCCTTCTCTTTATTCTGCTCCTTTACTTCCCACACTTTCTAAACTTCAAATACCACTTTGTCTCATTAAAATTGTCCTTCTAATCCCTTCTCCTATAATTCCTTCCCCTTCGGTCTCTCTCCAGCATATGACCACAGATATTGCGCCGACTAAACGAAACTTTCTAACTTTTTTACTAATCTCTTTTTTCAGCTCTTATATTTCCTACACTTCCTATAATTCCACTCACTAAATCTGTCCTCCTCTATTCTACTTTACTTCCCTCCCAACAACCTTTCGGAGATGTTGCAATTCGCTCATTAGTCCATCATCCGAAATAGTCCAAACCATCTACGTTCTCTGTATACTCGACTATCACAAACCCAACCCCACTCACAGGTTCAAGAGGTTAATGGTTGGGACGCAGAATAAGCCCATTAATAGCGTGATTATTGTCTATTAAAGCTGATCTGGCAGTGTATCAAAACTGTCACGTATGCTGTGATCTTCCACTATGTCAGCGAATCGCTCTATAGGCAATCAGGATCCATTTCAAGGTATTGGGGGCTTTGTACACCTTAACAGCACAGCGGAATCACACACACGTTCGTCGCATTGGCTGTAGAGACTGACAAAGGCTGTTATTTTCGATGGAGCCAAGCTTGCACAATGGAAGAAACCTGATCTATATTTTTTCTCCATCACCGAGACAAAACCAACATATCGGACCCATAACGTCTGCTTTTCTTAAACGATCACACGATGACTCAAACATTTCTATGAGGGGGGAGTATTAAAGCCTCGGAAACTACGTTGATTTAACCTACACTTTTTTTTCCGAGCACCATGGAAATAGGGACGAAACAAACAATATATCACACCTATAACGTCTTCTATCCCTGTACGATCACATGCAGCATCACACATTTCAAGAGGGGGAATATCATGGCCTCGGGGACTACGCAAATCTACAATACATTTACTTTCTCCGTCGCCAAGGATATAGAGACGAAACAAGCAGTATTTCGAACCTATAACGTCTGCTTTTCCTAAACGACCACACGCCGACTCACATTTCAAGAGGGGGAGTTATCAAGACCTCGAAAGCTACGTCAACATGATCATCTCTTTTCAGCATCCTCATCTTATTACCGAAACAGCATCCCGGTCAAAATTAGTCCTACGTGCCCTGAATTTTGCTTAACTTGTCTTACGTCTCTGATTCTTTGCGGCTTTGTACTGACAGAGCTAAAGGAAAATGTGTGTTAGCTGTGACTCCCGCCGCGACAACCATCACCTGCAATCAACCTTTACCTTTATGATCGAAAGTCTAAACGCGGGTCACAAAGGAGGTGGAGACAGAAACAGACCCACTGAAGATCTCATCCTCCCTTCTCCCTTCTGTCTAAGCTTCCTCCTCTTCTCCATCTTCACCCTCTTCCCCAGACTATCATCTTCCTCTCCTTCTTCACCCTCTTCCCTGTCCTTCCTTTGCTTTACTCCCTTCCCCCTTTTCTCCTCTCTCTCAACCTCGCTAGATCCCCCTTTTCCCATTCTCCTTCCTAAACCTCTTCAGTCTTCCCCTTTCTCATTTCCCTCCTGATCCCCTTTACTATCCCTTCCTCCTCCTCCTTGACCCCACTTAACCTTCCTTTTCTCTATTTAAACCTCTTTAGTGTCCCATTCTCTTTCCTCTCCATATTCCGTTCACTTCCCTCTCCCTCTCTCCTTCCCTCCCTACCCCTCTCTTCCTTTTCTCCATTAACTCTTCTCCTCTCCTTCCCTCCCATTTTTCCCTCCCAATACTCTTAAACGCTCCTTCTTTTACCCTTTCCTCCTTCCTCTCCATCCCTTCCACCCTCCTTCCTTTCCTTTCACCCCTCTCCCCCTCTCTCCCTATCTCCTCCTTCTCTCCCTCCCCCTCCCCCTTAAAACTCCTCCTCCTTTCCTCCATTTCTTCCTTCCTTCCTCCTCCCCACTATCACCCTCTCCTTCCCCTCCTTTCTTCCCTCCTCCACGCTCTTAAACGCTTCTTCTTCCCTCTATTCCTCCATCTCTTAGCCCCCCTCCTCCTCCTCCCATTACTACCCCCTCTTCCTTACCCCCCCAAATTACCCTGCCCCCTCCCCCTCTCCCTCCCCCCAGCGTCTTCGGGAACTCCTGACCTCAACACGCCGGGAAATCTGGGACACAACACTTTGATGGCGCCGCTTTCCTTCCTCTTTCGATTCCTCTTTGTTGGGTCGGTTGTGGAGTCACGTGTTTTTATTTTATGTTAATGGTTATTCTTCCTTTGGTGGAGGCTCTTTGGTTCCTCCCTCCCTCCCTCTGTTGGGGTTTGATGGGCTCTGTTTTCTCCCTTTCTTTCTGTCTGAACTTTTTCCTGTCTTCCCTTTTCTTTCTTTTTCTTTCAATCTTTCTTTCTTTATCTCATTCTTTTTTTCTCTTCTTCTTCCTTCCTTCCTTCCTTTCTTCCTTCCCTTCTTATTTTCTTTCTCTCAATCTTTCTATTTCTTTCTCTTTCTTGTCCTTTCTTTCTGTCTATCTATCTATCTATCTCTGTCTATCTATCTGCCTGGCTTGTGAATCTTAGTTAGTTGGTATAGTTTAGGCTTAGGTCTTTATATAAAACTTTCGTGATGTGTTTTGTTTTGTTTTCTCTTTTATTTGTCTTCTTTTATCTTGTCCTGCTGACCTAGTTTGGGTTGAGTCAGCACATGTAAGGAATATTGGTGTTAGCTTTCCCCTACACACACACACACACACACACATACACACACACAACCTCCCTTCCCCCCACACACTACCAACCTCCCCTACATACATACACGCACGCACACACACACGCTACCCATAGTCAAACCATCAGGCATAACTATAATCGCAAGAGAAGACCAAGATCAGGAAGGCAGGCAGGCAGTTCGAGGTCGCGTTGTTATGAGGGTGAATCTCAAACACCTTTACAGCCGTGTTTGCCCCGCGTCTGATGGGGGTAGTTTGAGGCCGCCGTGTGTTGCTGTGTGGGTGATCACGGCGGGGAAGTTATAAGAAGCGCTGTGATAAGGCTGAAGGGGGAAAGTTTGAAGGTTTGCGTTGAAGGTGATCGGTGGTGCTTCGTCAGACCAGAGCGAAAGGAACATAACATCACGTAATTGACTGTACTTTCGGCCACATCTTCGGATTCTTTACAGGAGCAGCGAGTAGCGGGCTTTTTTTTTTTTTATTGTTGTTTCCTTTTTTTGTGGCCTTGTGCTGTCTCCTTTGCTGTAAAAAAAAAGACCGGAAATATCGACATACAGAAAGATGAGAAGTAGGAAAATCATGATAAAATAGGGAAATAGGAAAGAGTAGTAGGGAAAGTAGTGGGGAAGATAAGAATTAGGTAGAAATAAGGAAATGTAATAGGGCAAGTGTAGGAAAATGTGAAAAGAAGAAAAGATAGGGTAGTAGGGAATATGGGAAAAAATGGGGATAGTAGAGCAAGGAGTAAAGAGAAAAATAGGGAACATAAGGAAAATAGGGATATAGTAGGGAAAGAAGTTGGGAAAATGGGAAAAAATAGGGTTGTAGGGAATACTGGAAAAAATGGGGACAAAGCAAATAGTACGGTAAAGAGAAAAATAGGGAACATAAGGAAAAATAGGGATATAGAAGGGAAACCAGTTGTGAAAATGGGGAAAAAATAGGGTAGTAGGGAATATGGGAAACAATGGGGATAGTAGAGCAAGGAGTAAAGAGAAAAATAGGGAACATAAGGAAAAATAGGGATATAGAAGGGAAACCAGTTGTGAAAATGGGGAAAAAATAGGGTAGTAGGGAATACGGGAAAAAATGGGGATAGAGCAAGTAGTTGGGAAAAGAGAAAAATAGGGATATCGTAGGGAAACCAGTTGGGAAAATAGGGAAAAAATACGGTAATGGGGAATATGGGAAAAAAATGGGGATAGAGCAAGTAGTTGGGAAAAGAGAAAAATAGGGATATCGTAGGGAAACCAGTTGGGAAAATAGGGAAAAAATACGGTAATGGGGAATATGGGAAACAATAGGTATAGAGCAAGTAGTTGGGAAAAGAGAAAAATAGGGATATCGTAGGGAAACCAGTAGGGAAAATGGGGAAAATAGGGCAAACATAGCAGGGGAAGCAGTGCATGACTTCCAACGATGTATAACCTAACGAAACCTTCAAAACGGCCTTCCACCTTTAAACTCCACATTCTTCACTTGCAATTACTTTTATCTTAGCACATTACGTCATACCATTGCTACCGGAGAAGACGAATGTGGTTGTGGCGGCTGTTCTCTCGTAAAAGTGATTCATGGGAAGCTCGTACGCAACGGAGCCCGGCATACCGATATTGTTGGGAATGGTGTCAAGGGAATGGATGGCCTAGAAAGGGAGGCATTGTAATATGGGTGAGACTCCTATTGTGTCAGGTCTTTTCAGTTAATGGTAGTTTTTTTTTTTGTTTAAGTATGCGCTGAAGAATCATGTTTTTTTTTATGATTCTGATGTGCCGAGATATATTTTCAAGCTCACTACCTCCCTCCACTTCCCTCCTCTTTTCTTTTTGTTTTACTTTCATCCTGGTCTTTTAATTTCTATATTTATTCCTTCGTTATCACAACCAATCTTCCCTCCTTTTTTTTTCTTTCACTTCTCATACTTCCTCGTCTTTCTTCTTCTCCACTTCTGTCCTTTCTAACCTCTCCTTCCCCTTCTTTTATTCTTTTTCTCTCTCCCTTCTCATAATTTCTAGTCTTTTTGCTTTTTTGTTTTTTTCCATTTTCAACCCTCTTCTCACATTTTCCTTCAATTCCCGTGTACTCAAGTCTTCATTCTTCTCTGTTTCATCCTTTTCAACTCTTCCCTCATATTTTCTTTTATTTACTTTTCCTTCCTTGTCTTCTCTTATCTGTTTCTTCATTTTCACCCTTCTCATATTTTTTCTTTCATTTTCCTTCCTTGTCTTCTCTTTCCTGTTTATTCCTTTTCAACCTTCTCATATTTTCCTACATTTCCTTTTCCTTTCCTTCGTCTCACTCTCAAAATATCACGGCCATTCACACACTGCCAAATAGAAATCTCGCTCGCTCCTTATTTTCTCTACACGATCTCCTGCTATTTTCCTCTTCCTCCTCCTCCGCCTCCTCCTCCTTCTCCCTTCAATCTTCATGAGGTGCAGTGTAAGCGAGGGCGGATCAAAAAACAGTATCGTGGCAGCGCGGAAGGAGGTTTGACAGCCCGCCATGACGTGTGGGCCAACTCGCTTCCTCCTAATCCGTCGCGTGGAAATTTGGCGCTAGTCAGTGAGATCAGATGCTCTGTAGGGGGTTGGGTTTCTTGTTCTTGCCATCATATCTATACCCTCACCCACGTACACCCACACCCACACTCACCCACCCACGTATACCCACACCAACACAGACATACGAACCCTCACACCCGTTTTGCATATCCACTCTTTCTCTCTCACCATCAGAACCCCAATCGTCAGCAGCAGTATAGAGCCACCGTTGCCAAGTTATCGTACTCAGAGCATAGTATTTACCGGTTTCTGACGCATAACTATGGTGCCAAGAGACATCAGGATCCAACTCTTTTAACGATAACTATAAATGAGTTTCGTTATTGGGCCCCAGAAGATGGTTTTAGGGTAGGAAGTCGGGAAATATAAGCGGCTGAGTTCGACAATCTGGCAACGTTACACAGAACCAGTTACACCATCTGTCATTATCACCCCCATCATCACCATCCTCCTTTTCGGCAACCTCTTTGGATTCTTTTTGTGAGCAGCGAGTAGCGGGCTTTTTTTTTATTATTGTTTATTTTTTTTGTGCCCTTGAGCTGTCTCCTTTGTTGTAAAAAAAAAAAAAAAAAAAAAATCACTACCATTCATTCACAATCACCACAACTACCACCATCATCAACCATTAACACCACTAATAGCACCACAATCATCAGCTTCCCAACTCCACTCATCACCACCATCACCACTCCCATCATCATTATCATTACCATTTTGTCATCATTCACAATCATCACCACCACCACCACCACCGACCACTACCATCACCACCACTAAAGGTACCACAATCATACACTTTCAAACTCACCACCACCACCATCATCGACCATTACCATCACCACCACTAAAAGTACCACAATCATACACTTTCGAACTCACCACCACCACCACCACCACCACCACCATTCACTATACATAACCAACAAGCACGCAAAGTATAAAATGCAACAACCACAACCTTGAGAAAACCAGTGAAGACAAGACTTAGCCACCTCCATCTGACCCAGTTCCGAGGAGAAAGAGAGAGGAGGGAGAGGGAGAGGAGGAAGGAGCTGGGAAGGGAAGAGAGGAGCCAGAGGGAAAAAGAGAAGAAGGGAGGAAACTTTAGAGGCATCGCGACCTTCTTAACTGACTGGGGAATAGAGGAAAGGATGCTAGGAGACGGCTTAGGGTGTCAGATAGATAGATAGACAGATAGATACACAGACAGACACATAGATAGATAGATAGATAGAGCTGCTGGCTAGATACTGCAAGAACCAAGAGAACTAAGGAGAAGGGAAGTGGTAGAGGAGATAAGGGGAACGAGGAAGAGGAGGAAGAAGAAGACGAAAAGGAGGATGAAGAGGAAGAAGAGAAAGAAGTAACCAAGAGAATCAAGAAGAACCAAAGGGAAGGGAAATGGGAGAAGGAAAAAGGGAAACGAGGAGGAAGAGGAGGAAGGAAGGAGACAAGGAGACAAAGAGGAGGAAGAAGAGGAAGAGGAGGAGGCAAGAGGAGGGAGAATTAAGTAACAACGAAAACCAGAGATAAGGAAAACGGTAGAGGGAAAAAGGGGGACGAGAAAGAGGAGGAGGCGGGTGAAGAGGAGGAAGAGGAGGCGGCAAGAGGAAAGAAGAGGAAGTAGCCCTCTGAGTCACATCCTCCTCTTGGGAAATCACGCTTTGTTCACTTCACACGTCATAAGAAATATAATTATTCAAATGCACAACACAAGGACAGAGAGAGAGAGAGAGAGAGAGAGAGAGAGAGCACCCCACCCTCCCTCCCTCTTTCTCTTAAATCACTTCACTCACCCATCTACACCCACGTACACGCCACCCATCTACACCCTCACCCATTAGTATACTCACACCCTGTCTAATTTAATTCCCCTACCTATGTTTCTTCCCCCCGCTCCACCCCCCTTCCCATGTTTAATTTTTGCAGCCCTATTTGTTTTCCTTTCTAGTTCAATCACTCTTCAGACATCCATTTTCATTCTCTTATATTCTCTCCTATTTCTCCTCTTTTGTCTTTAATATAGTTCTCTTCTTCTTATCCACATCTTCCTAATCTCTCTCATTTCCATATTTCGTTTTCCATTCTCTTTCTTTTTATATATCACTTAACTATATATTCCTCTTTCTTCCTCTTTTATACCTTTTCCCATTCTCTCTTTTCCTCACTTCCTCCTCTTCATCCTCGTAATTTTTCTTCTTTCTCATTATACATCTTTTTTTATTAACACATCTTCTTCTTATCTCCCATCTTCCCATTCTCTCTTTTTCTCATCTCCTTCTTTCTCTACTTCTACATAAATATCCCTTTTTTTATAGCTAGTCTTCCTGTTACCCACATCTTCCTACGTTCTTCCTGATCTCTTCCTTCTCCCCCGTCATCTTATTTATTCCGCCCAGTTTCTCACACCAAATCCTTCTTATCCACACCCAATTCAGCATCTCATATATTTTCCCTATTTTCATTCACATTTCGGGCCACAGTCTCCTATTTCCGTCTCCACTCATATCTTGTTCATATTCCTTCCACATTAATCCACCCAAACCAGCCCGTGTCTCCTCTGTATTCACTTCTATTTGATCACGAATCGTCTCCTTCCTTCCTCCACTTCCCTCCCTCATCTCACGCCACTCACACCACTCATGAATCGGTTCCAACATCCCTGACTCCTTCCTTTCTTTCTTTCCTCTTTTCCTTTCCCTCCCTCCTTTCTTGTGTCCTTCCTTCCCTTTCCATATGTCTTCTCCGCATATCAACAAACCCTTACTCGTTCCTAACAGTATATCGGTTTTCAGTATATTTTATTTCTAAAGGGTATTCGATTCTCTCTCTCTCTCTCTCTCTCTCTCTCTCTCTCTCTCTCTCTCTCTCTCTCTCTCTCTCTCTCTCTCTCTCTCTCTCTCTCTCTCTCTCAGCGCCATCTTCCTTTCCCTCTTCCATTATTCCAAGCATCCACCTTTCTTTCCATTCTCCTATAGAACTTAATTTACTGTATTAATTAGTTTACTTCTCCAATGGTGATCGTTAAACATCTCCTTGTGGTCTTCAACTTTTAAGAGAGAAAGAAACATCAAGTATTGTATCCGTGCTATGAATTGTAAGCAACTAACGTAAGCATTTTAGTTATTTATCTATTCAAATTAGTAGGGTAAGAGAACACCTGGATCATTTTACACCCTGTTCTCTTAGCTTGTTGCCTCTTGTGTATCAGGTGTCCGTCTCAGCTTCCTCCTCCTGGTGAGTTCATTTCACTTCGAGATGACGTCAGACACACGCACTATCCTGGCTCGCTCGTGTCGGGATCCTTTGGTATTTATTTTTTTAACAGCAGAGGAGTCAGTTCACGGGCATAAAAAAAGGACCCAAATGTGAAAAAAAAGCCCGCTACTCAATCTCTGCTGCCCTGTGTTTCTCCGGGCCACGTTCTTAAACATCTCGGCGGTCAAGCACACACATCTGACAAGGCTTTCGTAGGAGTTGTAGGCATTTCCAAAGGTAGTTTCATGACCCTGGTGGTAGTTTGCCAAAGCTTCTGTACCATGAACGGGAAGGAACACTCAAAAGAACCCGACTAATCTCCTTTTCGACCATTGGACATTGTTGGTGTGAGAGGCGGAGGCATCTGAGAAAACCGATATCACATTATGCGTTGAATAAGTGCAATAAGGATGGGATGGTGCGACCGTGGACACACACACACACACACACACACACACACACACACACACACACACACACACAAACACACACAGACTCCGCCCCCCACCCCCACCCCCCCAATCCCCCACGCTCGCAGTCAGGGAAAAGAAAGGCTACTCATTAATTTTCGAATACATGAATCGTTCAGCAGCAAGACTTTCCAACAGAAGAAAAGAAACTTAGCTCAACATTCAAAACGATCAAATATGTAATTCCCAAGACGATAACTTTTTGCCACTTGCGGAAGAACAAAATTTCCGATATGCAGCGACTTGTTCAAATGTTTTCTCTCACGATTTCTTTTCTTTCTCTCTAACCAGGACTCACACACTTGATCATAATGGACTGTGGTATGATTGTGACTGTGGCTGACTGACTGACTGACTGATTGACTGACTGGCTGATGGAACGGTTCATACATGTTAATGATGAATTATTTTAGTAACAATTCAGAATACTTTTTTGTACCTACTTTTTATTAGACATGAGCTCCATCCTTTACTGTAACAAAAATATATCCGACAGCTTAACTATTTACCTTCCAATTATATAAGAAAGGATCAGTAGGAGCATTATGCCTTCTAGTGCCCTAATAACTTAACTTCTTACATCAAATACACGTAATCCTACAGGCTACTATCCCCTCAGATGTTTCCCTGTTTTACATTCAACCTTCTCGGTCAAGTCATCTCTCAGAGCCTCAACTGGCAACGGTATATCTCGACTCCTCCCATGTCTTTTCCCTTCCCTATGCTGACTATCTACAAGCACCTTCTTCGGCCCTGTGCGGAAGGGGAGTAAGGGAAGGAAGGGAGAGAAGGAAAAGAAAGGAAAGAAAGGAAAAAAGGGATATAAGAGAGGTGTTATCCACCGAGTTTTTCTTGACACTGGAAGAGACAGACAGACGTTTACGAGTGCGACGGAGGAGGAAGCGGAACAGGAGGAGGAGGAGGAGGAGGAGGAGGAGGAAAAAGAAGAAGAAGAAGAGGAAGAGGAAGAGGCTTGCTTTTCGTAGGGTCAAAGGGATCGTCAGGAGTGAACTCTCGTATTGTCCTCCTCCTCCTCTTCCACCTCCTCCTCCTCCTCCTCTTCCTCTTCTTCAGTCTACTGTATACTCCCTGACTTGCATAATTAATCCACCAACTAGCGGCTGCATTTTCCTTAAGATCTTGAAAGACTAATTAAATTTTCAATCAGCAGACCTCCATTGTTCTCTCTCTCTCTCTCTCTCTCTCTCTCTCTCTCTCTCTCTCTCTCTCTCTCTCTCGCTCTCTCGCTGCATAGGGTTCGAAAGGTCTGTCTGATTTAAGTCATTTTTCCTCTTCAAGTGACATCCAGTGCCCCGTTTTCTTTGAACCGAGTCACCGTTTTCTTTAACAGCAGCGTGAAGGGGAGGCTGTGATGGAAGGGACGGAGAGGGGGGAAAAAATGGGAGGAAAAGAAGGGCGGTGGGGGATGGAGATGAAGGAGGGAGGAGGGAGAGAGAAGGGGATAGATGAGGGGAAGAGAAGTTAGGAGCAGTGGGAAGGGAGGGAGTGGGGAGGAAAGAGGGGAGAGGGAGAGAGAAGGGGAGGGAAGGAGGGAAGTAGAGAGATGTAGTCGATTGATTCAACACTCATGCTTCAAACAGTAGTGGGAAAGTTTCTCTCTCTCTCTCTCTCTCTCTCTCTCTCTCTCTCTCTCTCTCTCTCTCTCTCTCTCTCTCTCTCTCTCTCTCTCTCTCTCTCTCTCTCTCCCATTTGTCTTCTCTCCTCCTCCTCCTCCTCCTCCTCCTCCTCCTCCTCCTCCTCCTCCTCTTCCTCTTCTCCTCCTCCTCCTCCTCTTCTCCTCCTTTCCTTTCAACGGCAATTCCTTCATTTGGAGAGACTCTTTCCTTACAGGCGTCTTTTTTTCCTTCTTTCTTTCTTTTCTTCTTTTTCTCTTCATTCCTACTCCTCTTCTTTCTCCTCCTCCTTCCATATCAGCCTCCTTCTACCTCAGATGACATAAGAAAGATAGATAGATAGACAGATAGATAGATAGATAGATAGATAGGTTGAGTTAACATAGATTTTCCAAGTACATAAGCAAGTGGTTTAGTTTTAGTTATGTCCCTCAAACTATGCATAACGACATCAAACGACCACACAATTCAACGTTTTAGGACCTCACTGCAACGTTTCCAGCCAATATTTTGCTAACACCGATACGTTACTTGTTTTAATAATATTGTAACTCACCGCCTGGTTTCATAATAACGCCGGGTATTTACGAACATGGTTTCTCTTGTTAATAGGTGAAAAATGCTTGGTTTTTTCTTTCCTTCTCTTCCTTCCCCATTCTCTTTTCTCCCCCTCTCTTCTGGTATTTTTCCTCCTTTCCCTCTTTTCCTTCCTTATTCTTTTCTTACATCTCTCTTCTAGTATTTTCTCTCCTTTCCCTATTTACCTTCTTTTCCTCTTTTTTTCCTGTTTCTCCCTCATTCTCATTTTCTCCTCTTTTCTTCCTTTCCTTCCTTCACTCTCTCCTCTTCTCTCTTCTACTCTGTTTTTTTTATCTCCTTTCCTTCTTTTCCTCCCTTATTCTCTCCTCCCTCTCTCTTTTTTTGCATTTCCTCTTCTTTCACTCATTTCCTCCCCCATTCTCTCCTCTCTTTTCTTCCTTTCCTTCCCTCACTCTCTCCTTTTCTCAACGCTGGCTGGTATTTCCTCTCCTTTCCCTCTTTTCATATATTTTCCAACTGCTATTTTCCTTTCATTACCTTTGCTGATCATCATTTTCCGGCATTACTTTTTTTTATAGCAATGATAGACAAATACAAGACTAACATAGACTAGACAGATAGACAAATAGATAGACTTAATAGAATAGAAAGAAAGTGGAGGAAAGGATCATAAGGGAAGGAGTATGAGGAGGAGGAGGAGGAGGAGGAGCGAAAGAGGCAATAGGGAAAGAAAAGGAAGAAGAAAAGGAGGTTGAGGAGGAAGAGGAGGAAGGGAAGACAGACAGACAAAGAATGATAGACAGACAGAGAGACAGGAAGACAGAGACACAGAAACAGAAAGATAGACAGAAAGACAGACAAGGAAGAGAGGAGGAAGGACCCAAACAACAATAACGGATAAAAGGAGAAGGACAGCGGGAAATTGGTCTCGCGGGAAATAAAGTCCCAGCAAGCTAGACTATAAAATTGGTCCATTCCCCTCCTCTCTTTTTCCCTCTCTTTCCCTCCCTGCCTCCCTCATTCTCTCCTCTTCCAAACATTCCATCTTTTCTTCCTCCATTTTCTTCTCTCTCTCTCTCTCTCTCTCTCTCTCTCTCTCTCTCTCTCTCTCTCTCTCTCTTATCCCATTTCCTTTTCTTTTCTCTCCCCATTTTCTCCTCTTCCAAACGTTCGTATTTCCTTCTTCTTTTCTTCGTTTCCTCCTTCATTTTTTCTCCTCCCTCTCTCTTCTCTCATTTCCAACTCTTTCCTTCTTTTCCTCCCTCATTCTTTCCTTCCTCTCTCTTCCTCTCGCATTTTCTCTTTTTTTCCTTCCTCTTCTCTCTTATTTCTCTCCTCTCCTCTCTTTCTCTTCTCGGATTTCTCTTTCTTTCATTCTTTTCCAATTCAATTTTCTTTTCCATGTCCTCTGTTGTTCATCCTCCTTTCCATTATTACTTTTTTCTGTGTTTCTTTTTCTCTTTTTTGATAGCCATATAATCATCTTCCTATCTGTCTGTACTTCTGTTTGCCTATCCGTCTGTCTGTCAGTCTGTCTCATTTTCTATCTTTGATACATATATACACAAAACGCATGAAGACCCCAACCACACGAACCCCCCAACCCCCCACACAAATATACACACATACACACACAAACACCCACCCACCAACACCCACACACAAACACACATACATATACACACAAACACAGCCACCCTTCCACCCACCCATAGCTACACACTCACACACACAAACACTCTTCCCCCGCCCCCATCACACCCACCACCCCTTCTCCCCTTCTTCCCCCCCCCCTACAGAATAGCCGCCAAAGAGGTCAGGCTCAAGTCAGGACGCTGCTTCTTTTTTCAAATTATGGGATCTGATCGCGCTGAAAAGGCTTTGATCGTCTCGTGCACGACCACAGATGCGCCTTAAGTTGCCCATAACCCGACTCTCCCTCGCCTCCTGATGCTGACGGAGGAGGAAAAGGAGGTGGAGGAGGAGTGGAAGGAAGAGGAGGAGAGGATCATAAGGGAAAGGATATGAGGAGGAGGAGGAGTGAAAGAGGCAATAGGGGAAGAAGAGGAAGAAGAGGTTGAGGAGGAAGAGGAGGAAGGGAAGAGGAGGAGGAGGAGGAAGGAGGAGGAAGAAGAGAGGATCATAAGGGAAAGGATATGAGGAGGAGGAGGAGGAGGAGGAGGAGTGAAAGAGGCAATAGGGGAAGAAAAGGAAGAAGAAAAGGAGGTTGAGGAGGAAGAGGAGGAAGGGAAGAGGAGGAGGAGGAGGAGGAGGAGGAGGAGAGGATCATAAGGGAAGGAATATGAAGAGGAGGAGGAGGAGGAGTGAAAGAGGCAATAGGGGAAGAAGAGGAAGAAGAAAAGGAGGTTGAGGAGGAAGAGGAGGAAGAGGAAGAGGAAGAGAGGATCATAAGGGACGGAATATGAGAAGGAGGAGGAGTGAAAGAGGCAATAGGGGAAGAAAAGGAAGAAGAAAAGGAAACATGGAAACATGGAAACGCAGGCAACAGAAAGCCTATTGGCTCATTACGAGGTTGCCCGCTTTGGTGATTTAATCTGCTCGACAGCCTGGGTCGATTCTATATTTGAAGGAGTTGATAGTATTCGCATTTACTACTTCTGAAGGAAGATTGTTCCAGTGACGGATGACTCGGTTTGAAAGACTGAATGGGTAAACCGTTATTTCTAGTTCTTAGGTTGGTTAATGTAAAGAGATTGAGTCGCTTGAGTCGTTCCTCGTAGTTGAGCCCTTAAGGTTGGTATCATTTTCGTGGCGCGTCGTTGAATCCTTTCCAGTAAATCAATGTCCTTTCGGTGCGGTCTTACCAGGTTGAGGAGGAAGAGGAGGAAGGGAAGAGGAGGAGGAGGAGGAGGAGGAGGAGGAGGAGGAGGAGGAGGAGGAGGAGGAGGAGGAGGAGGAGAGGATCATAAGGGAAGGAATATGAGGAGGAGGAGGAGGAGGAGTGAAAGAGGCAATAGGGGAAGAAGAGGAAGAAGAAAAGGAGGTTGAGGAGGAAGAGGAGGAAGAGGAAGAGGAGGAGAGGATCGACGGAGAAGAGAAAAGGAGGTTGAGAAGAGGAGGAGGAAGGAGGAAGGAAGGAAGGAGGAAGAGGAGGAAAAGGAGGAAGGAAGAAAAGAAGGAGGAAAAGAAGAGAAGGAGGAAGGAGGAGAAGGAGGAGGAGGAGGAAGAAGAAAGAATGAGTAAGAGGAAGGAGGAAGGAGGAAGGAGAAGGAAGGAGGAAGAGGAAAGAAGAAAGAGAGAGAAAAGAAGAAGGAGAGAGGGAGAGGAGGAGGAGGAGGAGGATTGGAAAGAGCAGGAGAAGCTAGCACAGGATTGAGAAGAGGAGGAGGAGGAAGGAGGAAGAAGGAAGGAGGAAGAGGAGGAAAAGGAGAAGAAAAAGAAGGAGGAAAAGTAAGGAGTAGAGGAGGAGGCGGAGGAGGAGGAGGAGCAAGAGAAGCTGGCACAGGATTGAGAAGAGGAGGAGGAAGGAGGAGGAAGAAGGAAGGAGGAAGAGGAGGAAAAGGAGAAGAAAAGAAGAAAAAGGAGGAGGAAAAGTAAGGAGTAGAGGATGAGGAGGAGCATTGGGAGAAGAAAGAGAAGCTGACACAGGATTGAGAAGAGGAGGAGGAGGAAGGAGGAAGAAGGAAGAGGAGGAAGAGGAAGAGGAGGGGAAGAGGATAGACCCCAAGAGAATATAGAGAAGTTTTAAAGTGTTTCAGACTTTTCCACATAAATACGCGGGCTCCTCCTCCTCCCCCTCCTCCTCCTCCTCTCTTCCTCTCTTTTTTCTCTCTCTCTTTCTCTCTCTTCCTCAGAGAGAGAGAGAGAGAGAGAGAGAGAGAGAGAGAGAGAGAGAGAGAGAGAGAGAGAGAGAGAGAGAGAGAGAGAGAGAGAGAGAGAGGAGAGAGAGAGTGAGAGATAGAGAGAGAGAGAGAGAGAGAGAGAGAGAGAGAGAGAGAGAGAGAGAGAGACCTTTCTATATCGTAAACTGTGTATTTTCTCTGTCTCTCTCTCTCTCTCTCTCTCTCTCTCTCTCTCTCTCTCTCTCTCTCTCTCTCTCTCTCTCTATCTATCTATCTATCTATTTATCTATCTATATCTCTCATTTTCTTTCTTTCTGGCTTTCTCTGGCATGAATGACCCACCCTGTTGCTGTTGTTGTTGTTGTTAGATTGTTTTAGTGTAGCAGTTAGATTAGTTTTGTTTAGTTATTTTTTATTCACCCTCTTCTTTAAGATTGCGGTCCGGTCAACCATATGATAAAAACACAAACAAACCCAAGTATATGTATTAATTCCTAGCTATTAATCCACACAAGTATTAACCAAACTCATCCTATTCCCAGTCCCATGTTATCTATTCACGTGTTAGCCAAAGTATAAGTGAATTTCGCGTTCGTTTTCTACGCAAATATGACCCAGACCAACGTTGTCATATTTCTTCCTTTTAGTTTATCCTCTCGGTGTTATCCATGGCGAAAATGTTGCTATCCAGTCATTCCAAATTTTCAGACGATTTTGGCTCTCACAACTGCTATTTCCAAAGCCCACAAAGGAGAGTAAGTCGGGTTTTCTTGAGTGTTTTTTAAGTTCCTGGTGCAGAAGCCTTGTCAAACTATCACCAGGCGCATAACACTACCCATGGAAATACTAACACAACCTCTACGAAAGCCTTATCAAATGTGGGTGTGTGTAAGCCTTGAAATGTTTAAGAATATGGACTTTAGACTTCACTTGGCACGGTGGATATTTTTTTGGGGGTCTCTGGAATATATAGATTAAAGAATGCACTTTTAATTCTTTCTGATCTTTTAACCTTCCACGTCATTTCTCTTTTGATTTGGTACAATGAATTTCTCTCTTTTTTTCTGCTGAGACGGAATAATGACGAGAGCTTTTTATTACCTCGTGAATGATGGTATATATTTTTTTCATTCTCGTTCTCCTGTTCCTCCTTCCCTTCTCCTCCTCCGTTTACTTCTACTCCTAAATTCTTCTACTCTCCTTGCTTCATCCTTTCTCTTCCTGTTCCTTCTTTCTCTTCTATTCCCTTTTCGTCTCGTCCTTCCATTTTCTAACTCCTTCTCTTTCTGCTCCGTCACATTCTTCAACTTCTGCCTTATTTTTCCTTCTTCTCCTCCTGCCTCCTTCTTTTCATTCGTCTCCTCTTCCAGTCCCTTCTTATTCCTTTTTTTTATTTATACATCTCATCATCTATCTCTTGCTTCAGTTTCTCTTCTTTCTTCTTTTAATCTTTCTTTTTCTATGCGTCCTCTTTTCCCTCCCGTTCTCTATGTAATGTCTGTCTGTTTGTCTGTAAGTCTGTTTGTCAATGCTCCCGTTTTGTTTTTTCCATCTCTACGAACTTCGCTAATGACAGTTTAACGTTTTTTTTACTAACTGAACGTTTTTTTAATCTTTCCGCCTCATTCTTCTTAAAAGTCATCAGTTGTATGAAAAAACCAGCTTCGTTAAAAGGTGAGAGAAAAAACTAATTATGTCCTTCACGGTGGATGATGAAAAACAAACAAACAAACAAACAAACAAGCTTGTCATTGACGTGTACCTGGCACCTGTCTATCACCTTTCTACCCAATGATTTACCTGTCTATCTATTGAGCAATCTATTTAGTCAATTATCTATTTATCCCCCTATATCATAAAGAAATGTTTGTGCTCCAGTCTATCTGCAAACACAATCCTCTGTTTATACATCTATCATTTTATTTCTTTACCTGAACTTATTTTTCTGTGTATCTATCTATATCCTTGTCAGTTCATGTATATATCTGTCTGTGAATCTGATATCTCTTTATCTATATCTTTCTATCTATCTACCCATCACTTTTATCTATACTAAATTCAATTCTTTATCTATCAATCTGTCAACTCATTCAAATATCCACCTATCTATCCATCCATTTACCTGTCTATCTACTTCTTTCTCTCATTCATCAATCCATCTACTAATTCGTCTATCTATCTACTTCATATCAAGCTATCTATCACCTTTACCTATATATGCATTCATCTCTCAATTTCTGTATCTATCAACCCATTCAATCATCCATTTACTTACTCTACCTACGTATTCAACTCTCTATCTACCTATCTATCAACCTACTCATCCCGTTATCCACTTCATCTGTCTATCCACTTACCTGCCTCTCTGTCTACCTGTTTACCCCGTCCCTCTCTCCATTTACCTGGGCGAGTCGGGAGCCGTAGGACGCCTGATCAGGTTAGGGCTGCCATCACAATACGAGAGGAAGGGCTTCCGCTTCCTCTCTCTCTTTTTTTCTGAGCCTCATTTACGTGTTATTAAATTTCTCTTTCACTCCCACTAAATGTGCTTCCTATTGAGTGCCGGGGGAGAGTGGAGGAAGGGAAGGAAGGGATGGGGAAGAGAGGGGAAGGGAGGGGAAGAAATGGGAAGAGAGGAGAGAGAGGGGAGAGAGGGGATTTGGAGGAGGGGAAAGAAGGGAAAAGAGAGGAAGAAGAAGGGGAGAGAGAAGGAGGGAGAAGGGAAAGAGAGGGGAATAGGAGGAGATGGAAAGAACGGGAAAGAGGAGAAGAAGGGGAGAGGGGAAGAGAGGGGGAGGAGAGGGGGAAGAAGAGCATGAGTGAGGGATGGGGGAGGGGAAAAGAGGGGAAGAAGAGGGGTAGGAAAGGGGGGGGGGGTTAGTGTGACAGGAAAGCCATAGGAAAATGATGAATGGCCTTAAAAGTGTAAAAAAAAAAAAAAAAACTTAGGTTGGGGGAATGCGATAAAATAATACTGTGTGTGTGTGTGTGGGGGGGGGGGGGAGGGGGTGACTACGTTAGATCATGATATAGTAAAGTAAGAGTTCAGTTTCAATAGTAAGCCTTATAACAGTTGATATTTATCGCGTGTAAAAAGTTTTATTTGCTGGTATGAAGAAAATAATGAAAAAAATACTTAATAGGAGACCAAATAAGAGCATAGGAGTTTTAAAGTAATAATAATAATAATAATAATAATAATAATAATAATAATAATAATAATAATAATAATAATAATAATAATAATAATAATAATAATAATAATAATAATAATAATAATAATAATAATAATAATAATAATAATAATAATAATAATAATAATAATAATAATAATAATAATAATAATAATAATATTACTACTACTACTACTAATAATAATAACAATAATACTAATAATAATGCTTCTTATGGCGCTAGAAAGTTGAAAATGGACTGAATGGCTGAATGGCTTTTGACGCCCCTGAAGAAACAAAAAATAGCATTGATTTTGGCTTCGAATTTTCTGGCATTTTTGTTTTTATAATTTTTTAGTAATAATAACAACGTTTTTTTTTTTTGAGCGATTGAAACTGAATGGATATGCCCCAAACTCCTACGAAAGCCTTGTCAAATGTGTGTGCTTCGGCGGCGATGTTTAAAAGTCTGTTCCCAGTTGAATGTCCCATGGCAACTCTCGCGTCCATATAGACAAACCCATCACCATCACGCGAGCCCCTTCCCGCTGCGTACTCGTCTGCATGATCTTCCCCGAACTGAGTCTGGACGAGCCAAGGTCAGCGCCATCCGATCAAGTGTATATTTAGCCACCACAGGAAAGCTTAAGCGAAATGTGATAGGTTTTGAATATGTAAAGACCCCGATACGGACATAAGCTTTGGGGTGTTGGGCTGTTTTAAGAGGTTTAGAGGTTGGTTTATGTTTTTTTAGACGAAGCATAGACCGTGATATATGACAAGTGCATGTTTTTATTCGGTTATTGGAAAGCTTTGATAGAACTTAACATATATTTTACTTTACATTTATCTAGTTTGCCATTAGAAAGCTTTGACAGAACGCTATCCTTTAATTGTACGTATGAATTGGAAGAATATTAGGAAGGTTTTGGGTTGTGGATTCGCTATTGGAAGATTTAGACAGTTTTAGAGTCATTTAAGAAGGTGGAGTGATGTTAGTGTCGGAGGTAATGGTGGTGGTGGTAATGGTGTTGGTAGTGGTGATGTTAGTGTTGTTGTTTTTGTTGTTGTTGTTGGGGGTGGTGTTGGTGCTGTTGTTGTTGTTGGTGGTGGTGTTAGTGTTGGTGGTGTTGGTGGTGTTGGTGGAGGTAATGGTGTTGGTGGTGGTGGTGTTAGTGTTAGTGTTGTTGTTAGTGTTGATGTTAGTGTTAGTGTTGTTGTTAGAGTTGGTGTTAGTGTTAGTGTTGTTGTTAGTGTTGGTGTTAGTGTTGGTGGTGATGCTGGTAGTGTTGGTGCGAGCGTCCCACGACCCTGGAGACACAAACAACATGTCGCGAAATCCTCAAATAATAGAAACAATTACCGGAGATCAGACGGCCGGCAGGTGATCTTTTACTTACCTTGAGGATAAAAAAAAACCACAGCGGCAACACCAACAATAACATTCGCCAACACCAGAACACTTGCAGATAAGAAATACAACACCCACACACACCCACCCACACACACCCACCCACACACACACACCCACACACACACACGAGAAAAAAAGACAAAGAAACACAATACATAGGCAGCGCACAACACAGCCACTCACACACAGACACACAAAGAAAACAAGGAGCCGAAACGGGACGACACGAGGTAAACAGATAACAGGAAACTTCAGACGACACGCATGCGAGACACACACACACACACACACACACACACACACACACACACACACAAGGGAGAAGGCAGGGAGACGAGACGAGGGCAACACACTCAGCGGACAACACACACAAACACACGACACACAACTGACAGGGAGAATAATTAACAAACACAGGTGGTTGACACTTACCTTAAACTACTTGCGTTAGGATCACAGACGTTCGTGGTGAAACACCCTGTGTGGCTATTTACAGCGGTTCTCATGGCTCTCCAAAGTCTTTGGAGGCGTGGCCGAGCCTCTTGGCCAGTTCGTGCATCACTTCCTTGAATATGAGCGTGTCCACGTTCTGGCCCAGCATGTAGAAGAGGAACCAGTCGCCCATCTTACTCTTCCTCACTATCGTATTGATCACCTCTTTGTTGATGAGACGGAAGCGGAGACACAGGAGGTAGGCGCGCATCCTCGGACTCAGGATGATCATGAGTCGGTACAGCAGCACGAAGAACGTGAGGAACACCAGCAGCAGGAACCAGAACCACAGGAAGATGTAGATTTTCTCGTTGACGATGTTGATGGGCAGGATGCAGAGGGAGTCGTAGCGCTCCAGCTCCCCCGACGTGCCGAACTTGCTGAACGAGCACTTGGTCATGCGCGGGAACACGAAGATCATGGGGTCGATGCGCACCTCCTGGTCGTCCTCCATGAACTTGATCACGTCGAGGCCGAACGTGAGGAAGGTGTTGCCCAGGAAGCGGTCGATCAGGAACATCTGACCTGGAACGAGAGCAAGGAGGCGCTTTAGCATCTGACCTACAGGCGACCTTAAGCCTTCCTGTCCTGCCCCGCCCTTCCCGTGTCCTAACCGTATCCTTATCCTTCCTTGGCATTCCTAACCTCCAAGTGACCTTTGACTGTACTATCCTGCCCCGCCTTCCTGCGTTTTTTTTTTTTTTTTTTTTTACGTCTACGCCTATTGCGCCGGTAGGCTTGCTTGAGGGTCCTGGATGGTAGTCGTCCCCAGCCCATCATGGCGCAGGCAAGTGTTTATAGTGGCGCCATCTTCCTGCAGCATCCTTGAATCTCTCTCCCGCACTCATCTCTATTCATCCTACCCTGACCTGTCCTTCCCTTTGTGTTCTGCAGCATCCTTCAACTTCTCTCACTCCCTCATATCCTGTCCTTTAACATCCTCGACCTCTATATAAACTTCTACCTTTCTTTTCTTCTTCCTTCTTTTGTGACCCTTCATCATCCTTCAGCCTCTCTCTTCCTCCCTCGCCTATATCCTTCTTTGGCATCCCTGACCTCTACTTAACCTCTGACCTTTCTATCCCCCCCTCCTCCTCCTTCGTGTGTGCCCCAGCAGCATCTTTCGCCCTCTCCCTCCCTTCCTTCCCATCCCATCCTTGCCTCCCCTCCCTCCAAAACAATGGAAAAACACAAACATTTCTCATCCCAAGGAGCAGAATACAAATGGCCCCGCAGGCATAAATCAGAATACAAAATAACCGACATATCTTTAGCATCAGAGGGAAAAAAAAGGAGAGATTTCGTTTCCCGAGCCCACCCAAAACAGGGACAGAAGTTGAGTAATAGGTTTTTTGTTCCCGGCGGCTCACGTTCAGACAGGAGGAGGAGAAGCAGAAGAAGCATAGTTGAGATATAAAAGGAATATTGTTTGCTATGTTAACTGAATACTTGTAAACTAAGCCTTAGGTAATGTACGAAGCTTTATTACGTTATTTCTTGTACAAAACCGAGTGATTTAGTTTAGATAATAAAAATGAATATTGTTTGTTAGGTTAGTTGAATGCAGGTAACTACTTTCACCTGTACAGAAAGCCCAAGGTAATGTAAGAAACTTTATCACGTTGTTCCTTATGTATAAAACCGATTTAATTTAGTTTGGATAAGAAAAAAGGAATGTGGTTTGTTAGGTAAGTTAAGTACAGGTATATTTACTTCACCTGTATATAAAAAAAAAACCTTAGGTAATGTACGAGGCTTTGTCATGTTGTTCCGTATATACAAAAAAGTTAATTCAGTATTTTTGCAGCGATAAAAAACGTTCCTAAATAACATAATGACAGAGAGTGCGATATTTATTTCTGAGGCGATGAATTAGTGAGTAAACACACACACACACACACACACACACACACACACTCACCCACACGAGGCCTACAGAGACGAACGAATGCCCCTCTTTATGGATTCATCTCATCGCGGCCGACTCACATTTCCAAAAACAACTTTGACTTTAAGGGAAATCTGGGGTAAGGGTATCGTGTGAGTGTGTGTGTGTGTGTGTGTGTGTGTGTGTGTGTGTGTGTGTGTGTGTGTGTGTGTGTGTGTGTGTGTGTGTGTGTGTGTGTGTGTGTGTGTGTGTGTGTGTGTGTGTGTGTGTGTGTGTGTGTGTGTGTGTGTGTGTGTGTGTGTGTGTGTGTGTGTGTGTGTGTGTGTGTGTGTCAAAGGTATTCTCTGCACCTGCTTCTTGTTTCACCTGTTCCCTTCTAATCTTTTTCTACCCAAGTCTTCCTCCTCCTCCTCCTCCTCCTCCATCTTCTACTTCTCCTCCTCCTCCTCCTGCTGCTGTCGTACTCTCATGCATGTAGTCAGAACTTGTAGAAAGGCGTAGCATACTAAGACAGGTGACCTCGTTAACCTCCAAGCTACCTGATTCTCTCCTCTTACGTTTCTTCTACCTTTCCTCAACCTTCTCCTGCTTCTATTCGCCCACCTCCTCCTCCTCCACGTCCTCGGTCTCCGTCTCCTCCTCCTCTTCGTCCTTCTCCTTCTCCTCCATTGAATGTTACAGCCAAAGTCATGGTAATTTGACTTAAGAAATCACTATCATGCTTTCCTGCCGGCGGGGAAGGAAGCGAAGTAGAGGAGTAGGAGGTGACAGGGTGGGGTGGGGTAGGGACGGAGGAAAGAAGAGAAGCAAACATAGGAGAGAGGATAAAACGGAGAGGGTAAAAGAGGGAAGGAGGAGAGTGAGGGATGAGAATGGAAGGGATTAGAAGTAAGTGGAGATTAGAAGGAGGAAGGGAAGAGGAAAAAAATATAATGCAAGGACGAATATGGGAGGAAGAGAGGAGAGGGAGGACGATGAAAGGAAGAAGGAAGGAGGGAGAGGAAAGCATGTCACTCAAGACCTCATCCCTTCCATAAACAACTTACTAATCTCGACCTGAATTACATGCTGCAGAGGGTGGACAGGAAGATAATGTAGCTTTGAATCTGCTCATGTCCTCCAGCCCTCTTAAACCTTAGTGATGGTATTAAGTCGAATAAGCCAAACCCATTTTACTGCACCCTAGAACCCACTCTGTCCCGCACCACAAGACACTAATCCGTTTCAGTCCTTAATCTTCAATCCTCTGTAACCTCACCTAACCTCCCATCATCACCACCTCAACTAAACTTATTTAATCTAACCTGATCCATTCATCTCTACAACTCACTATTACCCATCACTACAACAAGATACTAACCCACTAATACTCAACCTCTCAAAACTCCATAACCTTACTCTGACCCACAATCAAAACTTCAACCTAACCCATCTTAATTGAACCCCTGATCCACCCATTCCTTGAACCCACAAACCCATACCACAAGACACTAACCCACCAATACCCATCTTCTGAGACCTTAACAACCTCAACCTAACCCAAACCCACCCTGACCCATCCCTCCTTACAACCCACTCTTACCCATCACCACGAGACACGAACCCACCAATACCCATCTTCTGAGACCTTAACAACCTCAACCTAACCCAGCATCACTTCAACCTAACCCAAACCCACCCTGCCCCATCCCTCCTTACAACCCACTCTTACCCATCACCACAAGATACTAACCCACCCATACCCAGCCTCTCAAACCTTCATAACCTCACCGATTCACCGCTAAATGGCATACCAGATAATTTCCCTCACGTACCAAACCGTTTTCTTCGCTATAACACTGAGCTGCAACGTGGAGTAAAGACGAAATGAATACACTAAATGTCCTCTCAAGTTCTTTCCAACGAGACCATTAAGACACGAAGAAGACGAGTAGGAGAGTTTTTATACATTGGAAGGTGGTTGACAAGGGGAGCATCTGACACCATCTCTCTCCTTTACCCTCCCAGCATCCAGAGCATCACAGAGGGTATAAAGACCACACGAGGGAGATGAGCCGCCACCACCACCACCACTACCACCATCACCACCACCACCACCACCATCACTACCACCTCTTGGCTTACTCCCCACCACCACTAAGAGACAAATAAAAAAACAAAGGTACACTAAACATTCTCTCTTTCTTCTCCTCACATCACCACTGCAGTTAAACCACGAAGAGAAAGAGACAGAAAGAGATAGAGAAGAGAAGCACTTAGTTCTCTTGCATCCTCCTCCTCCTTCTCCTCTTTCAAAGCAGCCTCAGGAAAGACAAACAAAGAAAACAACAACACGAGTAAGCTTCAGCCTATCACACACTCAGCACTCCTCCTCTCCTCCTCCCAAGCTCCTCTTCTCTCCTCCTCCTCCTCCTCCTCCTCCACCTCTCAGCGTCAAGCCTAGCAACGGACACCTCCCACTTATCACATAAATAGGCTGAACAGACAAACCATTCCTCAAACTCAACTCCATCCATTTTTTTTATCCTTTATCTTCCTCCTCCTCCTCCTCCTCCTCCTCCTCCTCCTCCTCCTCTTCCTCATCCTCTTTTTTCGGGGTTGTTTTTGTTTTTGATTTTTTTCTGTTTTTCAACCGAGTACTCTCTCTCTCTCTCTCTCTCTCTCTCTCTCTTCTAGTGCTGTTCCTCTTCGTCTTCTTCCTTTTATGGACCTTTTATTCTCCTCCTCCTCCTCTTCCTCCTCCCTCCATCCTCCCCTTTTCCCCTCCTCATTCTGTCATCCGGTCCTGATTAACTACTTTTTTCCTTGCTCTATTGTAACGCGGAAATGAGAAAAAAAGGAAAAAAAAAAGGAAAAGTCAGTTCACAGTATTCATTCAGAGCTCACCTTTGGTTCACCTCCACAACTGAGGCTTCCCTTCACCTGGGCTCAATGGGAGGAGGAGGAGGAGGAGGAAGAGGAGGAGGAGGAGGAGGGTATTGATTTTCAGCTTCGTGGGGTCTCTCATCTGCATAACGCATCTGGTTATTGTAGGATATTCTGCTTTGGTTCAGTCTCCCTCTCTCCGTGTGTGTGTGTGTGTGTGTGTGTGTGTGTGTGTGTGTGTGTGTGTGTGTGTGTTATTACCTACTTTTCCTCACCTATTTGCATTCACTCGACCTCATTATGTCTCGAAATTCTCAACAACTTATCAAACATGTTCTTAAACTCATCTAGTCAACTTTTACAAACACTATTTCATTCGGTAAAACACTCCATACATCAGTTTTTGGACGTGTGTGTGTGTGTGTGTGTGTGTGTGTGTGCACGTAAAACACTGGTAAGACAAACACAGCTGATGACGGGCGGCAAACAGGAGTAAATAACGAATGAGCAAATAATAACGAAAGCAGGACCACTCGACGACGCGCGATGGGCTGAAGGGGAACATTAGCGAGTTGGGAAATGATAATCTACGTCCAAACTAAGACTCAGGTGATAAGTAAAAATACAAAAAGGCAACAATAAATTAATAAAAAGTGAACGAATATATGGAAGAGCGTACAACAGGTTTAGAATAGAGAATCGAATGGACTGAAGGGGAACATTAGAGAGTTGGGAAATGATAATCTACATCCAAATTATGACTCGAACGACAAATAAAAATACCAAAAGGCGACAATAAATTAAAGAAAAGTTAGAAAATACATGAAATAGAGTATAACAGCTTTAGAACAGAGAATCGAATGGACTGAAGGGGAACATTAGAGAGTTGGGAAATGATAATCTACATCCAAATTATGACTCGAACGACAAATAAAAATACTAAAAGGCAACAATAAATTAAATAGAGTATAACAGCTTTAGAACAGAGAATCGAATGGACTGAAGGGAAACATTAGCGAGTTGGAAATGATAATCTACCTCGAAACTAAGACTCAGGCGACAAATAAAACACAAAAAGGCGACAATAAGTTAAAGAAAAATTAGAAAATACATGAAATAGGGCATAAGGGCTTCGGGGTCTCGTAACAAATGAAAACAAAGAGGTAACAGAATATAATAGAAGGTAAAAGATAATAATAAAATAGGATATAAAGAGACATTAAATATTACCAACGTTGGAGGTGAATAGCAAAAAAAAAAGGGCAAGAATAAAGTAACAAAAGCTAAAGAAGATATGAAATAGGGTATGACAGCTTTGGAGTGGGGTAACGAATGAAGACAAAAAGAATATAATAGATAAAAAAATTAAGAAGATAATACTGAAATAGGGAATACAACAAGGAATTAAATATCATCAACTTAAGAATCGAATAACTGAATGAAAACAAACAGGCAAATGAAACAAAAAGACTAATAGATAAATAAGGAAGATAATACTGAAATAGGGCAAACAACAGGGAATCAAATATCATCAACCTAAGAATCGAATAACTGAATGAAAACAAACAGGCAAATGAAGACAAAAAGACTATAATAGATAAATAAGGAAGATAATACTGAAATAGGGCAAACAACAGGGGATCAAATATCATCAGCCTTGGAGTCGAATATAACTGACTGGGTATAACATGGAACCGAATACCATCACAGTTATATTGAGTCACGAGGAACATTAATAACAAAAAGTAACAATGAAAATAATGAAGTAGAGAGACAATAAAAATAATGAATTAGCCAAAAAATAATGAACCAATAAAAAATAAAAGAATAGAGTAACAGTGAAAATAATAATAAAAAAGTAACGGCAAAAATAATCAAGTGAACTATAAATAAAGAAAATAATCGAGTAAATAAATAAAAATAATCAAGTGAACTATAAATAAAGAAAATAATCGAGTAAATAAATAAAAATAATCAAGTGAACTAAAAATAAAGAAAATAATCGAGTAAATAAATAAAAATAATCAAGTGAACTATAAATAAAGAAAATAATCGAGTAAATAAATAAAAATAATCAAGTGAACTATAAATAAAGAAAATAATCGAGTAAAGTATAAATAAAAATAATCAAGTCGTTTAGTAAGTTAGTTAGTCGCCTATGTTCACTTATTTTTTTTAGGCTGTATGACTTATTATAATCCAATTAGTATGCACTTCAAAAGAGAGCGGCGCCGTGAAAAAAAAGGAAAAACTCGATTAACTCATTTGGATGTATAAAATTGTGTAGTTACTGAAAATTTTAATTAGATTTAGTAGAGCTGCTGGTGCCTGGCTGGCGGGGCGCGGCGGGTACTGTTTGCTAGTGCTGTTGTTGTTGTTGTTGTTGTTGTTGTTGTTGTTGTTGTTGTTGTTGTTGTTGTTGTTTGTTGTTGTTGTTGATATCGCTACTGCAACTATTGCCTTTGCTCTTCCTATTGTTGTTGTATATATCACTAATGCTAATTGTGTTACTGTTGCTGCTGATAAATACAATAAAAACAACAAAAACAACAACAACAACAGCAACAGCAACAACAACAACAACAACAACAACAACAACAACAACACTAACTACTACTGTTACAAATACAATTCTTTTCATTCTTCTCCTCCTCCTCCTACTACTACTACTACTACTACTACTACTCCTACCACTACTACTACTACTACCACTACTACTACTACTACTACCACCACCACAATAACAACTCCAACTACTACAACTTCGAGTATCACCACCACCCCTTTACTACAGGCCATCCCAGCGAAGGGCGGATCGTGGCGGGGCTGGGCGGGGCGGGGCGGGGCGGGGTGGGGCGGCACAGGGCGGGGCAGGCACCTTCAAGCAGTGATGTGAGGGTGTGGCCCCTTGACTTTCGCTCCCTGTTTCCTCCCTTCCTCCTTTCCCTCCTCCCTCACTCTCTCTCCTTTCTATCTCCTCTCCTTCCGCCTCTCTCTCCCTCCGTCCTCTCCTCTCCCTTACTCTCTCCTTCTAAGCCTCCCTTCACGTTTGCCTCTTTTCCTTCTCTCCACCCTACATCCTTCCATCTTTTCTCTCTTCCTCTACCTTTATTTTGTATTCCTTCCATTTTTCTTCTCTTTCTCTTCCTTCCTCAAACTTATTCCTTCGTCTCTCGTCTCTCTCCATCTCCTAATACTCCCTCTTACGTTTCCTTTACCGATTTCTACCATCACCCCCCCCCCCCCTCTCTCTCTCTCTCTCTCTCTCTCTCTCTCTCTCTCTCTCTCTCTCTCAGAGAGAGAGAGAGAGAGAGAGAGAGAGAGAGAGAGAGAGAGAGAGAGAGAGAGAGAGAGAGAGAGAGAGAGAGAGTGAGAGAGAGAGAGAGAGAGAGAGAGAGAGAGAGAGAGAGAGAGAGAGAGAGAGAGAGAGAGAGAGAGAGAGAGAGAGAGAGAGAGAGAGAGAGAGAGAGAGAGAGAGAGAGAGAGAGAGAGAGAGAGAGAGAGAGAGAGAGAGAATGAGGGTAGGGAGGCAGTAAGTCACTAATGAGAAATAATTGGTTTTGCTGTCCTTCGTTTTCTGTTCATTATTTTTGGGCACAACAACAACAACAACAACAACAACAACAACAACAACAACAACAACAACAACAACAACAACAACAACAACAAAAACAACGACAACAACAGCAATAACAACAACGGCAGCCATATTTTCTTTTTGGGATAAATATGCAATTCTTAGGAAAAAAAATATACGAGTTTGAAAATGAATGAAAAAAAACAACAACAACTCGTAATATAATGTATCGAACGGCATCTTTTTATTTTTATTTTAAGGTGTCCTCTGATTCCCGGAAGTGGTACTCTCTCTCTCTCTCTCTCTCTCTCTCTCTCTCTCTCTCTCTCTCTCTCTCTCTCTCTCTCTCTCTTTAAAAAAACGTCACCCGATCCACTTGCAGTCAAAACGGAGGAGATGAAAAGTGAGGAGGAGGAGGAGGAGGAGGAGGAGGAGGAGGAGGAGGAAGAGGGGAAGGAAAGAAGAAAGGAAAAAGAGAATATTTGGATGAGGGGAGCAAGGTGTTGAAGAGAGAGAGAGAGAGAGAGAGAGAGAGAGAGAGAGAGAGAGAGAGAGAGAGAGAGAGAGAGAGAGAGAGAGAGAGAGAGAGAGAGAGAGAGAGAGAGAGAGAGAGAGAGAGAGAGAGAGAGAGAGAGAGAGAGAGAGAGAGAGAGAGAGAGAGAGAGAGAGAGAGAGAGAGAGAGAGAGAGAGAGAGAGAGAGAGAGAGAGAGAGAGAGAGAGAGAGAGAAACGCACCAACAAACACACAAACAGGGGGGGGGGGGGATAGAGGCGTGGGAAAGAGTAAAGGGGAAAGATGAAATGCCAGATGACAGAGAAGGAGGAGGAGGAGGAGAGGAGGAAGACGGAAAGAAGGAAGGAAGGGAGGAAGACAGAAAGCGGACAAGGATGAGGAAGAGGAGGAGGAGGAGGAGGAAGAAGAGGAGGAGGGAAGCAGTTGAGGTGATCGTTATGTCACATCGTTTGTCTCCAGTGTTTGTACAGATGTTTAACGCGGTGACGTGCAAGGAGGAGAGAAGAGAGAAAGAGGGAGAGAAGACAGAAGACAGAAGAGAGAGAGAGAACGATAAAAGAGAGTAAAAGAGAATATAAGACTCCACAGAGGCATGGAAGAAGGGAGGGAAGGAGTAAGGGAGTGAGGAAGGGGTGAAAGGGAGGGAAGGAGGAAAATGAAGGGAGAGAAGAAGAAAGAGAAGGAAGGAAGGGAATGAGAAAGAGAAGGAAGGGAGCTCAGGAAGGAGGAGAGTAAGGAAGGGAGTGAAGAAATAAGGAAGGGGAAAACGGGGGATGATTGGGGAAGGGAAGGAAGGGAGATAAGGAGGAAGAAATGGAAGAAGGGAAGGAAGGAAGGAAGGTAGGTAGAGAGGGAGGGAGGGAAAGGAAGGAAGGAGGCAGGAGAGGAACGAATGGAAAATGAAAATGTATGAGGGAAGCAAAATGAGGGAAGAGAGAAAAAAAGTGCAAGGACGTATGAATGGCGAGGGAAGGAAGGCAAGAGGAAGGAAGGAAGGAAGGAAGGAGTTAAAAGGGAAGGAAGGGCGGCAGGAGGGAAGACGGGAGAGAGGCAAAACATGGAAAGAGATACAGAGGAGGAGGAAAAAACAAGAAAGAAAGGGAATTAAAGAAAAAGGTCAAATGATATA
Source organism: Eriocheir sinensis (assembly GCF_024679095.1). Lineage (NCBI taxonomy): Eukaryota > Metazoa > Arthropoda > Malacostraca > Decapoda > Varunidae > Eriocheir > Eriocheir sinensis. Next base: position 3,493,221 of record NC_066555.1, on the reverse strand, counting down.
GATGTAGAAACCTTCCTTGGGGTACTGAATATAAGGAATCAAACCCATTATAACCCAACTCAACCTTATTCAAAGTAACCCAATCTAACCCAACCCAGGATCACACAATCCCACTTCAACTCAATCAATCTATATATCAATCAATTTTGTGGATATTTCGGGTGACTGAGAGACTAACAGAGAGAGAGACAGCGAAAAAGACGGACAGATAGGCAGAGAGACAGACAGAGACACAAAGGGAAGGACAGACTCAGACAAGCACACGAAGAGATAGACAGATAAAGGGACAGACAGACACAAACAGACACAGACGAAAGCATTGCCGTCGTCCCCGCTGCACAGAGGCGGGCAATAACAAGACTCCAGCAAAGAACGTAAAAGAATTCCTCAGCATCAACAAAAGAATAAGATGACAAGAAACGTCTGTGTCTGTCTGTATGTGTCTGTGTGAATGTTTGTGCGTGTGTTAGTCAGTGTGTGTGTGTGTGTGTGTGTGTGTGTGTGTGTGTGTGTGTGTGTGTGTGTGTGTGTGACTGTGTGCATGTGTGTGTGCGCGCGCGCGTAGCAATGAATGTCGCATTGCAGATTTTGGCCAACGCTCAGCCCTTCCCCATGATGCTGGCCTCAGGTACACACACACACACACACACACCCACACACACACACAAACACATGCACAAACACACACTTTTTTACTCAATATCTTTATTTATCTATATATTTACATTTATCCATCTATCTCTTCGTGTGTGTGTGTGTGTGTGTGTGTGTGTGTGTGTGTGTGTGTGTGATGAGAGAGAGAGAGAGAGAGAGAGAGAGAGAGAGAGAGAGAGAGAGAGAGAGAGAGAGAATTAAAAGTTAAATGTTATGTCTCTCTCTCTCTCTCTCCGTTATCATGTGACAAAACGAAGCAGGTAATGAAAAAAAATAATAACAACCATCGTATTCCGCACATGGCCCGCTGTATCGCCCAAAATTTTACTATGAAGATGGCAGCTGGCGTTCAATCAAGTAGTTTTTATCGGACTCCATTGGAAAGCGGCCGACCGGACCCTCGCCCCGGGGAAATAACAGTAGTAGAACCGGACGCATACTCCTGAACTCTATTAGTCTTCAGGACCTACCCGAGTTTAGTTTACGTGGAATAAGGATACTGTGGTTGGTACTGTAAGATACTTTTGCTTTTCATATCAGCTAATTGTAAAGGTCAAAGAGGGGGTCAGTCGGGTTCTTATGAGTGTTTCTTCAGTTTCATGGTTCAGAGGAAGGGTCAAACTACCACCAGGGTCATAAAACTACTCTTGGAAATGCACACAACTTCTACGAAAGCCTTGTCAAGTATGTGTTCCTGGGCGCCGAAATGTCTTATGATGCGATCTTGTGTGTTACTTTTTACCCGGCAGCACACTGATAAGAATTAAAAGAGGATTATGTGCTTAGTTTGTGAGGAACGACCCGCGTGTCACCCTCCGCTGAGCCAGTCGGGGGAGGTGCCAATCACGCAAACACTTCAGAACATGCAGAACTGAAAAAAATGAATAAATGAATGAAGGAAAGATGCAAAGAAGGCAGAACTGAAGAAGATTAGGAAGTAAAGAAAATAAGGAAGAAAAGAAGGATTTTGGAAGGAAGGAAGGAAGGAAAGAGGGAGGGACAAGAGCGCCTGGGGGTCGGCCTGGGGCATCTCTTTCGGTAATTACTCCCGGCATCACCTGTAACAAGGAAGCCTTCAAGTAACCTGTCGCTCTTCCTCCTCCTCCTCCTCCTCCTCCTCCTTCTCCTCTAGTCGTCTTCATCGTCCTCATCCTTTTCTTTCTCTCCTCTCTTCTTACCTTCCTCCTTCCCCTCCTCCTCCTCGTAATCATCTTTTTCTTCTTGTTCTTGTTTTGTTCTTTTACTAAATCTACTTCATCGTCATCATTATCATTATCTATATCTTCGTCTTTTGCTCATCCTCCTCCACCTCCTCTTCTTCCAGCATGTTCCCTTCCTCCCCCTGTCCCCTTATTCACTTCCCTTCCCTCCTCCCCCCGTCACCCTCAACGCGTGTCAGTGTCGGTCAAGACGATGAAAGGGGAGTTACAAAAAGACGATACGTGCATTCAGGGCGGCAAAGGAGGACTAGTTAGATAGACACATGATAATACGCCCAAAGGTAACAGCCAAAACTAAACAGGACACCTCTAATATGAAACTCAAACAAAGAACATTAAATACTAGAAAAAAATAACATGATAAAATAATAATAATGAAAAATACGGATACCGAAATCAAGCAAAAACAGCAACACATAATAACTGACCCCTCTTTCGGCCACCTCTTTTGATTCTTTTTAGGAGCAGCGAGTAGCGGGCTTTTTTTTATATTATTGTTTCCTTTTTTTGTGCCCTTGAGCTGTCTCCTTTGTTGTAAAAAATAAAAATAAATAAACATTGTACTGAAGAAGACGAAAAAAGAGCTTATCGGCCGTCATACTGGCCTGAACTATACTTTGAAGGCGGCCGCAATCACATACTTAGTTTGTATCGGAATTTAGAGGAAAGAGTCCAGACCAATCCTTCGGAGGGGAAACAAACCCTTCTGGTACCCACCGGAAACACTTATGATCTTTGAAGCATAGGAGTGTTTTTCTGTATGGTGTCCTTAACCCGGTAGCAGCGACGGGTCAAATTTGTGGCTTTACCGTGTTCCAGCGACGGGCCACATTTTTGTCATGATATAAACCCCCCAAAAAAGATGATGCATAAACTGATCACAAATGCGTTGATATATATTATGAAATGGTTTGCGTGAGTGATTATTTTTTTCTCATTATTCTCGCTTAGAGGGGCCTTTAAAAACATGATCCCTGCAGATACCAGGTTAATCAGACTGTCAATTGTGTCGTTATTAGTTAGTTTTTTAATAGGAGTTTTCCCAAAAGTTAATAAGTTTGTACTCATGTGTGTTAGTGAGTCTGAGTAGCGGGCTCTTGAGTAGCGGGCCTTATTTTTTCTCTGCACTCTTCTTGTTGCCCTTGAGCCGCCTCCTTTGCTGTATCAGTCCCTATAGACAAAATGAACGACAAGAAGAACAGATGACATCGGCGGCAATATTTTCGACTTTCTCGCCGGTAAAGTGGTGAGCGATGAAAGCAAAATAACAAACAACATATGGATGATATATGTTAATTATTATGAACAAAGTGAAAACTATATGAACTAATACGATAATAAAAAAGGAAAAAAAAATAGATTGTAATTATTCCTGATGGTGAATTAATGCACGAACAGAAGCTACACAATATAATAACAATACTAAAACAAACATTAAGCCTTTTTTTATGAATATGAATATGAAAAATACTAATATATCAAACGCTAACACAACAGAAATGATAATGAAAAATGCTAATATGAAACTCAAACAAAATACATTAACCCGGTAGCAGAGACGGGCCAAATTTGTGGCTTTATCGTGCAGCAGTGACGGACCAAATTTGTGCCATGATTTAACCCCCCCAAAATAAATGATACATAAACTGATCACAAATGCTTCGATATATATTATGAAATGGTTTGTGTGAGTGATGATTTTTTTTCTCATTTTTTTCTCGCTTAGAGGTACCATTAAAAAACCTGATCCCCGCTGCATTCGGGTTAAATACTAGAAAAAAAATAACACATAATAAAATAATAGTAATGAAAAATACGGATATCAAACTCAAACAAACAAAAACAATTACCAACACATAATAAAAGAATAATGATGAAAAGTACTGATATTAAAACTCAAACCAAAAATACCAAATAATAACACACAAAATAAAAGAACGACAAAGCAATCCAGCGACGTTGAAAAATAAACCTGGACGAAGAAATCCGAAGAATAATTGAAAGCGAAGCCGAGTAATGGAAGGGGATTTTAACACCTGTCTCAAATTACGGGCCAGGTAATCCACGGGGACTTCTGGGCTCTGGAAGGGGTGGGTGGGAGGGAGGGAGGGAGGGAAGGGAGGGGGATGGAGAGAGAGAGTGGGAAGGGGGAAGGAGTGGGAGAGGAAAGAGGGAGAAAGGGAATGAAAGAGAGAGAGGGAAAGAGGGAGGGAGATGGAAAGAGAGAGTTGGAAAAGAGAAAGGAAGAGAATCAGGGAGGTATGGAAGGAGAGGTGAACGAGGGAGGAAGGGGGATGGAAGGAGAGGGGAAGGATGGAAGAGAGAGAAGGAAGGGAGGAATGGAAAGAGAGGGGGATAAAGGGAGGGAGAATAGAAGAAAAGGAACAAAAGTGAGATACAAAGGGAGGGATGGCAAGAAGGGGAGAGAGAGAAGGAGCGATATGGAGTGTGGAAGGGAGAGAGAAAAAATGAGAGGTATAAGGGAGGGAGAGAGAGAGGAATGAGTATGTGGAAGGGAGAGAAAAATGGAGGTATGGAGGGAGGTAGGGAGGGAAAGAAAAGCAGGGATTGCGGGCTTCCTGTAGTGAATGAGCTGAGGGAGGGTGGGATGAAGGGAGGGGGAGGGAAGAAGGATGCGAGGGTGAAAGGGGAGGGGAAGGGGGACGAGAGAGAGAGAGAGAGAGAGAGAGAGAGAGAGAGAGAGAGAGAGAGAGAGAGAGAGAGAGAGAGAGAGAGAGAGAGAGAGAGAGAGAGAGAGAGAGAGAGAGAGAGAGAGAGAGAGAGAGAAATTTGGGATAAAGGAATGATGGATGATAATGATGATGATGATGATGATGATGAAGAAGAAGATAAGGAAGAGGGAGAAGAGGAGATCAAGAAAGTAAAAGAGGAGGACAAAGAAGAGGAGGGGGTAGCAGTGATGCCGTAGGATTTAATTAAAGGAACATTGGGGGTTAGAGGAAGAAGAAGAGGAGGAGTAGGAGGAGGAGGAGGAGGAGGAGGTGATGGAGGAGGAGCAGGTGACAGAATGAGATGACTTCCAGATTTTTTCCCTTTCACAACGAAGCTCTGTATTTTTTTTGTTATTTCATTTTTATTTTCCGTGGCAGTGTTGCGTCACGGCTGCCCGAGTTGTGGTTTTACTTATTTATTTTCTGGCTCATTTTACTTGAGTTTATTTTATCTTTTTCGAGGCGGGAGAGACAGGTTTCATTTCCTCTTCCGTTTGGTTTGCCAGTCAGCTGCTTAGAGAGAGAAAGAGAAAGAGAGCGAGAGCGAGAGAGAAAGAGAGGCAGTAACCACCACCACCACCACCACCACCACCAACAACAACAACAACAACAACTGGGTGATTCAAAACGGAAGACAAAATGAAAGAAGACTAAGAAAGTGGGGTAGGTAAGAGTGTAAGTAAGTAAGTAAGATAAGTAAGGTAAGTAAAGTAAGGTAATGTTAGCTTGTTATATTGACTCATGGAAGTTAATATAAGACAGATGACAAGTTGTGTGGTATAGGACATTAATCGAGCTTCTTTTTATAATAGTTTAGCTTCGAAAATGACTACCCAGTGAAGCATAACAGTTACATAAGACGACCTAATTCAATCCATCATTAAACGATTACTAACTAACTAAGAATCACAGGCGAAAATCCCAGTTCAGCAGAAGAATAAAATAATATATATTCACAGTTAAGAGCAACCATGAAAAGTACACCAAATTTTGTTATATGCAACTGTAAAAAAGAAGAAAAAAAGACTACACGTTCGGTACCAACAACAAACGCGGGTTCTATTTATGAGAAACAACAACAAAATAACAAACAAAAAAAACACCTCCCGGCTATAATAATGAAACAGAGCTCTAGAGTTATGCAGAACAGGCCTGGCAAGTTACAACCGAACAAAACAAAAAATCTAAGTTATTCACAAACAACTCAAAACAAAAATCCTCCATTTATATTCAACACCAACACCAAAACAACAACAACTTAAAACACCTCACACATATAATAAATGAAGGAGATCTCTATAGTTATGCAGAATAGGACAGACAGTAGATAAAGAAAAAAAAGGAAATGCAGAATTATTTTTGGGAGCAGCGAGTAGCGGGCTTTTTTTTTTATTCTTGTTTCCTTTTTTGTGTCCTTGTGAGCTGTCTCCTTTGTTGTAAAAAAAAGATATATACAAAAGGCTTCTATTACTGACAACAACAACAACAACAAAGCAACAATCACTACAAACAAATGCGCCTAAGTTTTGAGGTTTTGAGGCACAGCGAGATGAGGTTCGGCCCGTAGCTGTTCTCAAACGCTTTCATCTACCACAACCACTCTCTCTCTCTCTCCAAAGGCAACAATGGAGATTAGTCGGGTATATATGTGTTTTTCAGGTTCACGGTGCAGAAACCTTGTCAAACTATCCATAGGCTCATAAAACTAACCATGGCAATACCCCCAACAACCTCTAGGAAAGCCAAACCTAACGTGGGTGTGTGTAAACCCTGACGAAATGTTTAAGAATATGGGACTTATGGCACGACTAAAAAATGGACGGGAAATAAATCTACTACATTTATTTCCCTTACCCTAGTGTCACTCAAAACTCCAGTGAAGCAAACATCAATCATAACATAAGGAAAGAACCACTGAGTAACTATACGTATATATTCACACCTTAATTTTGGAAGCAGCTAAATGGCACACACAAAAATAAACAAATAAAAAGGTCCGCTAACCACTGCTCCCATAACAGAGAGCAGAACAGAGTGGCCAGAAGGGAGGACGAGGGGTTGGAGAGATGTCTTCATACGCCCTTCATGGCCTTACTATCATCCCCAGCACTAATGAAAGCCTTGCCATCAACACCTCTGCAATCCCTTCGTCGCCCGCTCTTACAGACACGGCGGAGGCACTGCAGTAGAAGCCTCCAAAGGGAACGCTCTCTGTACCTTCTCCTACGTGTCTGGGATGTAGCTGATGGGGAGGGGGAAAGAGGGAGAGGAGAATTGAGGGGTGAAGGAAGGCGAAAGGTAAGTACTAGAAGGGAAGGGAAGAGAAGGGAAAGGGGACAATAGGGAAGGGATGAAGAGATAAGGTAAGGTAAGGTAAGATGAACAAAAGAGAACTGATGAAAATATAAGGTTAAAGAAAGTAAGGGAAGTTGAAGGATGAAGAGAACAGGGAAAGTACGAAATGAGAAGAAAGCAAAGAAAAAGGAAACTACGAGATAAAGGGAAACAGGTGAGGAGGAGGAAAGGAAAGGGGAGGTAACAAGGGAGGGAGATGGAAGGAGGGAGGGAGGTAGAATAGAGATGAAGAGAGGAAAGGAGGGAGGGAGATGGAAGGAGAGGGGAAGGGGGCGAGGGGGCGAGAGGGGGCGAAGGGAAGAGCCGCAGCGGACGTCAGAGGAGCCCGTCATTAGTAACTTTCCTTCTCGGCCTCGGTGCGTCGGGAATAAGAACAAGTACAGCTGCCGCTCTCTCTCTCTCTCTCTCCTTCTTACTGCTGTTTTTTTCTTTATTTCTCGCTTCACGTTTTCTTCAGCTGTCTTTTTTTTTTTGTTTCTGGTGGTGTTGTTCCTCTTGTTGTTTTCTTTGCCTTTCATTCTGTTCTCTTCCCCTTTGCTAAGTTTTCGATATTCTTCACTATACACTTTTTCTTTTATTTCTCTTTTTTTTATCTCGTTCTCTTTTTTTTCTTCTTTCTTCATTTTTAAGTTCTCGATCTTCTTCATTGCTCTTCTATTTATTTCTGTTTTTTTTTACTTAATTCTCTATTTTTTTTATTCCTTCCTCTTTTCTCCCTTTTCCTGTTTGTAAGAAGTACAGTTATCTTTCCTTCCTTCAGTTAGTTTCCCTTATTTTCTTGTTTTCTTTACCTTATTTTCTTGTCCTCGTTTTTCTTCTGCACTTCATTTTCTATATTCTTGTTCAACTAGTTATTTCTGTTCTCCTTTTTCATCCCCTCTTCCTTTTTAGTCTCGTTCCCTTTTCTCTCTCTCCTTCCATTTCTTCCTTCTTTTCCTCCTTTATATTTCTTCATCTTTCCTCAACTCCTCCATATTCTTTTTTTCCTCGCCATAACCTCCTTTACTGTTCCCTTTCTTTTACCCTCCGTGCCCTGCCTTTCCTTTACGGCAGCTCTTTATCATAATCTTTCGTTGTTCCTTGAAATTCCCTGCTTTATATTCGCCCCTTGTGTCCTGTCTTAGTCCAGTGCAGTTACCCTTCAATCTCTGCTTCTTTCCTCTTGGTTCTCTAATCCCAGTTTCTTTTTTTCTCTTTATTTTTTTTATTGTGTGTTATAGCAATCCTTTCTTGCATATGTTTCTGTTACTATGTCAATTCTCTTGCTTCTTCTTGTTCTTCATTTTCCTCTTTTTCCTTCTCGTCTTTTTCCTCTACCTTTCCCTTTTGTTCTTTTTTCTATTTCGTTTTCTTTTTCTTATTTATTTATCACCATCGTCTTCTTCTTTGTTTTCTTTTTCTTCTTTTTCTTCTTCTATTTTTTCTTCTTCTCTTCCTACTTCTCCTCCTCGTCCTTCCTGTTCTTTTTCTTGCCCTTCCTCTTTCTTCTTGTCCTTTTTCTTGTTCCTTCGTTCTTCTTTTTCTCTTCTTTTTGTTATCTTCTTCCTCCTCCTCCTTCTCCTTAACCTTACGTCCATATATTTTCCTTAAGAACGTATCCATTCCTCACATCTGTTTCTTTTTATTTCACTTTTCATATTTCTTCATTTGCATTCTTCTTCTT
>NC_066555.1:3442097-3479597 GCF_024679095.1 Eriocheir sinensis | reverse complement strand
AGAATACAACTGGGTGGATTAGGAGCAAAATACCTGTTACCTGTTGATGAGACGGTGATGGCTCTTGCAGGATGAGATGAGTTTTGAACGAGCGTTGAGGACCGAGTGGGAAGGGGAAGGGGAAAGGGAAGGGGAAGGGGATGAAGGGTATTGAGTTGAAGGGTAGGGGAAGAGTATACAAGAGTGAGGGTCAACTGTGAAGGAACGAGACAAGCTTAAAATAAAAGAAAAAAAGGTGAGAGAGAGAGAGAGAGTATAAGTATTTGTCAACCATGATTGGAAACAGGGGAAGGAGGGAAGGAAGGAGGGAGGGAAGGAGGGAAGGAAGGAGGGAGGGAAGGAAGGAAGGAAGGAAGGAAGGCTACATTGAAGTCATACAAAACACAGAGTCCTTCAGTAAATAACAATCAAGAAAAAAAGAAGAGATAGAGTAAAACATGTTAATGGGAAACGATTGAATGACTAGAAAGAGGAGGAGGAGGAGGAGGAAGAGGAGGAGGAGGAGGAGGAGGAGGAAGAGGAAGAGGAAGAAGAGGGAATGTGTATGGCTGATAATGGCTAGCTCAACACTTATATTAGGTGTATATCAACAACAACAAAAAATAAATAAAAACCATCACATCTCCCTCTCTTAATATGTAAAGGAAAAATATATATAGATTACTTATTATTTACCCCCAATATACAGTTCATGGTTCTTAATACCACGAAAAGAAGAGAAAGAGAAAGAAAGAGAGAGAAAATGAACTTATCCCATGCAACTGTTCACTCCTACAATCTTTCCTCTTCCCTCCTCCTCCTCTTCTTCTTCCTCTTCCTTCTCCTCCTGCTGCTGTACCTTCCCCACTAACCCAGTTCCTCTTCTTCCTCTACCCTTGATAAAAACAGAGAAGAGGAGGAGGAGGAGGAGGAGGAGGAGGAGGGGATATGTCACATTGCGCGATGTTGTTCATTTCTCATTGGGATAACATTTCTTTGGCTCAGGGAAGGGAGGTATAATTGATTTCACAACTTCAATGTCCTCTGCTCTCCTCTTCTCTTCTTTTCTTTCCTCTTCTCTTCTTTTCTTTCCTCTTCTCTTCTCCTTCTGTGTTAAGCGTTCTCAAAGTCGCGAGCGTGAGTGATGAATGAAATAACATCTGGTTTTTGTTCTTTTCCTTTTTCTTTCTTTCTTTTTCTTTGTTTTTCTTCATTCTTTTTCACTTTCTCTTCTTTTTTATCTCTTTTATTCTTCATCCTTCCTTTCTTCCTTTCTTTCATTCTGTATATCTTTATTTTTCTTTCTATTTAAACTTTGCATTCAATATCTGTGTGTTTCTATATTTCTTTACTTTTTTCTATTATTGTTGAAGAGAGAGAGAGAGAGAAACGGGGTTAGACGTGGCCGCCATTTCGATGAGGGGAAAAAGATGGCGGATAAAGAAAGGAGGGAGGGAGGAGAAAAGAAAAAAAAGGTGAGGAGGAGAAAACGATAAAGAAAGAGAGATAAGAAGGAAGAGAAAGGTAAAGAAAGGCATATGCAAAGAAAGTTAGTTAAGTAAAGAAAGTAAGGTGAAGCAAAAGAGAGATTAAGAAAGCAAGGTATAGAATGAAAGAAAGACAAAGAAAAGGAGATAGAGAAACAAAGAAAGGTAAAGAAAGAAAGGAAATAGAGGTAAAAAGCATAAAAAAAAGAATGAAAGGGAGGTAAAGAAAGGAAGATGTAAAGAAAGCAAGGTATAGAATGAAAGAAAGACAAAGAAAAGGAGATAGAGAAACAAAGAAAGGGAAAGAATGAAAGAAAAGAGAGACAAAGAGAGTAAAGAAAAGAATGAAAGGGAGGTAAATAAAGGGAGAGGTAGAGAAACAAAAAAAGCTGAAGAAAAAATAAAAGAAAAAGAGTAAGATAAACATTTAAAGGGAGGCAAATAAAGGGAGAAGTGGATAAACAAAGAAAAATGAAGAAATACAGGAAATAGAGGCCAAAAAAGAGTTAGGTAAAGAGAGAAAATAAGTAAAGAAATATAATTGTTAAGAGAGAAAGAAAAAAATAATCAAAACGGGAAAAGGAAGAAAGGAAAGAAAGAAACAGGTCAATAAAGAAAGGAGAAGAAAGGCAGAAATACAGAAAAGATGGTGAAGAAAAGATAAAGTAAAACAGAGGTGACGAAAGGAAGAAAAATTTAAAAGAAGAAAAACATAAAGAAAAAAACTAAGTCAGGGAATGAAAATAAGACGAAGACGGACAGAAGTAAAGAAGAAAAAAACAACAACACAAACAAAGATCAAGAAAAGGAAGTAATGCATGGGAAGAAAGACAATGAGAGGGAATAAAGACAGAGAAGATAGAAAATAAGGGAAGGAAAAAGAAAGGAGAAGGAAAAGGTAGAAGAAGAGGAGTGATAAATAAGGGAATATGTGCACGCGGTGAAAAGAAAATAAGAAAATAAAGTAAGACAAAATACAAAATAAAATCAATAAAGTAAAGAATAAGTAAAATGATCAGTAAGACACGTAAAATGCAGCAGAAATAATAAGAAAACCAGAATAAAGAAAATAATAAGATAAAAGGCACTTGCTTATTATACTAAAAAATACACACTTCTTTTGAGTTTCAGGGAAGGATGAAAATTTGTCAAAAACTGTAAAATTAAAATGAGAATGCTGTTAGTTTTCCTTTGGTGCGTGTGTGTGTGTGTGTGTGTGTGTGTGTGTGTGTGTGTGTGTGTGTGTGTGTGTGTGTGTGTGTGTGTGTGTGTGTGTGTGTGTGTGTGTGTGTGTGTGTGTGTGTGTGTGTGTGTGTGTGTGTGTGACTCAATATCAGACTGTTTACTTTCCTCCAACATTTACTTTAAAGGACGACAAGATCTGTGTGTTTTGTATTTCTATGTAAATCTCTCTCTCTCTCTCTCTCTCTCTCTCTCTGACGTATGTTCCTCTCCCCCTTCTCAGTCATATATATATTGACGCATAAGACAAAATGGGTCCCTATCTTCTTCTACCTCCTCTTCCTTCTCCTCCTCCTTCTCCTTCTTTACCTTTTTCCCTCCAACTTCTCCTTCTCCTTCTTCTTTTCGTCTACTTTCTCTTTCTCCTTTTCCTTTTGCCTCCTCTTTTTCCTCATCTCCTTCTTCCTCCTCTTCTTCCACCTTCTCCCTCACGTCTACCTCCACTTCCTCCTCTTTTTCCTCCTCTTCTTCTTTCTCCTCCTTCTTATACGCTTCCTTCTACTCCTCGTCTATCTCCACTTCCTCCTCTTCTTCTTTCTTCTTTCTCCTCCTTCTTCTTATACTCTTCCTTCTCTTCCTCCTCTTCCTTTTCTTCGTCTATCTCCTCCTCCTCGTCTACTTCCATCTCCTTCTCCTCCTCCTCCTCCTTTATCTCTTTCCCTTCTACCTCCTCCTTTATCTCCTTCCCTTCTACCTCCTCCTTCTCTACCTCTATCAGTGACCCTAACTTATGCAGACAACCCGTTACGTTACTGCCATAAATTTGTCGAAAAAACACAGAAATTCCAATCCAGGTCGTAGAAGGAGGGAAGGAGGGAGGGAGGGAAGAAAGGAAGACAGGGGAGGGAGGGAGAGAAGGAAAGAGGGAGGGAGGGAGAAGGGAAAAAACACACGTATACGATGCCGGAATATAAATTAGTCTAATGCCGAACAGAATACGAATTTATATTAAACGCTACGACCTTCCCTTCTACTGGATAAGGCGAACGACCAAGTGACGCGGAAACAGAGAATGGGACACGAGATGGATTAGGCTGTGTCCTTTGGGGAATAATGGAGGAGGTCAGAGCCACGCACACACACACACACACACACACACACACACACACACACACACACACACACACACACACACACACGCATATACACGAATGGGCACACGCACGCACGGACACACTCAAGAGTTAAGCTTAAAAAAGTGTTGGATAGAATGATAAATATAGTGTTGAACTGCAGTGATGTTGTTGCGGTTGTTGTTATTGTGGTTACAGTATCCCACTAAAGGTCTAGATAATAAAGAGAATATTAAAGAAACCCAAAAGGAGAATAATACATGGAGAGAAAGGAAGGAAGCATCTTGGGTTAGAGAAGAAAAAGGGTGAAGATATTCTAACGATGATTGAAAATATTAAATGGATTTGGGCGGGTCATAAGCGTAGAACTTATGACAGATGAACAAGCGAAGCGGTGGTGGTGATGGTGGTAGTAGTAGTAGTAGTAGTAGTAGTAGTAGTAGTAGTGGTAGTGGTAGTAGCAGTAGTAGTTGTAGTAGCAACAGCAAGTAGCGGTTTTTTTTAATTATTGTTTCCTTTTCTTGTGCCCTAGAGCTGTCTCCTTTGTTGTAAAAAAAAGTAGTAGCAGTAGTAGTAGTAGTGGAAGTAGTAGTAGTAGTTGTAGTAGTAGTAGTATAGTTGTTTTCTGAATCCTGTTATTTTTCCGTTATGCCGTTATGCTGAATTTTCTAAGAACAGAAGTTAAAAAAAGCAGCAGACCTAAAAGTGATATTGGTAAGCTAAATGTAAAATTGGGGCATAGGCTTAGCTGCGCGTGGCCTCAGTGCGCATCTCCATTTCACTGCCCATTGAGAAGTATTAGAAGTTGAGGCGGCAGAGGCTTAGGCCCCCTCCACACTGATCTTCCAAGCTCTCCTAAGCCGGCAGAGAGCTGTTCCTCCCCACGACAACTTGCCTCGCTAGCTCCCTCCACCCTTACACCCTTCATTAGACGATGCCCTTAACACAGCGGGTAAGCTCTCCGCCCTCGCCCTCTTTGAGTAATGCCCTCGACGGCTTCATGGATTGGGTGCTGCACTGTTTCCACCCATCAGCCCCGCTTCCCAAGACTGTTTATCACCCCTGGAACCATGTGTTTATAGGAGGCGGCGGCTGGGGAGGGAAAGGCATGAACTATCGCGGTCAACAGGAGCATAAACACTGAGGGACTGCAGCTGATATCATACTAACGTTCCTTTTCAATATCGTGTAACTGATTTTATGTGCTTTTAATTTAATGGCTTGTCGGGGAAATAATCTTGTGGCTCCAAAATTGTAGTTTCCATCATAGTTCCAAAGATAATGAAACAGTTTAGTTACAATGAAGGGATGACTGGTTTCTGGTTTTGCCATTTCAGTGCAGACTCCACAACCCAGCCCCGTCCACCTCTACCCCCCCTTCTCCACTACTACGTTAAGCTTGCCCGCTCCACTGACGCCTTGTTCCACTCTGTACCGTCCATCCTACCCTGCCCCGCCCCGCCCTGATGTTGCCCCACCTCTGCCCCCCTCCCCCACTACTACGTTAAGCTTGCCCGCTCCACTGACGCCTTGTTCCACTCTGTACCGTCCATCCTACCCCGCCCCGCCCCGCCGTGATGCTGGCCCACCTCCGCCCCACTCCCACCACATCCCTATACCACCAACCCTGCCCCGCCCCGTTGCTGGTTCACCTTTGCCTCACTACATCACTATCTCAAATCTGCCCCACAACGCTCCGCCCCGTCCGGCCCCGCCCTGGCAGCCCCACCATGCAGGTCACGCAGCGGTCGGCCGGTCCAGGGAGGCGGGTCTGTGTGCGGGGCGAGTAGATGCCGGCAGCAGAACGTGGTTGGCGCTGCTGGGAGGCTCATCCACTCTTGCCGCGGCCCGGGAGGCAAAACTTGATTACTCTTAGAATTAGCAACAGCCATTCTGCTTCAGGTGCTCCGAGCCGGGTGGTGGGGGAGGGGGTGGGATAGGGGGCAGGGTTGGTAGTGGTGAGTGGGAGGGGGAAGAGGTGATGGTGGGGGGTGGTGGGGGGAGGTAGTGTAAGGGTGTCTGCTGTGTCTGTGCCTGCCTGATTGTGTCCCGGTATCGCCTCCTTGCTCTCGTTCAACCTTCCTGATTCTGTTTTGTTGTTCGTGTGTAGGTTTCTTCTTTTTATTTCTCGTACTACGCGGGTTTTGTTTCTTTCCGAGTCAACAATTTCTTTAAAAGTCACGTAAAGTCTGTGTCTCTTCTTGTGTGAATCTGTGGTATATGTTTCCACTTAAGTCTCATCTTGTTAACGTGATGGGTAAGACCTGGACCCTCACACTCTATCTTTTTTTATCTCTTTTATTCTTCATCCTTCCTTTCCTCATTTGTTTCATTCTGTATATCTTTCTTTTTCTTTCTATTTAAACTTTGCCTTTATTATTTGTCTATTTCTCTATTTCTTTTTTTTTTATTCTTTCTGTTACTGATGGAGAGAGACAGCAACGAAAATTCTCTGTCCATCTGCGCGGGTCCTCGGTACACGTTCTCCTCAAGTTTAAACCTTCAACTCAACGTGATGGGTACGGCTTGGATCCTCACCTAACATTGTCCTTTTCTTTCTACAATTCCTTTAATCCCCGCGGAAATCCTCTGTTCCTCTGTGTGTGGGAGTTTTCCTATACGTTTCCCTTAACTCTGACCCTCAAGTTATAATAATTACGTGATGGGTACGGCATGGATCCTCGCCTTCCCTTCCCTTTCTCCCTCCACAAATCTCTAAATCGCTCCGAAAGTTCTCTGTCCTTCTGTGCAAGTCTTCGGCACACGTTCTTCTCAAAGCTGTTTTTCAAGTAAGCGTGATGGATAAGATCTGGATCCTCACTTTCCCTTCCCTTTCTCCCTATGCAAATCCTTTAATCGCTACCTGCATTCTCTGTCCATCCGTGCAAGTCTTCGGCACACAATCTTCTCAAGGATGACCTTCAAGTGAGCGTGATGAATATGACGTGGAGCCTCACTTTCCTTTCATTTTCTCCCTCTACATATCACTAAATCGACCCCAAAGTTCTCTGTCCTGTGAGTCTTCGGCACATGTTCTTCTCAAGGCTGTTCTTCAAATCAGCGTGATAGATCAGACCCGCACTCTCGGCCCCTTAGCTTCCTTTCTTCCTATGTTTCCTTAAAAACAAGTAAGAAATTTTCTGTCCTCCTTCGGCACACGTTCTCCTCAAGGCTGTTCTTCAAATCAGTGTGATGGATCAGACCCGCGTCCTCTGCCCTTCCCTTCCCTTCCCTTCTCCAGGCGGCCACCAATTATTATTCCTCCTGAACGATCACCACTCACAATGTAGGCCAAGGGCAAGTGGGGGGGTGGGAGGTAGGGAGGGAGGAAGAGGGAAACACATCCATTAGTTAACCATTGACACGATTCAAACGCAGGGAAAGGAGGAGGAGGAGGAGGAGGACGAAGAGGAGGAGGAGGAGGAGGAGGAGGAGGAGGGCAAGAAATGGGGTTAAAAGGGTGCCATTGACAGTTCTTATACGCAAAAGAGGGGGGGGGGGGGTACGGATAGACAAGAAAGAAGGATAAGGTAGGGAGGAGGAGGAGGAGGAGGAGGAGGAGGAGGAGGAATGGAAGGATATGATCTATTGTCCAAAAGGAAAGGAGAAGAGTGGAAAGGGTATCATCAACACTCCACATACGGAAGGGATGGGGAAGGCAAGGACAGAAGGAAGGAATGGAGAAGCTAAGGGAAGGGAAGGGAAGGGGAGGAGGAGGGAAGGAAGGATCTATCGTCAGGAAGGAAAGGATAGGGAAGGAGAAGGATATCACTGTCACTCCATATACTCAAGGGATGGGGAAGGTACGGATAGATAAAGTAGGGAAAAGAGTAAGTGGGGAAAGGGAGGGGGAAGGAGGAGGTGGGGAAAAAAGAGACGGAGGAGGAGGAAAGGAAAGGGGAAGGAAGGATTACCACTAACACTCCTCATAGCAAGGGAAGGTTAAGGTAAGGAGAGAGAAGGTAAGTAAAGAAGAAGGTAACGAAATGGGAGGGGAAGGAGGAGAGAGAGGCGGGAGAGGGATGATCTGATCTATCGTCCTCTGAACAAAGGTTAATGAGGCCCTTACATCCGTCCTCCGAGCACTGATGTAGCTTGGCATTTGAGAGGAGCGTCAGGCGTTCCATAGTGCATTCACGCGTCCTCGTTTCTTCCTGAAGGTGCCTGAACGAAGCATGATGTTCCCTGTTGCACTGCCCTCTAGCGGGACTATCAAGCAAGGTGGGAACTGTATGCAAGCGTTCTCCAGGCCCTTCAGCAGATGATCGTAATCCCAGACGCTTCCATCTCTCACATCCACTATTTCCAAAGGCCGAAAAGGATATCAATTGAGTTTTCATGAGTGTTTAATCACGTTCATGGTGCAGAAGAAGGGTCAAACTACCTCCAGGGTCATAAAACTACCCCTGGAAATGCCCTTAACTCCTAGGAAAGCCAGGTGAAATGTGTGTGCTTGGGCGTCGATGTGTTTAAGAGTATGACCCTTTCGTCTTATCCTTTTTCACGTTCATGGTGCAGAAGAAGGGTCAAACCACCTCCAGGGTCATAAAACTACCCCTGGAAATGCCCACAACTCCTATGAAAGCCAGGTGAAATGTGAGTTCTTGGGCGCTGGTATGTTTAAGAGTATGACCATTTCGTCTCATCCTTTGCGCGTGCCTGTAGTAAGACTGAGAATTCGTGCTGCCTTGTTCCGCCTGACGATTGCCTCCAGAGCGAGTGTCGTTATCCCAGGCCTGTGAATCTCTGGGCCTCCGTGTGTGTCGCTAAGGCATAAAGCATCATTAATTGGGTGGATATACGAGGGTTGAAGCGTCTCTGTTGCGTCGCTGTCTTGTGAGTTTGACGCGGCATCTAGAGAGAATGGTTCCTTAAAATGATAAACGCTCTCAAAAGGAGGGAAAGTGTGGATTATCAAGACATCTATGAACCTAAATTTTGTGCTTTTTTGGGGGACAGGAATGGTGTGTTATTGATCTTGATTTCTTACACTAAAAAGGAGAAAAATAAGTAAGGAGATAAGGGATATAGATCTTGCTTTCTTATTTCACATTAGAAAAAGGAAAATAGCTGAAGTGATAAACGGATATAGATCTTGCTTTCTTCTCTTACGGAAAAAAAAAGCTGTAAAGGGCGAAGATTTTTGCGCGTGTTGGGATAATTCTTGGGGTCAGAGGTCATGTCGATGTAGTAAATCAATGCCATCGAAAAAAATATAATCCTTAACCAACACACACACACACACACACACACACACACACACACACACACACACACACACACACACACACACACTAACACGCCTAATGAAGAACATACGAAGAAAATTCTCCTCTCAGCCCCTGCCGTAGCGGGGCCCCGAGGCGCTGAACGAAGAAACTCAAATCACTATTCAAAGTTAGGATAAAGTTTGTGGGAATTTGCATCCAAAACGACAATGCTGCAGTGGCGTTTTTTTTTTCCTTGGTCTGAATGTGCTGCTGGTCTCATTGTTGTTGTTGCTATTATTATTATTATTATTATTATTATTATTATTATTATTATTATTATTATTATTATTATTATTATTATTATTATTATTGTTATTATTATGTTTTGGTTGTTGTATAATCATCCTTTCTATGCTGCTATTGCTATAACTACTACTACTGCTACTACTACTACTACTACTACTACTACTACTACTACTTCTATGACTTTGCAGTGGCTTATTAAATGCATGATATCAATTTACATGAAGGTACAAACAAAACACACAAGTATTAAATAAAAGAAACACTTGACAATAATGAAGAAAGCGTTGAACAATAATTTGAATAATGTACCCGACACACACACACACACACACACACACACACACACACACACACACGCAAATTAGAAAAAAACAATGCCCGCTCCCCAATCCCGCCCCATAGAAGAAAACACACACACAACACCCCAATTTTCACCCCTTTTCATCTCTCTACACACTATAATTGGTATAGAAAACACATAACCAAAACACAAACACACAACCAACAAAATTACACACAACCCGATATCCTAAACAATCCTCTCCAAAAACGACCAAAAGGAATAGGAAATAGACATCACAAACTACCACTTTTACCCTCTTTCCTTTGCTCTATCCACTTTAAATGAGAGAGAGAGAGAGGGAGAACACGAGAGCGAGAGAACACGAGAACGAGGGGGCGAGAGAGAACGCGAAAGCGAGAGAGAACACAAGAGAGAGAACACACGAGAATGAGAGAACATGAGTGAGAAAACACGAGAACGAGAGGGCGAGAGAGAACACGAAAGCGGGAGAGAGAGAACACGAGAACGAGAGAGGATGAGAACACGAAAGCAGGAGACAACGAAAACGAAAGAGAAAGAGCAAGAAAACAAGAGCAAGCAAGCGAGAGAGTAAAAGAGAGAGAAAGAGAGAGAGGCAAAAGCTAACCCGATGACGTCACTCGGAGCTGGACCAATAGGAGGGCCTGATTTAATATGCACGGCGCTTTACAACGCTCACCGGCACAGCGGCTTCAAGGTCATGCATTATTCCTGCCCTAGTGACCTGCGACCCGTAACCTGCTGACCTGACGTGACCTGACCTGAGTGACATGTGTACAGGTATGCTACAGGTGTTGGTGGTAGTGTTGGTGGTGACAGAGGGAGTTAGTGGTGTTGGTAGTGGTGGTGTTAGTGTTGGTGTTGACCCTGGGAGTTAGTGGTGGTGGTGGTGGTGGTGGTTATAGTGGTGGTGATGGTTGAAATATACATAAACTAACATCATATACAAACTTTCTCGCAAACTCACACACACACACACACACACACACACACACACACACACACACACACACACACACACACACACACACACACACACACACACACCTGCGCGTCGGTCCCAATTAGCAGCGACTCAGCACCTGCCGTAATGAGCCCAGACAGGTACAGGTGTGCTGGGCCGGCTTTATGGGATTCCCCTTTATTAGTGTTGCTCTCTCTCTCTCTCTCTCTCTCTCTCTCTCTCTCTCTCTCTCTCTCTCTCTCTCTCTCTCTCTCTCTCTCTCTCTCTCTCTTCGTTTTCTTCACTCTTTATGTAGTTGAAGGTGAGAAATATCAGTTAAGAACGCTACTGTTGACGGTTTTGTAGTAGTAGTTGTTGTTGTTGTTGTTGTTCTTGTTTGTTAAGGCGTGACTAAATAATTCATGACAAAATCTGCTCAGGTGAGTGAAGTAAAAAAATAAAAAAAGCAAAACGTAAATTATTAATAAACAAAAAGAAAATGTGGGGGAAAAAAAAAAACCTGCACATAATAATTCCTGAGAGAGAGAGAGAGAGAGAAGTAATAAAACAGTGTAAGTTAATCTCTGGGGCTTTAAAATGTCAACAAGAATCAAAGTTCACCTGCAATTTTAAGATTACCTAACGAGACACACACACACCTACACACACACACACACACACACACACACACACACACACACGCACGCACGCACGCACACACACATTAGCGGCGGGGCTTCAAGACTCCCAAACGCCTCAAGTCGACCTTTCATAACTTGAGACTCAGCGCCTTTGAGGTCGATTCTGCGGCGCCCCGAGGAGGAGGAGGAGGAGGAGGAGGAGGAGGAATGCTGAAGAAGAAGGAAGTGAGTGAGAGTGAGGAAAGGGAAAGGAGTTTGGGAAGGTATGTAGGGAGGAAAAGGAGGAAGGAAAGAGAAGAAAATGAAGGAAAAGGAGTTGGAAAAGTATGATAAAGAGGAAGAAGAGAAAGGAAAGAGAAAAAAAAGTAACAACGCGTAGCAGTGAGGGAGAGAGAGTAAGGAAGGAGGAAAAGGAGACGAAGAGAGAAAGATATTAAGAGTAGGTGAGGAAGGGAAATGGAGGATCAGAAGGGAGGTTGAGAAAGATAAAGAAAGGGTAAGGAAAGAAAATTATGAGAGCAAATTGATAGGTAAATGGGAGAAAAAGGCTTAGAAAGAAGAATGGAGGGAGGAGAGGGAAAAAAAAAAGATGTAAAAAGATAGGAATAGAAGGAACGATAGATAATGAGAGGAAGGGAGGAAGGGAGGAAACCAAGGAAGGGAGGAAAGGCAGTTATGAGACGGGCCCGGACATCAGCCATCCATCCATCCCCAAACACACACACACACACACACACACACACACACACACACACACACACACACAGGCAGGCAGGCAGGGAGCGAAGTGAATCCATGAAGGGCTGAAGCTGCCACTCAAAGCCATGCACGCCTCGCTGTCTATGAGGAGTTGAATCCTATTACCAGGCAACTTGCTTCCATAAATGCCTTGATATTCTGCGACTGAAGGCAAACCAATTAAGGGAGATGGATATGATAGGAAAAGCGAGTATAGATAAATATAGGTAATTATAGGAACATTAGCGATAAAACAGTGGTATTAAGTAGAACAGTGATTACACACCAATTACGAAGGATGCTAATGATAAATAAAGTAATGTAATGGTCAATGAGAGTATATATCGAACAAAATTATATATATTGAAGAAAATGATGTTCTTGAAAATTATCCTCTCAGTAGATAATTAAGATACATATCAAAATTAAGCAAAAATAAAATAAAACGTAGAAATATACAAAGTTCTCGATTTAATATCTCGAAAATAAGAGAAAATAAAAGATAGCGATGCTGGTGATTAAGAAATAAAACAGTAACAACTTCACTACCATCGTCATCATTATCATCACAATCACTAACATCACTGCACACACAATCCCTCTTCAGATAGCGGATACAATGACAGACAAACACGCGTCATTGTCAGGTAGTATACATGTATGCCGCGCCCCCTTTCGAGTGTTGTTCCTGTTGGTATTGATATCCTACTCAGGGAATGCCTCCTCCTCCTCCTCCTCCTCTTCCTAATCCTTGCTTGTCTAATCTTCTTTCCTATACTCTTCCGCTTCCTCTTTCTTTTCTAATTCATACACATCTACCTCTTACTCCTTCAATATTTCCCATCCTCCTCTTCTTCTGCCATCTCCTCTTCCTAATCCTTGCTCATTAATTTTCTTTTCTTTGCTCCTCCCATCCCCTTTCCTTTTCTAGTGCATAATCGTCCACCTCTTCCTGTTCCTCTATTATTTTCTACCTCCTCCTCTTCCTCCTCTTCCTTGTCTTCGCTTTTATTCCATTCCCTCTTTCTCTTCTCGTCCTTAATTTCGTGCTGTTCCTTATTCTCGTCGTTCTCCTCCTCCTTTTCGTGTTCTTCATTATCTCCTTTCTGGTTCCTGGTTCATCTGTTCATCCGTCTGTCTGTACATCTGTCTGTCTGTCTGTATGTATGTATGTATGTCTGCCAAAAGTCTGTCTCTCTGTCTGTCTGTCTGTCTGTATGTATGTATGTCTGCCAAAAGTCTGTCTCTCTGTCTGTCTGTGTCTGTCTCTCGTATATAAATGAAGATAAAGGACAAACGTAGATAAATGAATGCCCGACAGGTGTAATGGGTACAAGGGAGCGTGGTACAGCGATGGATGGGACGGAAGGCTACACCAGATAAATGGGACGGAAACAGACGCGGATGGATGGTGATGTGGGAAGCTTTAGAACGGATAAACGAAATAAAACTAACAATAACAAGAAAAACAATAACAACGACGTATGGTTATTCTAAAGCTTTCACCCGGGATTGTTTGCTCGACCTGAATTTTCTTTATTGTTTTTGAAAGTCTTTAGTGAGTTTCTTTGACTTTCTTCCTTCGTCTTCACCTCTAGTATCAAGGTTGCACAAGAAGAACGTTTAATCACTCACTTTTTTTGGCCTCTATTACGTTTCTTTTTTGGGACATTATTTTTTTTGGATAAGGTAATTTTTTTGGATATAGCAAATTCCTAAAACTGTATTTCTAAGATTTATCCTTTAAATGATGGGGAAATCAAGACGCCCAAGGAACATAACTTAATGATTCTTTGTTTTTAGCGTTTGATTTTGTTTCTTGTTGAGGGAGCAGCACATGCCAAGTATAATGAAATCCTACAACGACCTTCCTAAGACTTACATTTTCTGAAGACGGACAGTTTTAACCCTATTGACTGAAACCTCCCCCTCCCCACCCCCACCCTCACCACTGTTGCCAGATAAGCGTAAAAACCTTCATTGTTGCCAGAAATGTAACTTTATTTTTCCACCATGTTGTTAAGGCGCAACAGCAACAAGATTCAGTCAACCTTTTGGGTAATATCTTTCTTTACATTTAGCAGGTGGGATGTGGAGCTCAGTAGTGAAGCAAGGGGAACTGCAGTGGTTGGGGGGGGGGTTGGGGGGTGAGTAGGAGGTAAAGGCAGGAAGGGGTAATTAAGGTGCATGTTTTTTTTTTTTTTGGGGGGGGGGGGGTTGTACTATGGGAAGGGGATGAATGGAAATGAAGAAGAGGATTTGCATTACGATTGGGGAGGTTCAGTGTATGTAAATGCTTTTTGTTATTGTTTTTGTTGTTGCTACTGGTGTTGTTGTTGTTGTTGGAATAGAAGGAGTAAGAGACGATGGGACAGGATGAGATGGATTATTATTATTATTATTATTATTATTATTATTTTTATTATTATTATTATTACTACTACTACTACTACTACTACTACTACTACTACTACTACTACTACTACTACTACTACTACTACTACTACTATCAACATCATCATCATCATAATCATCATCATCATTACCGTTTTAATTGGCAATACTACTTTCCGAAGACCCAATTTCATCTCGATGCTATAGGCCCATTATCTCTCTCTCTCTCTCTCTCTCTCTCTCTCTCTCTCTCTCTCTCTCTCCTCGCCCTCCCCCCCTCCCTCGGATGTTTGAACACTTGATTAATGATAAAGTCAATTAAGATAATGTTTATGAGCAATTCAGACCAGACTCTCATTTTATTCCCGCTGAAAATATCGACTTAATTCAGGGCGTCTCTTCATTAGGGGATTATCTCATCTATCTACCTGTCAGTCCGTCTATCAGGGGTTCAGTCTATTTAGGTATATCGCATAACTAATCAAACGGTCACTATTTATTTTCTTTTTTCCATCTAATAATCATCATTCTTTTTTCGTAGTTTTTCTTTCTTTGTTTTCTTTTTTTCTCTTTCTCTCTTCTACTTGCTTCGAAATTTTCTGCCTTTTCTTCGCTTTTCATTAATTTTCCTCCATTTTTTTGCATATTTTTCTCATTCTTCTCTTAATTTCTTGCTTTCTTTCCTCCTCCATTCCATTTTTCCCTTTTTCACTTTTTATTTTTTATTTTTATTATGTTTTCCTCCACTTCTTTTCTCTTTCTCTCTCTTACTTGCTTCGGTATCTTCTTTTTTTTCCTTTTACGTAATGTTTTCCTCAATTTTTCCATATTTTCCTCATTTTTCTCTTAATTTCTTGTTTTCTTTCTTCCTCCTTTACTTTTTTCCTTCTCGTTCACTTCCTCCATTACCTCCTTCATTTTCTTCTATTTGTCATCATATATTCCTCCACCCTTCTTCTTCCTCCTCCTCCATTTTCTTCATTCCTCTTCCCGATCTTTCATCTACTTTATTCTTTCAATCCGTTTTCTCCTCTCTCATTTGTTTTGGTATTTCTTTCCTTTTTATCCTTTTTTCATTATATTTTCGTCCACTTCTTCTCCATTTTTCCTCCACCCTTTATACTCTTCTTCCTCCTCCTCCTCTTCCTCCTCTTCCTGCGACCTCATTTTCCCTCCAATCTCTCATTTTCTTCGTCATCACCATCCATCACTTTCTACACTGTATTCTCCTCCTCTCTCTTCTTCCTTTAACCTTCCACCTCTCTCCTCTTTCCCTCTTTTCCTTCTTTCTTTCCCTCTATCTCTTTTCCTCTCCCTTCTTCGCACGCTCAGACCTGTCTATCTTTTCCTATCTTCATTTTTGTTTTCTCTTCAGTTTTTCTCCATCTCTCTTCTCTTTTCCTTCTCTTCCTTCTTTCTTTTCCTACATCTCCTTTCCTTCCACTCCACACACACAGATATCTTGTCTTTCTTTTACTATTTCCCTTTTTGTTTTCTCTCCAGCTTTCTTCCTTCTCTCTCCTCTTTTTCTTCTATTTCTTCATCTTTCCCTCCATCTCTTCTCTTCCTCCTCCACACACACTTTTCTCCTCCTACCTCCTTTCTCTTTTCTTTCCAGCTCCCAATTCTTCTTTCTCACCATGTCACATCTTAATCTCATATTCTCCTTCTCCTTCTTTCTCTTCATTTCTTCTATATCTCTCCTTCTCCCCCCACACACACTAACCTATTTTTTCCTGTCTCCCTTTTATCATCTCTCTAGGTTCCATCTCTTCCTTCCACCACATTGCATCTCTATCTCATCATCTTCTTTTTCTTCTCTCTTCTTATCTCTTCTCCTCCCTTCTCTTCCACCCACACAACTGCCTACTTTTTTCAACATTTTTTTCTCTAGTTTCTTTCTCTTCCTTCACACCACGTCAAATTTCTATCATATATTCTCATTTTTCCTTCATATTTCCATTCATTTACGTTTCTCACCTTCCCCACTTCCCCTTTTCTTCTCTCTCTCTCTCTCCTCTCTCCACCTCTTCCTTCACGTTTATCTGCTGTCATTATCACCCTCCTTATCTCTTTCCTCTCCTTCCGTTCCCTCCTCCTCCTCCTCCTCCTCTATAATATTAAGCTACTTACTATCTTCTCTCTTCCCTTCATCCTTAGTTCCTTCCTCCTTCCTTTATCTTCCTCCTATCACCTCTCCTCCCTCCCTCCCTCTCTCGCCACTATAGTCATCAACAACGCCTATCTTTTTTTTTTCTTTGCCTTTCATTATTTTTTCCTTTTAATTACATTTTGCTGTCTAGTTTCCCTTCTGTTTTCTCTTTTACTTTCTCTTCCTTCTTCCAACCTGATCTTTTCTCATTCCTTAATCCCTTCTTTATCACCTCGCTCCCACCTATCACCCTTCTTCCTCCGTATTTTCTTCTTTTAAAATTTCAGTCTCTCCCTTCCTACTCCTATGCCTATATTCTCTCTCCTTCTCCCTCCTCCTCCCTTATCAGTACTTCCTTCCTCTCTTCTCGTCTGTCTTCACTCCCATATGCCAACCTTCCTTCCTTCCTTTCTCTCCCTCTCTACCTTCTCCATCTTCCTCCTCTTCCTCCGCCTCTCTTAATTTTCCTCCTGGCTCCTTCTTTCCTTCTCTACTTCCAACGTCCTCTCCTTCTTCCTTCTCTCTTCCTCCATCCTCAACATCACTACAAACTATTCTTTTTCTTAACCTCTTCGACTTCTCTTCATCTATCCCTTCCTCCCTCCCACTCTCCCTCCATCTTCATCATCACTACAATCTATTTTTTTTCTTTACCTCTTCGACTTCTCTTCATCCACCCCTTCCTCCCTCCCACTCTCCCTCCTTCTCCTTCCCTCCCATCCCCCGCCTCGCCATCAATCATAAAACATGGCGATGGCGGCACAACAGACGGGCCGCTAATGAGCCGGTCGAGATGATCCGCCTGAACCCATCTCGGCCCGGGGAAGCGACTCCTCCGGCAGCCTTCAACGTCAGCAGCCTGATTTTTTCTCTCTCTCTCTCTCTCTCTCTCTCTCTCTCTCTCTCTCTCTCTCTCTCTCTCTCTCTCTCTCTCTCTCTCTCTCTCTCTCTCTCTCTCTCTCTCTCTCTCTCTCTATTTTCCTCTCCTATATTTTTCCTCCTTTCCCTTTTCTTTCTCTCGTTTATTGTGTCTTCTTCCGTCTTTATATTTCTTCCTCTTTTCCTCTTTTCCGTCTCTTTTTTTCCCTCCCTTTCCCTCTCTCTACCTATACCGTCTTCCTCTTTTCTTTTTTCTCTCCCTCCTCCTCCTTCGTTTCCTTTCCCTCTCCCATCTCTTCCTTCTCTCCTTTTACATTATCTTCATCTTCTTTTATCCATTTTCTTGTTATGTTTCCACCTCTTTCCTTCATCATTCCTTCTCTAATCTATTTTATTTGTTTGTTTCTTGTCTTGGTTTTAGTGTCTCCTTCTTCCAACTCTTTCTTGTTTTCACTCTTTACGATCTTAAGAGGAGAAAAATGAGGAAATAAACAACAACAACAACAACAACAAGAAAGGACTCACCACCGTAAACAGCAACCCCTCCCCCCCCCCCCCAAAAAAAAAAAAAAAACTATCGTAAAAAATAGAAGAAATAAATAAGACAAAAAAAACGAAGAAGTCCTAAAACAACCCCATCAAAATTAGTACGAGTGGGTGTCCGATACGTCTGGTCGGGGTCTCTCTTTAAAACCCGAGGACTTAAGGCGCGGCGGGAACAATAGAAGACCAATAAAAGGCGCCCGGGAAATAAATAGCGGCGCCGATAACGACAATTCGGCACCTGAAGGCCATTTAAACCTTTTTTTGGCCCCGAGGATAAATTAAGAGAAAATGGAGGAGGTGAAGGTGGTGATGGTGGAGGTGGAAGAAGAGGAGGAGAAGGAG
Organism: Eriocheir sinensis; assembly: GCF_024679095.1. Lineage (NCBI taxonomy): Eukaryota > Metazoa > Arthropoda > Malacostraca > Decapoda > Varunidae > Eriocheir > Eriocheir sinensis. The sequence continues at coordinate 3,461,343 of NC_066555.1, read as the reverse complement.
GAGGAGGTACAGGAGGAGAGGTGAGAAATGGGACAGTAAGGAGGAGGAAGAAAAGGAAAAAGAAGGAGGAAGAAGAAGAAGGAAAGGAGGAGGAATAGAGAGTGGAGGGAACGGAAGAGGACTGCAAAGAGGAATAGAAGTAGAGGAAGAAAAGTGAGATGAAGAGGAGAAAAGGGAGGAAGACAAAAAGAAGAGGAGGAGATGCTGCAAAGATAGAAGAATAGGAGAAGGAAGAGCAGGAGGAAAAGGGGCAGAAGGAGGAAAGGAAGGAGGAATTGAAACAGAGACGGAAGAAAAACACTTAGAATGAAAAAAAAAAAAGGATAAAGATGAATGGGAGAGGAGACATTGCAGAGGTAGAAGGAGGAGGAGGAGGGGAAAGAGGAGGAAGAGGAGGAGGAGGAGGAGGAGGAGGAGGAGGAGGATATGGAGGATGGTTTCTTCGTCATCCGGTTTAGCTTAATGAAATATAAAAAGTGAAATATCTTGGTGGCTCCTCCTGGGACTCCGCGGGGCTGGTTCTTGTTGTTGTTGTTGTTGTTGTCGTTGTTGTCGTTGTTGTTAATGATGATGATGATGGTGAAGATAATGATAGCAGACACCCAAGAAAATCATGATCGCATTTATCACCTTCATAAACGAAAAAAATTATATAGTTATTTATTAATCTTTCATGAACCCAATGACACACAACAACAAAAACAACAACTACAACAAAACCAAATACTACTACTACTACTACTACTACTACTACTACTACTACTACTACTACTACTACTACTACTACTACTACTACTACTTTTGCTACTACTAATTCTGCTGCTAATGTTTTTTTTCCTTCTCCTTCTTCTCCTCCTCATCCTCCTTCTCTCCTCTTCCTCTTACACTTCCTCTTCCTCCTCTTTCTCCTCGGCTCATGTGTTTAGGATCCTTAAATTTAGGCAATCTGCAGAACCAGGATCCTACACGTTACCGAATTATCCTTCAGGCCATTGGGATTCCGCAGGATATAGCGTCCTCTGCCTACCTTCACTTGCCCTCCTTCCCCTTCCCTCCTCTCCCCCACACTGGACATTCCTAGAGTCCTTCTGCTCGTCTTTCCTCTTTAGACCATCATACCCGGTTATTTTTCTTTTTCCTTTCCTTTCCTTTCTTTTCTGCATGTTTTTTTTTTCTTTCCGTTCCTTTCCTTTCCTTTTCTCTCACTCATACACTCCTTTGCATTCCTTTTCTTTTCTTTTCTTTCAATCCTCCGTTCTTTTCCTTTCCACTTTACTGCCCTTTCCTCTCATTTCCTTTCCTTTCCCTTCTTTTCTAAGTCAGATGATACTCCTTCTATTTCTACTTCCTATACCCTTTTTTTCCCTTCAGTTTCCATTCTTTCCTCTTCTTCTGTGACACCCTTTGTTCCCTTGCTTATCTTTCTTTTCCTCCTCTTTCTTCTATATCACCCTTTTCTCCTTTCCTTCACGCTCCTTTTCTTTCCTTTCTATTTTTTTTCATTTTTCTATGGATCACTTTATGCTCCCTTTCTTTATTGCCTATTCTTTCTTTCCTTTACCTTCTCTAAATCACTCTACGTTATTTTCAAAAGTCTCAGAATGTTTCAATTGAGTCTATTAACTTCCCTCCGAATCTATTTCATCTTTCCGTTATTTCTTTCGTTTTCTCCATTCCAGCCTTTCCTTCCTTCTTCTTTCCCCATCCCCTTCCAAGCCAATACCCCAGCCACCCACATAACGCCGCTACCCACCACCAATCCTTGCAGCGGGGGAGACACGAGAGAGCTTTATCGAATTCCACGGCAAGAATCGGCGGGCCTGGGTGTGGTTCGCATGGAATATGAAGAAGATATCGAGAGCTTTCTTTTTAGACCCCCAAACACCAGCTGAGGAAATGCCGCAGGGCCCGCTAACACCACCACCACCACCACCACTATCTCGGCAAAACCCACCTCGTTCTTCGCTTCCTTTGGGTACACAGCACACCCACTACCAGATGCAAGAACTCTCACTGGGTACGAGTTCTTGAAGCCCTTGACTCCAATAGCCTCCTGGGAAAGTGGGTTCACGGAGGCGTTCAATAGACACACCCAAAACAGACAGACAAACTTACAAGCACCTTCAGAAAGTATATATACACAGACACCATTCCTAGGCAGCTTTTTTCTTAATTGACACTGGAAAATCGGGTTCACTGAGGTGCTCTCTTGACTACTACTACTACTACTACTACTACTACTACTACTATTACTACTACCTCCAAGCCCTCCTGAAAGCGTATATATTTAACACCTTCTCCCCTTTAGTACGAGGTCGTCTTAGGCTTAACTGACTTGCTCTAAAATCGGATTCTGTCTCTCTTCCAACACCCTAAAGACAGATATACGAACCGGTCACAAGCATTAACATACTTTCAAGAGCCGCCTTCACCTCCTTTCTTTAAATACTCAAACGCCTTTAGCCTCAATCACTTAAGTCAAAATAGATTCAGTAGATTATTCTGTTCTTGTCTATCCATATCACCCTTTGCTCAGCCTCCTTTTTTTCATTTATATTGCTTTCCATTCTACTCTGAGTCCCCTAATGTTCCTTTCCTTTCTGCTTTCTTTACCTTTCCATTTAGTTTTCATGCCATTCCGTTCTTTTGCTCACGGTCCCGAAGAAAATGTAGTCATTGCCATTTTTTTCCCCCTCACGAGTTCTTTGCCGCCGTGGTCTTTAATGGGTTACTGGAAAGACGTGCTCAGTGGCGGGTTCTTGCTACACCCCCAGAAGTCGCTACGGGTTCACAGGCTACGGGGAACGTCGTAGTTACATCTGCCACGATCCCTTCATGACTAGAGAGAGCAGTTTCATAATTCCTCAGTCGTCCAACCCCCGAAAAAGAAAACTACATCGACGTTCTTTTCTCACTTTTAACAATTTTCAGTATTCCAAAGTTTCTGAGTTATTAGTTAGTTGTTGTGTTCCTTTCATGACTAGAGCAGTTTCACAATTTCTCACCCCACTATAAAAATAACACATTGATCCTCTTTTCACAGTTCTCCTAATGTTCAGGATTTCACCGCTTCTGACTTATCATTTAGTGCCCTTGGTCCCTTCATGACTAAAGCAGTTTCACAATTTCTCACCCCACACACACAAAAAAAAACTAATCCTCTTTTCTCAGTTTTAATAATTTTCAGTATTTTACCGCTTAAGAGTTAGTAGCTAGTTTTTTTATCCTTTCATGACTAAAGCAGTGTCATAATTCTCCTCTAACCCCCATCCCCCACACAAAAACACACCCAAGCAAGCGTTGATCCTCTTTTCTCAGTTCTCATTATTTTCAGTATTCCAAAGCTTACGAAAACTATATAAAAAAGCGTGAATTTCTATCTACTCCAATTCTGTACATTCTTATTATAAAGGTTTAAATTCAATGTCAAAAGAGCGCGGAAGAGGACTACAGTTTCTTCTCGAGATGAAAAAAAGGTTAAAGTTATAAATCACAACTTCGCTAACAACTCAATACCAATGCGACGGAGATGAGCAATGAGGCCACGCGCAGCTATAGCGTATGCCCACAACTTTACCTTAACCATTCTTATACAAACTCGCAGCGCAGAGAGAGAAAAGAGAAAGAAAATACACGGCGATAACCACCTTCTCTCCCCCTCTTTCTCTCTTACGATCAGAATAAAACCTCAACTTCTCCTTCCGTCCCTCCACCTACAACCCTCCATCCACCTCCCCAACCCTGCATAAGACTTAAGGGTGACGCAGTAGAGCCTTGCCTTTAAACTCCCAAACTTTAATACGAGGACCAAGGCTTCGGGCACACACACACTAGGGGCAAAATAAGACCATAAGAAAGGATGAGGGAAGGAAGGGAAGGAAGGGAACCAGGGCAGGGTGACTCGTTCATCCCTAAGTGAGGTTCCGTCAGCGCTAGGGCTCATAATTTCTCCCTAGATCCATTAAGGTGGTGCTGTGTGGCGCCCTAGAAGAGAAATGTCCCGACCTCGATCTCAGGGCCGGTATATCGCAGTGCCCCATAACACACACGTTTTCTCTCGCTACTGCCTGCTGGGTTGTGTATCTTTCGACTCGAGGAGGAGGAGGAGGAGGAGGAGGGGGAGGAGGTGGTGGAAGAAGAGGAGGAGGAACGGAAGAGAAAGGCGGAGTTTTCTCTCTCCCTACTCTCTGACCTCTTGCTGCAGTACCTCTCTCTCTCTCTCTCTCTCTCTCTCTCTCTCTCTGGGGAGGAGGATAATGCGTCACAACATTCTCATGCCCCCCCCCCCCCCCCTCTCTCTCTCTCTCTCTCTCTCTCTCTCTCTCTCTCTCTCTCTCTCTCTCTCTCTCTCTCTCTCTCTCTCTCTCTCTCTCTCTCTCTCTCTCTCTCTCTCTCTCTCTCTCTCTCTCTCTCTCTCTCTCTCTCTCTCTCTCTCTCTCTCTCTCTCTCTCTCTCAGGCGATACAGCAGCCATATATCAAAATACTCCTTTTTTGTCTCTAACTTGTTCCGCTTTTCTCTTTTCTTCGTGTTTTTCCTCCCACACACCCACGCTCTCTCTCTCTCTCTCTCTCTCTCTCTCTCTCTCTCTCTCTCTCTCTCTCTCTCTCTCTCTCTCTCTCTCTGAAGCCAGTACTCTCTCTCTCTCTCTCTCTCTCTCTCTCTCTCTCTCTCTCTCTCTCTCTCTCTCTCTCTCTCTCTCTCTCTCTCTCTCTCTCTCTCTCTCTCTCTCTCTCTCTCTCTCTCTCTCTCTCTCTCTCTCTCTCTCTCTCTCTCTCTCACTCAAGGGCTCTTTTTTTCAAGTCTTCCTGCAGTGAAAACATTAAAACAGCCATGAAGTGCAAGAAAACCGACACACACACACACACACACACACACACACACACACACACACACACACACACACACGCACACACACACACTTGACGGGTGGTTAGTATGCTATAAAAAGGAGACTCGTAACTTGTGTGCTAACTCCCCCCCCTTCCTTTCTCCGCTTCCTAGTCTCCTTCTCTCTCCTCTCTTTCCACATTGCCCTTCCTTTCCCTCTTAATCTTCCCCTCCCTCTTTTCATACACCCCTTCTCAATATATTCTATTCTTCCTCTTTATCTTGTTTTTCTTATTCTCACTCTTTTTTTCCTCCCCTCCTCCTCCTCCTCCTCCTCCAGCATCATCCGTCACTGGAACAAGACTCCTGCATAAATGGCTATTGTGGACACGATCAAAATATCCAAAAAATCACATTAACATTTTTTTTCTCACTCTGGAGCAAAACATGAGATTATTTTTTTGTTTACAGTGATGCCTAAGCTGATTATTCTGTGATTTAATTGTTTTTGTGTTCTTCCATCACTACCAGTAATGTTTAAGGTAAGTTTCTTGTTTTTTTTTCATATTTGCAACCACCAGTAACATCTACGCTTATATACTTTGTTATCCTTTTATATCATCTGGCAGTTACGACTAAGCTCATTTTTTCTGCTTTCTAAATCATCCCAGCATACATATATATCTGCCTCTGTCCTATCTTAGCCTTTTCTGTTTTTCCTCCTTTCTCTCTTTTTACATCATCCCTTCACTTTTGTTCTTCCCTTTCATCCCTCCTCTTCTTTTCTATCATTCCTCCCCTTCTTTCCTTTCATATCATCCCTTCCATTCTCTCCTACACTTCCCAGCATACCTACAGATCCGCCTCTGTCCCTCACTCTCCTATCATTCCTCCCCTTCTCTCCTTTCCCAGCATCCCTCATCTTCTCCCTTACATATCCCCAGCATACCTATAGATCCGCCTCTGTCCCTCACTCTCGTTTCCTCTTATCCCCCCCCTCTTCTTCCTATCATCCCTACCCCTCTCTTTCGCATTGTTCCTACCCTTCTCTCTTAACCTCCCCAGAATACCTATAGAGCCGCCCACGTACAGCCAATGCTTTGATCTCTTCAGCAGTTGACTCAAGTGGCTGAAGAATAGATAAAATTAATAAGAACTGGCAGCCTTGTTAGATGTCAAAGGCTTGCTCTACCTGCTCTTCCATGTTTCCTGACCCTCCTTTTCCGCCTCATTTTCCTTTCTCTCTTTGGTTCTATGCTTTCTGCTCATCCCCTCCTATACCCCTCCCTCTTCTTTTCCTCCTCCACCTCCTCCTCCTCTTCATCGTTATATCTCTTTATGGCCCTAATGGCTTTACTCGATACAATGACGATAAAATAGCATAGTTTCCTGTTAAAATATATGACCTCCTGACCTTATTGTTACTCATTATTATTATTATTATTATTATTATTATTATTATTATCATTATTTGTGTGGAATGCATCGTGTTGACATTTCTAATTATAGTGCTTTTTTTTTGTTTCAGTTTCCGTTTTTTTCGTTTTTGTTCTTGTTATACTATTCCTCCTCCTCCTCCTCCAACTCCTCCTCCTCCTCTTTAAGCGTCCCGTCTGTGCCAGCATTTCAGTCTCTTCCCCTTTAGTTTGATGGTCGGTACTACAGCCCCTCTGCCACACCCTCGCTCTCTCTCTCTCTCTCTCTCTCTCTCTCTCTCTCTCTCTCTCTCTCTCTCTCTCTCTCTCTCTCTCTCTCTCTCTCTCTCTCTCTCTCTCTCTCTCTCTCTCTCTCTCTCTCTCTCTCTCTCTCTCTCTCTCTCTCTCTCTCTCATCCATCCTCCTGTCTACTTTTCTCCATCTAAAGGAATTCGATGCTGTCTATGTATGTGTCTTTATCTGCTTGTCTGTCTGTTAGTGTGAAGAGAAGGATGATGATGATGATGATGATGATGAGGAGGAGGAGGAGTAGAAAAAAATGGCAAGAATATAAAAACAGGTTAACTTGTTGTCACACTCAGCGGAAGTCAATCGGATCCCAAGACAAACACATTCTCTCTCTCTCTCTCTCTCTCTCTCTCTCTCTCTCTCTCTCTCTCTCTCTCTCTCTCTCTCTCTCTCTCATCGGAGAAGAAAAAGACGACACCAATAAAGAGAGAGAGAGAGAGAGAGAGAGAGAAGATTCGAGAAGAGAAGAGAAAAGAAGAGAAGAGAAAATAATGAGTGGATGCTGTTATAGGAGAGGAGATAATGGAGGATGGAAGTGGAAGAGGAAGAGGAGGAGTCGGGGTCGCAGGAGGAGGAGGAGGAGGAGGAGGAGGAGGAAAAAAGTGTAGGTGGATAGGAAATGAATGAGAGATGAAGGATGCGTGGGATGTGATGTAGCGATGCTGTACTGAAGGAAGAGGAGGAGGAGGAGGAGGGGGAGAGATCGCGGGGTGGTGGACGAGTAGTAAGAGGAGGATGTGGAGGAGAGGTGGAAGAGGGGTGGAGGGAAGGGCGGGGCAGTAGGTGGGTGGGGCAGATCAATACGGACATAGTTACGCCCGACTCGAGTGTAAATGCCAAAAAGAGAAGAAAAAAAAAAGAGCACCAATTAATGTGTAAATGACGATCTGTGTGTGTGCGTGAGCGTGTGTGTGTGTGTGTGTGTGTGTGTGTGTGTGTGTGTGTGTTTATAAGAGCGTGTAGGTGTGTAACTTCCAATGGAATAACACACACACACACACACACACACACACACACACACACACACACACACAAAGGTGAGACCCAATCATGGCATCTCGGAGAATCGCTGTCACCTGGCGGCCCTCACAGATGATACTAATTAAAGGTGAAGACTGTACCTGACACTCAGAAGCACTAAGCGGGATCAGGCGCCCGCTGCGTGTAGGAGGGCGTTACCGTAATGAGATGATTAGTGGTATAGTAATTAGAGGTAGTAATGCTAATAGAGGTGGTGGTATTAATTGGTATGATATTGTATTGGAGGCTGTATTGTCATTTGTGGGAGAAGTGATTGCTCAGGTGATTCAGGTAAAGATGGTGGTGGTGGTGGTGGTAGTAGTAGTAGTAGTAGTAGTAGTAGTAGTAGTAGTAGTAGTAGTAAAGGAATAAATAGGAGGATTAGGATAAAGAATAGTGGGAAGAGAAAGAGGAGAAAGAAGGTGAAGACGATGCAAAGGAAAATTTTAGGAAAGGAAGAATAAACGATAAAGAAGACAGGGAATGAAAGAGATTAGAAAATAAGACAAAAAAAGTGAAAATGGAAAGAAAACCAGAGGGAGAGAAAGAAGAAAATGAAGAGGAGGAGATGGCTGAGAAGATGACGAGGTTCAGGAGGAGGAGGAGGAGGAGGAGGAGGAGGAACAAGAGGATAAGGAGTATTGGATTTCAGGATCGATTCATTGGCTTGGAGATGAAACAAATTGAAATGGACCTACTCTTTGAGGGGAACATAATACTCGTGTTTATGAGCCCGGGAAAAGGAAGCAGAAAGAAGGACATAACGAGAAGGAGGAAGAGGATAAGTGAGAAGAGGAAGAGAAGGAAAAAGAAAAGGAGAAGGAGGAAGAAAAGGAGGACATAAAGAGGAGGTGGAAGAGGAGAAGAAACAAAAGGAAGAGAAAGAAAAAAAGAGGAGAAGGAGGAAGGAAAGGAGGACATGAAGAGGATGAGAGAGAAGAGGAAGAGAAGGAAAAAGAAGAGGAGAAGGAGGAAGAAAAGGAGGACGTGAAGAGGAGAAGGAAGAGGAGGAGGAGGAAGAAAAGGAGGACATGAAGAGGAGGAGGAAGAGGAGTGAAAAGAGGAAGTGAAGGAAAAAGAAGTGGAGAAAGAGGAAGAGGAGTAGGAGAGTAAAAAATGTGTATACGGAGGAAAAGAAAGGAAAAAAAGAGGAGTTTGAGAAAGAGTGCACAATTATATAAAGTGAAGGGAGATGAAGAGGCAAAGGGTGAGGAAAGAGAAGGAAAATGAGAGGGAAGGAAAGAGGAGGAGGAGAGGGAGAATACGAACAGTGAAACCGAGGAAAGAAAAAAAAAACAGAATACAAAATAATCAAAGAAAAAAGAGTGGGACGAAAGTAGACATTCATTCAACACACACACACACACACACACACACACTACACCCCCCCCCCCCCCACTCACGCCAACCCTTCACAAATTCTGCCCCACAAACATACGCGCTTCACTAATCAAATTAAGCGTGATCAAGGGCGCCACTTCCCTTAATTGGCGGACCACAGGAGCCCGCAAGAAGGAAACAGGTGCGCCAATTAGGCCTACGAGTATTACCTGGCGTTAACGGTACCTGTCCATCCGTCTGTCAGTTCTAGTTCTCCTATTTCTCTCTCTCTCTCTCTCTCTCTCTCTCTCTCTCTCTCTCTCTCTCTCTCTCTCTCTCTCTCTCTCTCTCTCTCTCTCTCTCTCTCTCTCTCTCTTAATTTATCTAACCAGCAATGTATTGAATCAAGCATTTATTTAACTGTCTCTTGGTCCATTTACCTTTTCAACTTATCATTTATTTACCTGACAATAATACCGTGAAAAGGTGAGTATTAAATCAGTTCCGGTTTTTATCATGTATTTTATGGAGACTCTTAAGCTCATTCTTATTTGGGTTCGTTTATTATCTTATTACTTCCGCGGATCGCTCGTCAGTCATGCCTTATATAATTCCTTCCGTGATATTATAAGTAAATGGATGTTAAGTTATTTTTCGAGAGTATTTTTTTCCACTCGTGAAGGCATAAAGAAATGGATACTGAGTTATTTTTCGAGAGCCTTATATTTCCACTCGTTAAATCATAAGTTAATGGATGCTAAGATATTTTTCGAGTGTATTTCTTTACCTCCCCCTAAACACACACACACACACACACACACACACACACACACACACACACACACACACACAGAAAAAAATAGTTAATATCATCTCTGAGGTCATATTTCAACATTAGTCAAGTTGAGATACTGATACTTTTAGCGTCTTTTTCGGTATTGCAATCAGAACCAACTAAGTAAATTGGAATTCCATATATAAAAGCTAAGTAGGGAATAAAATAAAGTAGTGATGTATTCAATAAAGCCGCCGGTTATATCTCCTCCCCAATCTCTTTACACATACAGATAGCCCCCTCCCCCCCCAAACACACACAGCACGTACACACAACACACACACACACACACAGCACGTACACACACACACACACACACACACACACACACACACACACACACACACACACACACACACACAGCTGCAATATTTCCAGTTAAGTGAAACGGCCGAAGGAAAATATCTGTAACACATGCCATTTTCGTGGAAGCGCAGCACGCGATGAAACAAAAGAGAGGAAAGAATTAGAAACGAATTAAGGAAGGCGGAAAAATGGAGCGTGAGAGAGAGAGAGAGAGAGAGATATACCATAAGGAGGAAGAGGATGAGGAGGAGGAGGAGGAATAAAGATCTGGCAGGCGGGAATGTGAACGGGCAGGATTAATCTCTCTCTCTCTCTCTCTCTCTCTCTCTCTCTCTCTCTCTCTCTCTCTCTCTCTCTCTCTCTCTCTCTCTCTCTCTCTTTAAACGCCTCCTTTTTCGCTCTTTATGCCCTAGATTTCTTCCTCTCTCTTTCCTCCTCCTCCTCCTCCTCCTCCTCCTCCTCCTCCTCCTCCTCTTCCACGTTAGGTCAAGCTGCTTCTTTAAGGCAACACACAAGAGAAGGAAACTCACAAAAATACAGGCGAGGTTGCAAGTCTCGCAGCCCAAGACGTGAGAGGCTGAGAGGGAGGCGGGGAAGGGAGGAAGAACGAGAAAGAAAGTGAAGAAAAAGAAGAAAGGTATAAGGTAGAGAAAGGGAGGGAAAGAAAGATGGATAGATTAATAGATAGATAGTAAGATAGATAGACAAACACAGATAGACAGGTATGGGTAGATAGAGAGATTGCTAGAAAAAGAAAGAAAAGGAGTAAAAAAAAGGAGGAAGTTAGGAAGAGAGAGGGAGGAATAGAGATAGATAGAAAGATAGATAGACAGATAAAGAAAGAAGGAGAACCAGCAAGGAAGCAATAAAAGACAAATAACGTAAGAAAGAAAACACAAAAAAATATAGAAAAAAAGAAAAGAAAGAAAGTTAGAAAGAATAAATAAATAAACAATGAATATATAGTTTGAAATTGAAAGTAAACACGGAAATATTAGAAGACAGAAACAAAGAATGAAAGACAAAAAAAAAGACAAAAAGAAAAGAAAGGAAAGTATAAGTAAATAAATAATGAATGAGGTTTGCTTGTGTGTGTGTGTGTGTGTGTGTGTGTGTGTGTGTGTGTGTGTGTGTGTGTGTGTGTGTGTGTGTGTGTGTGTGTGTGTGTGTGATCGGTAGCCTTCTCCTCCTCCTCCGCGCCGAGTTATAATTGTGTTACTAGAAGAAGAAACAGCAGCAGAAAGGACGCAGACTTTTCTCCCAGACTCTTTTATCTTCCCTTACTATTATCACGATGTTGTAATTACCTATCAATATCTTTCCCCTCGTATACTTTATCTCTTTATCTGGACAGTCGCTAATCAGACGGTCAATCTATCTTTTATCTATTAATTTGTTTATTTACCTATCTATTTTTTCTATCTATTCATCTTTTTTTTCTGTTTATCTGAGTATTAATCAATTTATATATCTATCTATTTTTCAGTCAATTCTCCTTTCTTTCTACTTATCTTTCTATCTACTAATCTGTCTACGTCACTAATGTTCATATATGTATCTAATTAAATCTTTATCTTAGATCTCTTGGTGCTTTTTTTTATCTCTGTTTCCTCGCTTTCGTTCTTCATCTTCAAATGCCACCATCAATTTAAGTTTCATGTCTCTTTCTATCTATCTCTCTATCTCTCTTACAGCATCCTAAGTCATCTTCTCTTTATCTCCCTCCCTCGCTTTCTGCCCGTATACCTTCCCCTCCCACTCTCCTCCCCGTCCCCTCATCAGTCATCCTTTCCCCTCCTCCCTTCTTCCCCTTCCACTCCCACCACCCACACACACCACACACACACAGTTGTCAAGTTAACGTCTGGCAAAAAAAAATAATGTTCCCTTTCTCTTTGAAGACGCAAGTGAGGAGGTAAGTTACGCCAAATCTTGCTATCTCTCTTGCGAAGCTTTATTTAATTCTCCGCTACGTTTCTTTTGTCTCCCTTTCATTTCATGTCGCCCGTCACCTCTATTTTTATCCCACATTAAAAGCCTTGACCCATATATGTTTGAGCTTACTTTTGTTTCAGGGGTAGTAGCAATAGTAGTAGTAGTAGTAGTAGTAGTAGTAGTAGTAGTACTGTCTCTCTGTCTGTAACCATTCTCTCTCTCTCTCTCTCTCTCTCTCTCTCTCTCTCTCTCTCTCTCTCTCTCTCTCTCTCTCTCTCTCTCTCTCTCTCTCTCTCTCTCTCTCTAATTAAGTGGACCTCGTGCATTAGGTTCATTGTACCAACTTGGGACGCTAATGACCTTCAGGTACTTGCTGATGGATTAAGCAAAGGTACGGCTACTGCACACCTGTCTCTCTCTCTCTCTCTCTCTCTCTCTCTCTCTCTCTCTCTCTCTCTCTCTCTCTCTCTCTCTCTCTCTCTCTCTACTGCCTGTTTATTTCATTTTTCTTTCTTTTCCCTATTTTGTGTTTTTAAAGTATTTATATTAATCTTATTTTCCTCGTCCTTCTTTTCCTTCTCCTCTTCTTCCTCCGTTTTTCCTTCTTTTTCATCTTATGTTTCTGCTATTCATCTTTATTTTCTTTTTGTTCCATTCCGTTACTTTTTTAGACCTATAATGCTATTTTACTTTCAATCATTTTCACATTTACATTCAAGTTTTGCATTTACTATCTTACTATCTTTTATTTTCATTCAGTCTATTATTGATTTCATACTCGTAAGAAAACATAGAAAGTAGAAAGGTTATTGAGTCACTTGAAGGCGAGAGACAGAACAAGTGAATGAGAAAAAAGAGAGACAGAAAAAGAAAGAGACGATTCCGGCGTTTAACAGGACGAGAATAGCGAGGCAACACGTCGATTTAATTAGATAATATTACAGCTGCAGACAACTTGTTCGGCCCATTAGTTTCGTTCTTTACCCTCTCTCTCTCTCTCTCTCTCTCTCTCTCTCTCTCTCTCTCTCTCTCTCTCTCTCTCTCTCTCTCTCTCTCTGTAATGCTTATTTTTCACTTTTTCTTTCTCCTTTTTTTCCCTAATCGTGTTTTTAATTATTTCCATGGATCTTCTTTTCCTCTTCTTCCTTCCCCTTCTCTCTCTCTCTCTCTCTCTCTCTCTCTCTCTCTCTCTCTCTCTCTCTCTCTCTCTCTCTCTCTCTCTCTCTCTCTCTCTCTCTCTCGCCCTCGTAGTCAGCACCGTTCGCACGTACAATATTTATCCTCGCCGCGCACGATACTCCCGTTTTCTTTGGGTTAGGTCTTCCTGTTTTCAGCGGGTGTAGGATCTTTTCGCGCTCTCCAGGGTACGATCTCGTTTCCTTCTGGTCCTGGCCGGCCGCTCGTGTGTCTTGACGAGCGGTGAGCCTTGCTGAAAATAGCGGCGCTGTCAGGGGGAAGTATTTATGGCCCGCGGAAGTTCTTGTTTAGAAATATTTCCCTGGGGCGAGTGAGAGGGTCCGAGGGAGCGTCCGTGTTAAGTGCGGCGCCGAGTGTGGGATACGGGATGTGGGTCCTATGGCTGGGGCGGTGATGGAGTGTGAACCTAATTGGGGGACGGTTGCAACAGTTTTATCGTAGAGGAGTGTCAGTTCTACCTCACAGCGATGAAAACTTTGCCCCTTTACATTTTGGAACGTCTATTCTTTCTATATTTCGACTGTAAAGCTACCAAAGGGATAGTTCAATGTTGGCCCGAATGTGAGATGCGGGCTGTTGATGCTATGGCGGAGATGGAGTGAAGTCCTGATTGAGGGACGGTTGTAACGGCTTAATCCAGGAGGAGTGTCAGCCAATCTCCCAGAGCGTTGAAAAAGGATGAAAACCTGCGATATTTACAGCTTGAAACGCCTGTTCTTAATTGGTTTACTCTGTGAAGGTACTCAAGTAACGTTAATGTGTACACAGACGAGGAGGAATGTCAGTTCTACCCAAGAGAGTAGGAAAAGAATGAAAAAGCCATTTGTTGTTTGAAGCGTCTGTTCTTTCTAGATCTTGACTGTAAAACTATACAAGGGACGGTTAAGCGTTGTCTCGAGTGTAAGACGACGGCTGTTGCGGGTATGATTGGGCCGGAGATGGAGCGAGGACCTAATTGAGGGACGGTTGTAACAGCTTAATCCAGGAGGAGCGTCAGCCCTTCTCCCAGAGCATTGAAAAAGGTTGACATCTTACGCTGTTTACAGTTTGAAATTATTGATATTTCCAGGTTTCGACTGCCAACTATACGCAAGAGACGGTCTGTTTCTCATTTGTGCTGTTAGTCAGGGAAGAATACTCGTCAATCTCCAGAGCAAGAAGCCATTTGATTTTTTTTTACAAGAAAGGTGACAGCTCAAGGGCACAAAAAAGGAAACAATAATAAAAAAGCCCGCTACTTGCTGCTCCTAAAAAAAAAAAATAAAAAAAAATCCAAAGAGATGGGCGAAAGAGAGGTCAATTTCCATTTACAGTTTTCTTCCGCTGAGGACCTAAAAGACGTACTGAGACGAGAGCGAGGAAGGTCAGTATTACCTTAGAAAATGAATTCGGGAAATGTCGAATCTTTACGCCATGATACACTTTGCAGCATCCGATTTACCCATGCATTCACCTGAGAGCCAAATCACTAAAGGATGATTACTCGTTCTCCATTTGTGTTGTCGGTTCTATTCCAATGCACGAAATATGGAAACGGTCGAGAACATGCGCCATTTACACCCTAGAAGCAACTAAAACAGGTATGATGAGATGAACCAGATGAAAAACGATGCGGCAATAGAATAAAATAATAAAAGAAAACAAGAAGAAGACAAATAAATTAATTGCCTGTGGATATATAAACAGCCTGAAATAACGATGAGGCCTAAGACTGAAAATAAGTGAACAAAAGTTGACATAGATTAATTGTTTGTAGAGATATCAGATAGAGGTATCGGGACACCTCTCCTCCCGAAATTGACCTCTCTTTCGGCCACCTCTTTTGATACTTTTTATAGGAGCAGCGAGTAGCGGGCTTTTTTATTACTGTTTCCTTTTTTGTGTGCCCTTGAGCTGTCTCCTTTGTTGTAAAAAAAAAAAAAGATAAGCAGCGTATGAAAACGACGAAACAATAGGCTGAATAAAATAGACATAGGTAAACAGGGTGAGTGATAAAGAGACACCTGTAAATAGATCCACAGCCTAGGTATACGTGCACTCCTGTCAGTCGATCCCACCCCAACGGTCATTTTTCACGCACGTTTAGAGTTGGAGTGCATCCTAGTGGCATCGAATCGTGTTTGTAATGGTGTTAATGTTTATGAGTGAGTGAGTCCGTGTGTGTGTGTTTGAGTGTGTGTGTGTGTGTGTGTGTGTTTGAGTGTGTGTGTGTGTGTGTGTGTGTGTGTGTGTGGAATGCACACACACACACACACACGCACACACACACACACACACACACACACACACACACATATTAACAAACACGTTTAAAAAATGTATAGAATAATCAAACCCGTGTCACATTTAACATATATTATTTACGCTTCAGAGATGATCAGAGACACACGAAACATGGCATGGATTTTTATGTATCATTTTTACCGTACAACGATAACTATATTAAGGGGGGGGAGGTGGGGGGGGGCTGATAAACGGCTCCTATTTCTCTGATTTCTTACCCCCCCATCACCACCTCTCACCTCCCACCTCTCTCTCTCTCTCTCTCTCTTGTGAAAAATGGATGAGAATGGGTGGAAAGTAGGTGAAATTGGCTAAAAATGGATGGAAATGGGTGAATAGTTGGTGAAATTGGTTGAAAATGGATGGAAATGGGTGAATAGTTGGTGAAATTGGTTGAAAATGGATGGAAATGGGTGAATAGTTGGTGAAATTGGTTGAAAATGGATGGAAATGGGTGAGAAGTGGGTGAAATTGGCTAAGAAATGGATGGAAATGGGTGAAAAATAGGGTGAAATTGGCTAAAAATGGATGGAAATGGGTGAAAAATAGGGTGAAATTGGCTAAAAATGGATGAAAATGGGTGAAAAACAGGGTGAAATTGGCAAAAATGGATGAAAATGAGTGAAAAATAGGTGAAATTGGTTAATAATGAAAGAAAATGGATGAAAATGGTTAAGAAATGGATGAAGATGGGTGAAAAATAGGTGAACTTGGCTAAAAAATGTATGAAAAGTGGATGAAATTGGAAAGCCTGTCTGGTAGGGAGGGAGGGGGTGCTGGACAAGGGGGGGGGGGTCACTGCCTCACAAAATTACCCGCAACATAAAAAACTACTACAACAACACTACAGCAACACAATCGATACAGCGGCAGCAAAACAAAACAAAAAATATATATTCCCTTAAATCACGCAATACTGACACACGGCAACACGACACTCACACATACATCAACACACACACACACAAAAAAAAAAACATTTACGCAACACTAAGAGACCTAAGTAATACAACACACAACACAACACAACACAAGGATGCAACACTGAAGCATCAAAGAATTACAAGACGGCCATCTCTCTCTCTCTCTCTCTCTCTCTCTCTCTCTCTCTCTCTCTCTCTCTCTCTCTCTCTCTCTCTCTCTCTCTCTCTCTCTCTCTCTCTCTCTCTCTCTCTCTCTGTGTGTGTGTGTGTGTGTGTGTGTTTGAGAGAGAGAGAGAGAGAGAGAGAGAGAGAGAGAGAGAGAGAGAGAGAGAGAGAGAGAAAGGGGTTCACGTGAGGTCATGGCAGATTGAGGTCACGTTGGGGTAGGTCAAGGTCCTCTTCAGATGCACCAAACAGACCAATTTAATATAACTGTTCCGCGCTTCCTCCTCCTCCTCCTCTTCCTCCTCTTCCTCTTCCTCTGCGTCTTCTTTCTCTTCCTCATCCTCTCCCTCTACCTCCCTCTATTTCTGCTCTCTATATCACTGCTGTTGTTGTTTCTGGTTCTTCATTTCTTCCTTCTTTATCTAATGTACTTCCTGCTTTTTCTCTTTATCTTCCTCTTTCTCTTCCCTTTATCAGTCCTGTTGTTGTTTTTAGTTCTAAGTTTTTCTCTTCCTATATCTGCATCTCTATTTCCTCGTCTTCCTTTTTTTCTCTTCTTTCCATTTCTGTTTTTGCTTTGTCTATTATTGCTAATGATTCTAATGTCGTTTTCTTATATCCTTTCTTTTCTGCTGTTCTATTTTCTCTTCTTTTTCTCCTCCTTATCCTCTCTTTTTTACTATCCTGCTTTTCCTATATTTGGTTCGTACATCAATTCTGCTATTTAGGTTGTTTATGTTGGCTCCTTCCTTCCTTCCTTCCCTGCTGTCTTGCTTCTCTTTCTTCTACTGGTTTCTACTTTCGTTTATCATGTTTTTTTCTATTGTTTCTTCTCCTTTCCTATGGCTTTTCTTTCTCTTCCTTCTCCTGGTTTCTATCTCACTTTCCATGTATTTCTGCTGTTTCCTTCCTTCCTTCTTATCCTGCTGCTCCTCCTCCTCCTCCTGCTTTACGAGTTTCTGCTTTCTATAATACTGCTGTTAAGTCCTCTCGTTGCCGCTGTTAAATGTTTCTGCTGCTGTTTCCTGCCTTCCTCTCCTGCTGGCTCGCTATAGTTCATACGAGTTGACCCAGATTACACTTCGCTGCAATCTGGCCCTTTAAGAAACTCCCTGCGTCAGCCATTCTTCTCTCTCTCTCTCTCTCTCTCTCGCTCTCTCTCTCTCTCTCTCTCTCTCTCTCTCTCTCTCTCTCTCTCTCTCTCTCTCTCTCTCTTTTGGGGGCCACTCTTTTACGAAAAACTTGACCGATTAGCTTCTGGATTCAACCGAACAAACGCCTAGTCTTCTATACCTCGAGTTAACTTTTTATCAAAGGAGAGAAGAGCCGAGGAGAGGAGGGACGGGGAGAGAAGTGCTGAGGAGAGGAGAGCTGAGGTGAGGAGAATAGAGGAAAGATGCTGAGGAACGGATGCTGGGGAGAGATGTTGAGGAGAGTGATGCTGAGATAAGATGCTGAGGGGAGGAGGAAGGTGTGAAGAGGAGAGGTGAAGAGAGCTAGGGTCTTTAAGGAGAGTCTGAGGGAGGGAAGTTAGGAAGATAGAGAGATGGGGAATATGATAGAGAGGGGATAAAGGGGAAGAGAGAGGGGAGAGGAGAACGCGTGGGTGTGGATGAGGAAAGGGCAAGGAAGGGAGAGGAGGTGAGAGAGAGTGTGGGCAGGACCAGGGAACGGAAAAGAAGACTAATAGAGTAAGAAAAAGAGAAAGGTAATGGAATAGAAGGTTACAAAGACTTGAACGGAGAAAGAATGAAGTGAAAGAGTGAGGGAAGGAAGGAGGGAGGGAGGGAGGAGAGAAGGAATGGTAGGTAAGAAGGTACAATAAAAGGGTAAGAATGAGAATACGGGAAGGAAAAGAAGAAAACAAGGAAAGGGAAAGGAAGGAAAAGAAAAGGTAAGAGTGAACAGAAATGGGGGATATGGAAAGGGAAAGAGGTGGTTATGAAGAAAGGAAGAGGAGGAGGTGTAGAGGGAAGGGGAGGAGGGGGAAGGGGAGAACTTGGTTATGAAGAAAGGAGGAGGAGGTATAGAGGGAACTAGAGGAGGAGGAGGAAGGGGAGGAGGAAGGGGAAGGGGAGTTCAAGTCGTGTCTTTAATGGCCAAGACGTCTTTAACCCCCTCCCCCTTCTCTCTCTTCCTCCTCCTCCTCCTCCTTCACCTCCTCAGTGGAAGAAAGCAACGAGTTCTACTCAACGGGGGTCAGTGCTGGGCCCAATACTCTTTATTATATATATCAACGACCTAGAAGTAGGATTAAAATCCACACTTTCTAAATATGCTGACGACACCAAGATGGGAGGGAAGGCCCTCAAGACAGTAGGCTGCGAAATTATCCAGAGAGACTTGAACCAGATCACTCAGTGGTCGGAAAAGTGGCAGATGTCCTTCAACACTACCGAATGTTAAGTAATGCACACCGGGTCCAGAAATAGCTACCACACATACCACATGGGTGGCGAAGCACTACAGGCAGTGCAGGAGGAAAAAGACCTCGAACTCACCATCAGCAGTGACTTGAAACAAACAAAACACTGCAAGACCGCCTGCAAGAAAGCCAATACTATGCTCGGGTTCATAGCGAGGAATTTCGAATAAAAGACGCCGAGGGTTGTGTTAACCTAGTACAATTCTCTGGTAAGGCCCCAACTGGTATACGCAGTGCAATTTTTGGTCTCCTAACTACAAGAAAGACATTGAATTACTCGAGAA
>NC_066555.1:3424597-3437097 GCF_024679095.1 Eriocheir sinensis | reverse complement strand
AAAAGGGAGAGACTGGGAAGGAATAATTAACTAAGAAATGGCAAGGCAGAAATACAGAAATAAATACATGGAACATAAAATTGGATAAAGTAAATAAAGTCTAGAAATTTATCACATCAGAAATAAAACGGGAAAAAGAGGGACTGGAAAGGAAAAGATAAATTAATAAAGAAGTGATTGGCACGATAGAAATACATAGATACATAAAATAGGTTGAGTAGAGAGACTAGACAGTAATTGTAATAGAAAAAAACTGGAATAAGAGAAACTGGGAAGGAGAATATGAAGTAATAAATGAATGTGTTGAAATGCATAAATTAATAAACTGAATGAATAAGAATGAATAAAGGTTGCAAATAAATCAGATCAGAGAAAAACGAAAATAGAGAGAAATTGGGAAGAAAAAGGAACAAAAACCCTAATAAATAGCAGGAGTAGATAGATACATGAAAATGGTTAAAGAAAATAAAGGTTAGAGATTTATTATATCTTAAAAAGTGTGATAAGGGAGCTGAGAATGAAAATATAAGCTACCAAATAAATAGCAGAATAGAAATACACAAATACAAAGTAGATAAAAAAAATATAAAAGCTAATAATTTATTGTATCAAAAAATAAACAGGAGAGTGACTGGGAAGGAAAAGAAATACTAATAAATTAATAAATGACATGGTGGAAATGCATAAATGAATATAGAAGTGGATGAAGAAAAAAAATTATCGTGTTAAAAAAAATAGACGGAACGAAAATTAAAAAGAGGGAGAAAGAGGAAAAGAAGGATGTGAAAGAGGATATGAAGAACTAAAAGAAATACAAGAAAAACAATTATATGAAAAATGTGAAAAAAAGACTAGGAAGAAAAATAGAAAAGAAGAAATAATACAAAAATACAAGACTAAAAAAAACATCTCTTCATTCCCTTCCTTTCCTCTTCCCATATCTCTTTCCTTGTTCTCCTCCTCCTTTTCTTTCTCTTTCACTTCTCTCTCTCTTTCTCCCCGGATACTCTTCTCCCCATCAGCGCTGTCCGACTGTCCATTGGAGAGGAAAGAGAAGAGAAGTGGGTCGTGAGATCGTAGGAGGAGGAAAGAAAAGAAAGGAGTGAGACAGAGGAGGAGAGGAAGATAGAATAAAGGAGGGGAAGATAAATGTGTAAAAATGTTCTAGTCGAATCGTAGGAAAAGAAAGGGAGGAAATGAGTGAGTATGAAAATATATAGAGAGAGGGGGAAAGAGAAAGATAAATAAATGTGTTAAAATGTTCCTTAGGCTGAATTTTCCCCATTTGAGAATAGAGAAAATTATCAAACTCTAATGACCATCACCTTATAGCTTATTTGTCATTCTTATAAAGTCAATAGTAGAAGGAAAATGGCTAACTTCACGGTGTCACGATCAAGGAGTTAGAGCTACGAGAAGGGACGATGATGATGTTGCCATTTCGAGACACTTTTGTTTTTAAAAAGTGGAACGGATTGCAGTAAAACGCACATAAAAAAGACGAATAAGAGATAAATTACTCTTGGAAGGAAAAATAAAGGGAAATACTGAATGGGACAAAAGACAGACGGACAAACAAACAAAGGAAAATGCAATGATGGTCAGAAAACAAAGTGACTAGAGAAACGAAGGAATAAATAAAGACAAAACAAAAATAAAAAAGGAGCAACCTCGCCCCATTTTCTTTACGCCTAGATGAAGAAGAAATAGAAAACGGACTTAAAAATGATAAACTAATAAAACTCTGACCCAAAAATGAGAGCAACAAAAAAAACTATAGTAATACATAAACAAAACAAAAGGAAAACAGGAGCAACCTCACCCCATTTTCTTTACGCCTAGATGAAGAAGAAAGAGAAAACGGACTTAAAAATGATAAACTAATAAAAGACTGACCCCAAAATGACAACAACAAAAACAAGGTAAATAAAGAAAACAAAACAAAACAAAAGAGCAACAACATCCCGTTTTCTTTACGCCCACGCCAAGAAGAAACAAGGCAGACCTAAATATAATAACCTAAAACAAGACAGGAAACACAAAAAACTATAACAACAAAAGAATAACATAACAAAAGAAAAGCAAAACAAAAAAACAAAATAGGACCTTCACCCTGTTTTCTTCACACCCACCCGTCTTCGCTATGTCGGGATATTGCTCGCATTTTTTCCCTCCTCTCGCTCGGCTGTATTTTCCATTTATATTTCCATCCTCACAAGATTTCGCAGCAGAGGGCCACACCTTTATAACCACTGTCTCCTCCTCCTGCTTGCCTTCCCTCCTCCTCCTCCCGGTTCTCCCTTCCTCTTTCCTCTTCTCTCATATCTCACCTTGTTTTTCTTGGGTCTCTTCCTCCCTTGCTTGCTTTCATTTTCGTTTCATTTAATTCTTTCAGTTTTCTCTTCTTTTCTCTCTTCTCTTCTTTCTTCTCTTCATTTTTCTCTCTTCATTTTTTCTTTCTTCGTTTTTTCTTCCTTTTTGCAGTCTCTTTTTATTTATTCGTTTTTGTTATCGTTTTTTTCATTCATTTTTACTTTCTCTTCCTTTTCTTTCTCTTTTCTCTTCCGTTTCCTTCACGTCCATATATTTTCTCCCTTTTTCCCTTCCTTTTCTATATCTTTTCCTGTTTTCCTTACTCTCTTCATCCTTCTTTTCTTAGTTTTCCTTCGCCATCTTTATTTTTCCCGGTTTTCATCTTATCTCATTGTTCTTCTCATTCTCTTCTACTTCCTTTCTTCCTTCCTCTTCCTGCTATTCCGTAATCTTTCTGTTTTCTCCGTTTCTTGGTTCGTCTCTCATATATCTCGCTATTTTCCTTGACTTTTTTTCTTCTCTTCACTTCTCTTCCTGCTCCTTCGCAATCCTTCAGTTTTCTTCAATTTTAATCTTGTCTGTCATTTTCTCATTCTTTTATCCTTTTTTTTCCATTCTTTTCCCCATTTTCTTTATCACTTCTTTCATATCTTTCCCTAATCTGTTCGTCTCTCTCTCTCTCTCTCTCTCTCTCTCTCTCTCTCTCTCTCTCTCTCTCTCTCTCTCTCTCTCTCTCTCTCTCTCTCTCTCTCTCTCTCTCTCTCTCTCTCTCTCTCTCTCTCTCTCTCTCTCTCTCTCTCTCTCTCTCTCTCTCTCTCTTAACAAACAGATAATTTAACCTTTCATGACCATACATCAAAACACACACACACACACACACACACACACACACACACACACACACACACACACACACACACACTTTGAATCCTCGTTACAAGACTATTTTTTTTCTTTTTTTCTCTCCCTCGAATATTTTTTTCCCTTCTGAAGTACATGAAATAATGAGAGAGAGAGAGAGAGAGAGAAAAAAAAAAGATAAATCACTGTATTCTTTCCTACTTGTCCCCTTTACTCTCTCTCTCTCTCTCTCTCTCTCTCTCTCTCTCTCTCTCTCTCTCTCTCTCTCTCTCTCTCTCTCTCTCTCTCTCTCTCTCTCTCTCTCTCTTCTCCTTTCATCCCACCCTCTCCTCTTCTTCCGCTACCCTTCTTTCTTCCGTCTCTGCACTGCGCCCTCGCCCCCCCTCCCCCGCGTCATTACCGCAGTAAACTGTGTCGCAGCCCCCGGTGTGTGTGTGTGTGTGTGTGTGTGTGTGTGTGAGAGAGAGAGGGAGTTTTCTGTGAACGGGTTGTAGTTGTATTATTAGACCACGCCTCTCTCTCTCTCTCTCTCTCTCTCTCTCTCTCTCTCTCTCTCTCTCTCTCTCTCTCTCTCTCTCTCTCTCTCTCTCTCTCTCTCTCTCACCCATTAGAGAGCTACGCTACCCCCCATTACTGCACTACCCCCAATTCTCTCTCTCTCTCTCTCTCTCTCTCTCTCTCTCTCTCTCTCTCTCTCTCTCTCTCTCTCTCTCTCTCTCACCTATCACGGACGCCTCGTTGCCTGCCTCTCTCCCACCTATAACTCCCTCCCTCCTTTCCTCCACCTCCCTTTCCTCCTCCCTCCCTCCCCCCCCCCTCCCGCCGGTGCCTCGTCAGGGTGACACACAATAAATGCGTTACATCAGCTCCTCAAATTGGAGGGCGGCAAGGGCGAGAGTCCTGTTGGGGAGACGGGAATCGGCGCCCTTAATGGATCTTGCCTGTGATAGCTCCCTCCTCCTTCTCCCTCTCTTCCTCCTCCTCCTCTTGCTGCTTCTCCTTCTTCCTGATTTTCCTCCTCTTCCTTCCCCTCCTCGTCGTCTTCCTCGGCTTTCTACTGCCATTTTCCTTCCTCCTCCTCCACCTCCTCCTCTTCCTTTTGCTTCGTATCTCCTAAATTACTACTCATATTCTTCCTCCCACTTCTCGTTTCATTCTTCTTTCTCCTCTTCCTTCCCATTTTCCTCATTTTGCTTCTTATTTTCCTATATTTTGCCTCATTCTTTATCCTCTTTCTTTGCCTTCCTTCCTCTTCCTTCTCCTCCTCTTCGCCTTTCTCCTAGTTCTGTTCTTCTTCCACCTTTTCCTACCTTTCGTCTCTTGTTTCACTTTTCTCGTCGTGATCTCAGCAATCTTCTCCTTTTCTTCCTCATCTTTTTCCTCCTTCTCCTCTTTCACTTTCTGCTCCGCTAAGTCCTACATATTTCTTCCCCTCCTCCTCCCTACTACTACTACTACTACTACTACTACTACTACTACTACTACTACTACTACGTACTTCTATTCTTCCTTTTCTTGTTTTCCTTCCCTTATTCTTTATCCTTTCACTCTCAAACTCTCTCCTCCTCCTCCTCCTCCTCCTTCTATTTCTTTTCACCCTCCTCCTTCTCTTATTTTGTCCTACCTAACCGTCGTACCCCAATTGCGAAGTCATCCAAGAAGATTGCCAAATCATCCAAAAAGACCTTGACCGGGTTATTCAATGGCCTGAAAAGTCGCAAATGCCCTACAATCTTGACAAGGGTAGAGTTATGCACGCTGGGTCCAGAGAGAGGGGCCATACATACATATAACATGCCTGGGAAGCTTCAGCAGGTCGAACAGGAGGAATCGGATATCGGGGTCGCCTTCAGCAGTGGCTTAGGCATACAACGCACTGCAAGTCTGCCTGTAAAAAAGCTAATGCCATGCTCAGGTTCACAACGAGGAGCTTTTGAGTGCAAGACGTAATGTTAAATCTGTGTAACATGATAAGGCCTCGCTTGGAATTTTGGCTCCCTAATTTCAAGAACGTCGAATTACTCACGAGAGTGCTACGGTGCGCTAAGGAAAAAAGATACTATCGTTGAGGCCACAGCCGTATGAGGGAGTGGGTCAAGCGAGTCTACCTCTTTACACACACAAAAAATACAAGAACGAGGTAATCTGATACAGGTCTTCAAATGCCTGATGAAGTTTAACCCCTTGACTGTTTATTTCCTACAAGAAGACATCACCAAGCTACAGGAATTGAACAAAAAGTGGCTGCTACAATTCAATGAAGAAAAATGTAAAGCTATGCACCTTGAAAGGGGAAATCCAGCACACCAATACCACTTGTGAAACACTCCACTATCCACCACAGAGGCAGAGAAAGACTTGGGAGTATATGTGACCAGGCTACCAGTGAAAGCCAAATCCGTGCCAATCGCGGCGGACGGGTTAATAACATACTCTAATTTTTTTTAGGTCAGACTATCCCATTAAACAGACATTACGATCTATTCATATAAGTAAGACAATGCAATAGAGACACTGGTAGGAGGTTTTTTTTTCTGGAACTGAGTAATCCGGCGATGCAACAACCTTCCTGCAGTAGTAGTTAATGTAAAAACGATCAGTATAATTAATCTGTATCGGTCGTTACTTTACTGCACGCGCGTAGAGCAAGTTTCATTATATGCCACACAAATCACACAGGTACTTCGATATAAGATAATAGACTTTCCGTTGCCTGCTCGTCCATACTTCCATGTTTCTTCCGTTCTCTGCCTCCTCCTCCTCCGTCTCGTTCTCCCTTTCGATTCTTCCTCCTTGCTTTTCAATGTTTCTTGGCCGCTCTCCTCCTCCTCCTCTTCCTTCTGGTTATCTCCTTCATCTCTTCCTCCTTGCTCTTCCATGCTTCTTCCCGCTCTCTTCCTCTACCTCTTCCTCCTGGTTCTCCCCTTTCACTTCTTCCTCCTTGCTCCTCAATGTTTCTTGCCGCTCTCCTCTTCCTCCTCTTCCTTCTGGTTATCTCCTTCATCTCTTCCTCCTTGCTCTTCCATGCTTCTTCCCGCTCGCTGCCTCCTCTTCCTCCTGGTTCTCCCCTTTCACTTCTTCCTCCTTGCTCTTCAATGTTTCTTGCCGCTCTCTTCCTCTACCTCTTCCTCTTGGTTCTCCCTTTCACCTTTTTCTCCATGCTCCTATTTCTTCATTTCGGTACGGAGGAGAGGAAAAATCAGGGCGGTTTTGTCGCGGTGCTAAAACAGACAGACTCGTGCCGGCCGTCGTATTTCTCTCAAAAAGACGAAGAGGAGGGAATGTGGAGGGGATATACGAGAGGCCGCGGCGGAGGAGGAAGATACGGCCGGCGCCCTCCTCCCTTTTGCTCCCTTTTTTCCGCTGCTCCTCCGCCCACGACCCTAACCCATTTAGTTATCCATTTCACTCCCCACAATCCTCTCACTCGCTTCCCTCTGCCCTAACCTGGTTTTCTTTATCCTTCCCCCTTTCTCTCCTTTCTCTCACCTTCCTTTGGCTCCTTTCCTTTCTCCAATATTTCACTTTCCACCTTCATCTTTCTCTGCTCGCATTTTCTAAGGTTTTCCAGTTTTTTTCTCCTCCCTTTTTCCCTCTTTTTTTTTAATTCCCTCTAGTTTTGTCCTTATCCTCCCCCTTTCTCTCCTTTCTCTCACCTTCCTTTGAGTTTTTTCTTTCTCCCATATTTCACTTTCCACCTTCATCTTTTTCTGCTCGCATTTTCTAAGGTTTTCCAATTTTTTTCTCCTCCCTTTTTCCCTCTTTTTTTTTTAATTCCCTCTAGTTTTGTTCTTATCCTCCCCCTTTCTCTCCTTTCTCTCACCTTCCTTTGGGTTTTTTCTTTCTCCCATATTTCACTTTCCACCTTCATCTTTCTCTGGGCGCATTTTCAAAGGTTTTCCTATTTTTTCTCTTTCCTTTCTCTCTTCCACATTTCTTCTATTACCTCTTTCAATCTATTTTCATCTATTATTTTCTTTCTCATAACACCATGTCCTCTGTTTTCTTTTAATCTCGCATCCTTTCCTTTTCTCCTTTCGTCCTACATTTTCCCCTTTCCTCCTCTATCCCCTTCCACCTCGCTAGACTTTTCATCCCTTCATCTTCCTCCTCCTACCCATACCTACCCTTCCCTTACCTAAGCCTCCCTCCCCTTCCTCCTACCTCTTCCTCCTTCCCCTTCCTCCTCCTCCTCCTCCTTTTCCTCTTCCTTCCCATACCTACCCTTCCCTTGCATAAGCCTCCCTCCCCTCTTCTTCCTCCTTCCCCTTCCTAAACCTCCTCCTCCTAAGCCCCTTCCAGCCACCTGTGAAATCCTGTAATAATTTCCGTTCTCATAATCCTCCTCTTCTGTAAAATCCAAGGGGACACCGCCGCACACTGGACTCTTAAACCTCAGCCACAGAACCTCTCACGGAACCTGATACCACCACCACCACCACCACCACCACCACCACCACTAGTACCAACGCCATACCACTACCACTACTATAGAACTTGCCCATCATCACCATTACACACCCATTACCAGACCTTTGCTCCAATACACAAACACTCCACATCACCACCCCCACCACCACCACCACTACCACTACAGTTTTTCCACATAGTCATCACTACCATAGAACCTACTCAGTCGCCACCACAACCACCACCACTGCAAGCTAGACTTACTACCACAACAATACCCTCCCACTATAGTCTGCCCATAAACCCCTACCATAAAAATGACCTCACCCACCACTACTCACATAATATAAGTATACTTTTATCCCATCCATTATTTATACTGTTCTACCCACCACCACCACCACCACCACCACCACACCACCACCACCACCACCACACCACCACCACCACCACCACAACCACCACACCACCACCACCACCACCACCATCATCACTACCAGCCCTCCCACATTAACACCACCAAGACTGTATAAACGTGTGTGTGTGTGTGTGTGTGTGTGTGTGTGTGTGTGTGTGTGTGTGTGTGTGTGTGTGTGTGTGTGTGTTGGAGTGTATGTCTGTTTGTGTTTCCCCTGATTATACTCTCTCTCTCTCTCTCTCTCTCTCTCTCTCTCTCTCTCTCTCTCTCTCTCTCTCTCTCTCTCTCTCTCTCTCTCTCTCTCTCTCTCTCTCTCTCTCTTCTTTTCCTTATTCTTTCTTCATTATCTTCGTATTCTTCATCTTCTTTTCTTATTAATTTTTCTTCCATCTCTCCTCCTCTTCTTATTCCCTCTTTTACGTCCTCCTCCTCCTCCTCCTCCTCCTCCTGTTCCTCCAGTAATCACTTTCCGGTTTTGATTACGGCTCCATCTTCCTCCTCCACTTACCTCCCTTCCTCCTCTCTCCTGTCCTTGTTTTCCCTCCAATTTCCTATCGCTCTCTCCCCTTTATGCCTTCTGTGTCTGTCTGTTTGTCTGTCTGTCTGTAGTTGTCTCTGTCTGTCTGTCTATGGGTTTCTGTCTCTGTCTGTATGTATTTCTGTCTGTCTGTAGTCTCTCTCTCTCTCTCTCTCTCTCTCTCTCTCTCTCTCTCTCTCTCTCTCTCTCTCTCTCTCTCTCTCTCTCTCTCTCTCTCTCTCTCTCTCTCTCTCTCTCTCTCTCTCTCTCTCTCTCTCTCTCTCTCTCTGCGGGCTCATTTCCCTTTCTCTCTTCCCTCCTGATCTATCTCTCCTTTCCCTATTTCCTTCCCTCCTTTTCTTCCCTTCCCTTCAACCTTTGCCTCTTTACCCTTCACTGCTCTCTACCTTTCCTTTTCTCCCTTCTTTATTTTCCTTCCCATCATTTCCTCTCATCCTTTGAACCCTGCATCTTTTCCTTTTCTCTCCATGTTTCTTTTCCTTTCTATCTCTCTTTTCTCTCCTTCACTTTTAAACCTCCCTTCCTTCCCTTCCTTTCCATCCATTCCCCTTTTCATTGCTCATTTCCTTTCACTCCCTCCCTTCTTCCTTTCCTCCTCCACCTTCAAACCTCCTTTTCTTCCATTCCATCTATTTCCCTTTCTCTTCCTTTCCTTCTCTCTCTCCTTCCATTGTTATTAGTCATCTTCCCATCAGACATTCGGCCTCGTCTTCGTGAGTGAAGGTGACAGGTGGCCAGGTATTTTATGCTAAGTGCTGTGCCAGGTGGGTGAGAGAGGGTCGGTTGGTGGGTGAATGGGAGGGTGAGTGGTAGGGATGGATGGGTAAGAATGGGTAAGAGAGGTAGTGGATGAGGGTAGTACAGCTAATTTGTTGGAAGGGTGGATGAGAGGGTGGATGGGGTAGATGGATGTATGGGTGGGTGAGGGAGTGGATGAGGGAGGTAGTGCGGAAGATGATGGGTGAGTTTGGAGCATGTAATATGATGGGTGAATGAGCAGGCGGGCGAAGAAGTGGGTGAGGAAAGTGAGTGGATGAGAGGATGAGTAAGGGAATGGATGAGGAGGATGGATGAGCTTGGTGGATGCATTACTCAAGTTAGTGGAAGTTTTTTTCGAAATATAAACAAATACGGATTGCGGTTGATGTAAGATTATGGGTCACAAATATTCATGGTATAAAAGATAAATGACACTAATGATTAAAATATGTTGGTATGGAAGATAACTGACTAGTGGTTATAAAATAGTATACAAGTTAATGAGCTAATACTTTTGTTGCGGTTATTTAGTCAAAGTGAAATATCAGAAGGAGACTCGTAGTAATAGCATATGATCAGTAGTAATAGGTATCTTAACCCATAATAGGGAGCGTTGCATAATAAGACAGGTGGTTAATGGGCCGGAAAATGACAGGTGAGCAGGTAGGTGGGATGACGAAGGTAGCAGAGGACAGGTAAGGCGGGTGATTAATTGGAGGTGTGTCATGTTAATGGATTGGCCGAGGGGTTAATGCTGAGTTAATGGCTGTGTTAATGAGGTGTTTGAGGTTTGAATGGATGACAGAGAGGAGGGTAAAGGGTTGGTTGTCGGCGTGTGAATGGAATAGGAAAGAGAAAACAGGTGGAGATGAGCAACCAAACTAACAGAAACAAACTAAACAAAAAACAAAGTAGATGGAAGTAATGATGATAGGTTTTGTGTTTAAATGGATGACAAAGGGGAAGAGTAGGGTGATAAAGAGTGCAAGGGTTAATATATAATGGAATAGGACACAGAAAGAACCAAAATAACAGAGAAGGAACATGAAGGAAGGTAGATAGAAGTGTGAGCGAGAGATTTGAGGTTTGAATGGATGACAGACGGGAAAGGTAGGTTGGTTAGGTGTGGACAGGTTAACAGGTAAAGGAATAGGAAACAGAAAACAGGTTGAATAGCTAATGAGAGGCAGGTGTGTACTTATGGATAGTGAAGGGGAAGGGATGGACAGGTTATGGATTGATGGAGTGAGATAGAAGGGGAATATTGTAATTAATGGATGGGTGATGTGAGGTGTGTGTTAATGGATAGTGAAGGGGAAAGGGGGAGAGACAGGTTAATAGATTTGAGGGTTGACAGGTAAAGGGGACAGGTGGGGTCTATCTATGGTTAATCTTAAAACTGTTTGTCGTATAAATCTCTCTCTCTCTCTCTCTCTCTCTCTCTCTCTCTCTCTCTCTCTCTCTCTCTCTCTCTCTCTCTCTCTCTCTCTCTCTCTCTCTCTCTCTCTCTCTCTCTCTCTCTCTCTCTCTCTCTCTCTCTCTCTCTCTAATCTTCCCTCTTCTTTTCCCCCTCCTCTTTTTTGCTGTTTGTCTCTAATTTCATCTATATTTCTTTCCCTTTTCTTTTTTCCTTTTTCACGTTCCTAATTTTTTTGTGTGTTTTTGATAATTTGTGTTTCATTCATTTATATTAATTTCATCTTTATATATTTCTCTTTTGTTTTGCTCTACCTTTCCATTCTTCCGATTCTTCTACTCTTCCCTTTCCTTCCTATCTAGCTATCTTTCTCCCTTTTCCCCTTTATCTCTTTCCTTCTCTCACGTCCTTCTTTCCCGTTCTGAGTTTCATGCTCTTGCATTTTCTATTTGCTTTTCTTTAATTTTCCTAACTCTTTCTTTTTCGTCACTTTAATAATCTACCTTTTCTTCATTATTTGATTCAACTACCTTATATTTTCCCTCTCTTTCAATCTTCTCCAATTGCTGTTTCTCTTCCCCTTCTCCCCTTCTCTCTCTTTTTCACTCCCTCTCTCCCTTCTCTCTCTCTCTCCACGTCCCTCCCTCTTCCTCCCTTCCCCCCTAACCACCCATTCCTTTCCCCCCCTTTTCATATAATGTTTCCGCTCGAGAGGGAGAACTTATCAGAGCTGCCATTTAACTCTTCCTTTTTTATTATTAAGGAAAAAAAAAGCAAATAAAAAAGAAATGGTCCTGATGACGTAACTTTAAGACTGAGAGGAGGAAAAAAAAGGAGGAAAAAAAGGAAGGAGGAAAGAGAGGAAAGAGAAAAAAATATGTAGAAGTCACCATAAGAATACATTTTGAGAGAGAGAGAGTAATCCCTAACGATCCACGCAATCCAGGCTCTTGGGTTAGTCTCTGAGGTAATCCCGCCAATCTATATAATTTTGGGGGATTTCTCGGTACCGTCAATCCCCCTCCCTTCCCCCCCTCCCCCCTTCCTTCTCCTCCTCCTCATCTTTTTATTATTTCCAGTCAACACCCCCCCCCCCTCCTCCTCCTCTTCCCTTAGCTTTCTTTCTCCTCTTCCTCCTCCTCCTCCTCTTCTTCCTCTTTCTCTTTCTCTTTCCTGGCAACACCCTCTTTCTAGTCTTCTTCTTCTTCTTCTTCCTCTTCTTCTTCTTCTTCTTCTTCTTCTTCTTCTTCTTCTTCTTCTTCTTCTTCTGTTTCTTCTTCTTCTTCTTCTTCTTCCTTCTCCTCCTCCTCCTCGTTCTCTTGCTCATTCCTAGCAACATCCCCTTTCTAGTCCTCTTCCTCCTCCTCCTCCTCCTTCTCCTCTTCATCTTCATCTTCTTCTTCTTCTTCTTCTTCTTCTTCTTCCTCCTCCTCCAACTATGACTGCTACTCCTTTCCTCTCCTTTCCTTTCCTTCCCTTCACGCTTCACTCCTCCTTCTCTCTTCCCTTCTTCTTCCTCCTCCTCCTCCTCTTAACGACGCCTCTGTATCACTCTTTTATTATCTTCATTAACACTTCCACTTCTCTTCCTCCTCCTCCTCTTCCACTTCCTCTCACACACTTCCTCCTCCTCCTCCTCCTCCTCCTCCTCCTCCCGTCGCTTCCCTTCACGCTTATTAACCTTTACGTCCGTCCTCCCTTTATTTTTTTTTCTTTGTCACCTTCATCATCATCATCATCATCATCATCATCATCATCATCATCATCATTATTTTTTTGCGGTG
>NC_066555.1:3387097-3419597 GCF_024679095.1 Eriocheir sinensis | reverse complement strand
TCCCTTCTTCCTCCTTTCCTTTTTCTTTCCTCCTTTCATTTTTCTTTTTTCCCCTGTTCCTCCTTTCATTTTTCACTTTTCTCGTTTTTTCATTCCCTTCGTCCACCCTTCATTTTTCCGCTTCATCCCCAGTCATTATTTTCTCATTTTTTCCCCTTCACTTCCTTTCCTTCACTTTCTCATTTTTCTCCTTAGAGGCAACGAGACTGTAAGGAATATAAATGAGAGGTTTACAGGGACTTTAGATAGTTTGCTCGTGTGTGTGTGTGTGTGTGTGTGTGTGTGTGTGTGTGTGTGTGTGTGTGTGTGTGTGTGTGTGTGTGTGTGTGTGTGTGGGTGTTCGTCCAATTTAGTGCTCGGACAAAAAAAAATATATTCTTTCAACATTGTCAAAAAGAAAATTGTTGTTCATGTAATTTTGTTTCCAATACATGATTACATCGTGGCGGAATTACTTCAAATAATGTAATTTTGCTGAAGTTATAAAACGGAGAGAGAGCGAGAGAGAACGAGATAGACAGATAGATAGGTAAACAGATAGATAGATGGATAGATAGAGGATAATAAACAGCAAATATAAGAATAGTATCAATAAACGAAGATAAATAAAGAAACCAAACCAAAACAACTTGAAAAGAAAAAAAAGAAAAAAAAATCATATATAGAAGAAAAAATCTATTTGTAAGAAAATAATAATAATAATAGACGAATTAAAAAAAATAAATCAACTAATAATTATATCAGAGCAAATTAATAAAGAGAAAGAGAATGAGAAGAGAATCAGGGAAAGAAAGCAAAAGAAATATGATCTAAATTCTCTCTCTCTCTCTCTCTCTCTCTCTCTCTCTCTCTCTCTCTCTCTCTCTCTCTCTCTCTCTCTCTCTCTCTCTCTCTCTCTCTCTCTCTCTCTCTCTCTCTCTCTCTCTCTCTCTCTCTCTCTCTCTCTCTCTCTCTCTCTCTCTCTCTCTCTCTCTCTCTCTCTCTCTCTCTCTCTCTCTCTCTCTCTCTCTCTCTCTCTCTTCTCCCCTTCTCCCCCTCTCTCTCACCCCCCTTCATTTCCTCTCTCTCCCTAATGCCTCCCGTCCCTTATCTCCCCCACTCTCTCCCTTCTTCCCTCCCTCTTTTCCCCTATCCCCCTCTCTCGCTCCTAATCTCGGCCCGCTGTCAGATATAACTCATTTTGGATCCATTTCTGAGGCGGGTGATCAATGGCCAAGCTTAACTTAGGAATGTAACGACCAATCCAAGAAATGGGCATTAGGTAATAGGGGGAGGGGGGGGAAATGGGAAATGGGGAGGGAAGGGGATGGGGGAGGGGAGAAGGAGGGATGGGGGACGGAAAGGGGAAGGGAGGGAAGGAGGGAGAGATGGGGAGAGAAAAGGGAGGGTGGGGAGAGGTAGGAAGGAAGGGTGTAGTGGAGATTAACAAAAAAGAGAAGTTAAAAAAGAAGGAATGGGACAAAAAAGTGAAGGTGGTGAAGAGAGAGAGAGAGAGAGTACACTAGGGGAAAGCCAAAAAAGATAACTTGAGTAAGAGTGAGGAACGGTTTTAAGGAAGTGAAATATTAAGGAGGAGGAGGAGGAGGAGGAGGAGGAGGAGGAGGAGGAGGAGGAGGAGGAGGAGGAGGAGTGGTGGTGGATGCTGTTAAAAGGAAGTCCAAAATCAGGAAGAGGAAGAGGAAGAGGAGGAGAAGGAAGAGGAAGAACATAAGAACATAAGAACGCAGGAGTCTGCAAGAGGCCGGTAGGCCTGTACGAGGCAGCTCCTTTGACCCTAAGCTCCCGTGTATCTAACCCCACCTAATATCGCTGTCCATGAATTTATCTAGTCTATTTTTGAATGTGACAATTGTATTGGCACTCACCACATGACTGCTAAGCCTATTCCACTCATCCACCACCCTATTAGTAAACCAATTTTTGCCTATGTCCCTGTTGAATCTGAATTTATCCAGTTTAAACCCGTTACTTCGTGTCCTACCCGGTTCTCTTACCAACAAAACCTTATGAATGTCTCCCTTATTAAAGCCCTTCATCCATTTATAAACCTCGATCATGTCTCCACGCACCCTTCGCCTTTCTAGAGAATGCAAGTTTAACTGTTTGAGTCTTTCCTCGTATGGCAAGTTTCTCAACCCCTGAATCATCTTAGTCATCCTCCTCTGCACCGATTCTAACATTTTGATATCCATTCTATAGTAGGGTGACCAGAACTGAACCGCATAGTCAAGATGAGGTCTAACTAATGCTAAATATAGTTTGAGGAAGACTTGGGGCTTCTGTTGCTTACGCTCCTTGAAATAAATCCCAGTACCCTATTAGCTCGATTTCTAGCTTGAATGCATTGTGCCCTTGGACGGAGATCAGAGCTCACTAAGACCCTAAATCCCTCTCGCACCCAGACCTACTTATGAGAGTGTCATTTAAGCAATAGTTATGTGAGGGTTGTTCCTACCTACCTCAGAATACTGCACTTCCCTACATTGAACTCCATCTGCCATTTATCCGCCCAGTCATATAATCTGTTGAGTTCACCTTGGAGAATACTAGCGTCCTGATCCGACTCAATTACTCTACCGATCTTGGTATCATCTGCAAATTTACTAACATCACTACTAATTCCTGTGTCTAAGTCATTGATATAAATAATAAACAAAAGTGGACCTAATACCGAACCTTGTGGGACCCCACTCGTAACACATCCCCAGTCAGATCTTTTACCATTGATTTGCACTCTTTGCTTCCTATTGCTAAGCCACGCCTTGACCCAGTTCAAAACTTTACCCTCTACTCCGTGAGCCTGCAATTTAAGCAACAGTCGTTGGTGAGGAACTTTGTCAAACGCTTTACTAAAATCAAGATAGATTACATCATAATTTTCATCTCTGTCAACCGCCTCAAATACTTTATTTTAGAAGGACACGAGATTGGTTAGTCATTACATACCTTTTGTGAACCCATGCTGCGAGTCGTGAATTAAGCTATGTTTCTCTAAATGCTCCCGAATGTTCCTGGCTATTATGGACTCCAGCATCTTTCCTATAACCGATGTTAAGCTAATTGGGCGATAGTTTGAAGCAAATGACCTGTCCCCCTTTTTAAAAATCGGCGTCACATTAGCTACTTTCCATAGGCTCGGCACATAGCCAGTATTTACCGACATCTTAAAGATGTCGGTTAGTGGATCACTGATTATATCACCTAGCTCCTTTAATACCCTCGGAAATATCCCGTCAGGACCTGGCGACTTGTTCTTCTTAAGCTTATCTATCTCATCCTGAACTACTTGCCTGGTAATGATTATATCCCTCAATTTATCGCCATCCCGCCCTCGTACCCCTGCACTCTTTCCGGTATAGTCGTTCGTTCCTCCTGGGTGAATACTGACAGGAAGTAGTCGTTCAACAATCTGCTCATATTTTCGTAATTTTCTACTAGCTCCCCGGTGTTTGAATTCAGCGGTCCAAGTTTCTCCCGTGTGTTTGTTCTATACATCTGAAAGAAGCCCTTAGGGTTACTTTTCGCCTCATTTGCTACTTTGATCTCATAGTTCTTTTTTGCTATCCTGGTGTTTTTCTTAACTAATCTAGATAGTTCGACGTACCGGCCCCTGAGATGTGTTTCCCCATTCTTTATTTTCTGATAAATTCCCTTCTTTAACCCAATATCGTGTTTTAGTCCACGAGTCATCCACTTAGGATCATTGTTTTCTTTTCTAAGTGTTCGCTGTGGTATATGCTGTTCTTGCCCCTCTACTATTACTCTAACTAAATTATTGTAAGACATTTCTACCTGGTTCTCCTGGCTCTCCAATCCGCAGTTCTGGCCCTCATGAATCCCTAAATTATCCCAGTTTACCCCTTCAAGATATCTTCGAAGCCCCTCGTAGTTTGCTCTTCTAAAATCTGGCACTAACACTGGGTTTGGATCACGGGTTACCGCCCAGTCTAACCTAAAACGAACCGTTCTGTGATCACTATTTCCTAACTCTCCGCCCACCTCCAACTCACGTAGCAAGTTCCCATTATTGGTTAGGACTAGGAAGAGGAACGCAAGATTAAAAAAAAGGAAAAAAGATATGTAGGAAGAGGGAAGGAACAAAGGAGAAAAAGAATGAAAAGGATGTAGAAATAGGAAGGAATGAAGGAAGAGATTTAGGAACAGAGTAAAAGAATGGTGAAAGTAGAAAGGAAGGAGAAAGGGAGAGGGGATGAAAGTGAGGAAAGAAATGTTGGAAGGAAGGAAAGAAGGAGAAAAGAAAGAGTTAGAGAAGAAGTGTTGGAGGGAAAGAGGTGATGGAGGAAAGGAGGCAGTGAGGAAAGGAAACAGGAAGGAAGGAAGGGAAGGAAAGAGGAAGAAAGTGACGGAGGAAATGGAGAGAGAAAAGTATGGAAAAAAGGCGAGAAAAAATGTATAAAAAAAGAATAGGAAAATAAGGGAAGAAAACACCAATGACGCAAATCTTAAGAGTAACACACACACACACACACACACACACACACACACACACACACACACACACACACACACACTACATAAATATTCCAGTACAAAAAAAAAGAGAAATGCGACACAGCGTTACTAGATGACAAGCCAATAAATAGATGTATACATAAATAAATAAATAGATACATAGATAGATATAGAAGGTACTGAATGTGTGTGTGTGTGTGTGTGTGTGTGTGTGTGTGTGTGTGTGTGTGTGTGTGTGTGTTGAAGATACTTTTTGAAGCCAGTCACCATCACCACAACCAACACTACCACCATCACCACCACCACCACCACTACCACCACCACCACCACCGTCATCACCATTACCGCCACAAACATCACCATAATCACCAACACCATCACCATCACCATCATCACTTCCTTTATCTCCGTAGCTTCTAACACGCACCCCTCCCCTCCTCCTCCTCCTCCTCCTCCTCCTCCTCCTCCTCCTCCTCCTATTAACCCCTGTCTTCCCTTAATACTCTCTCTCTCTCTCTCCTCTCTCTCTCTCTCTCTCTCTCTCTCTCTCTCTCTCTCTCTCTCTCTCTCTCTCTCTCTCTCTCTCTCTCTCTCTCTCTCTCTCTCTCTCTCTCTCTCTCTCTCTCTCTCTCTCTCTCTCTCTCTCTCCTTTTATTCTTCTTACTCAGTTATCATATTTTTTGCTCCTTCCTCTCCCTTCTCTCTTCTTCCTTGATTCTTTCCTTTATCCTCAAATCGAGATATTTTTCCATTTTTCTTCCTCCCTCTTTTTCTTTCCTTATCCTTTTCTTCCTATTTTTTTGGTCCTTTTTCTCTCCTATCTTCTTTCTTGACCATTCCTTTATCTTCAAATTGCGCCCTTTTCCCATTTTGCTTCCTCCCTATTTATCTTTTCTTACCCTTTTCACCAACTTCATTCTTCCTATTTCAAACTCCATCTTCAAACCGAGACCTTCCTTCCTTTCATCATCCCTACTTTCCTCCCTATCTCACCTTTTTCCTCCCTATTCTTCTTCTTTCCTTTTCCGTTTTCTATTCTCGGACGTAAGAATAGAGTAGTCTCCCATCGTTTCTCTTTATCATCTTTATTTTCTCCCCTTCGCCTCAACCTTCTTCCTTCCCTCTCTTCGCACTGATACTAAACCAGGATCTCTTTTTTTTCTTCCTTTTCTATGGTAGCCAAGCACCCTTCCTCTCCTCCTCCCCCTCCTCCTCCTCCTCCTCTTCTTCTTCATATTCCTCTTCCTTTACTACTGCGTTCCTTCCTGCTACCATGAGCCAAATCTTCTCTCCCCTTCCTTCACTCCTCCTCCTCCTCCTCCTCCTCCTCCTCCTCTTCCTTATCCAAGAATCAAGACGCCTACTCTCTCTTCCTCTTCCTCTTCCTTTCTACCCTGTAAGTATGAAAAATTTCTGCTCCTTTTTCTTTCCTTCTTCCTTTTCTTCCTTCTTTCTATTTTCATCACTACTTCCTTTCTTCACTCCTACTTCGCCTCCTTCGACCACTTTTTCTTTCGTGTTGCTCTTCCCTTTTTCTTCCATTCATTTCTTCTTTTCTTTCTCTCTCTTTATCATTATTTTTATCCTTTATTCTTCCTTCTACGAAACTTCAGAGCCTCGTTCATTCTTCCGTTCTTTCTTTGTTTCATCAACGTCTCCCTTTCCTTTCTTTCTAAATAAACGAAGATGTCGCCTTTTTTCTTCTTACCCTTTTTCTTCTTATCCTTTTTCTTCATTCGTTTCTATTCATCCCTTCCTTTCTACTTTCTCCTTTCCTTCATCCCTTTCCCTTCTTGTATCACTTTTCCCTTTTTTCTTTCACTTTCCTCCTTTTCTTTCTTTCTCTTTCTCTACGTTTCTCTCTTCTTTCTTCCTCCTTCAACAAAACATTAGTCCTCTTTTATTTTTCTTCCCTTTCTTTCTTTTATCAATGTTTTCCTCTCCTCTTGAAATAGACGAAGATATCAATTTTTCCTTCTTTCCTTTCTTCTCTTCTTACTCTTTTATTTCATTCATTTGTTTTCCTCCCTTCCCTTCTACTTTCTCCCTTCCCTCATCCCTGCATCTATATTCCTCCCGTCCTTTCTATTTTCTCCCTTCTTCCCTTCTATCCTTTCTTCTTTTTTATTTTTCCTTCTAAAGCCCGGTTTAAGACTTCTAGCCCTTCGCCTCTCTTCATCTTATATTCCCCCCTCATCCCCTTTCTCTCTCTCTCTCTCTCTCTCTCTCTCTCTCTCTCTCTCTCTCTCTCTGCAATCGTTCCCTTCCCTCGTATTATTTTTTTCTTTGGCAAGGTAGAGGAAGAAGAAGTAGAAGGAGAGAGAGAGAGAGAATGGATAAACAACATTGCACTTAAGGATGAAGAAGAGGTGTGTTGGAGGTGTGAAAAGGAAGAAATGGGAGAGAAAACGAGAAAATATTGTAGGAGAGAAGGGAGGGAGGAAGGTGAGGAGGGAAGGGAGGGAGAGAAAGGAAGGAGACAGAGAGAGAGAGAGAGAGAGAGAGAGAGAGAGAGAGAGAGAGAGAGAGAGAGACAAGGCAAGTTTGAAGGTGATCTGTATGCTACATTGACCGTACCGTAGAGAGAGAGAGAGAGAGAGAGAGAATGGGCCACTTCCTTCCCTTATCTCCATACCTCCATTTCTCTCTCCCCCCTTTCCCTTTCACCAGATTAAGACTTGCTTCCTTCCTTTTCCTCCATCCCTCCATTTCTCTCCCTTTTTCCTCCCCTCCCTCTCCACCGCTTCCCCTCCACAACCTCTCCATGTACAGACCACTCACTTCTTCCCTTTCCTCCATTCCTCCATCTTTTAATTCCTTTCCTCCATTCCTCTTCATCTCTCCTTTTTTTTTCATTCCTTCATCCTTCC
Organism: Eriocheir sinensis; assembly: GCF_024679095.1. Classification (NCBI taxonomy): domain Eukaryota; kingdom Metazoa; phylum Arthropoda; class Malacostraca; order Decapoda; family Varunidae; genus Eriocheir; species Eriocheir sinensis. Next base: position 3,412,254 of record NC_066555.1, on the reverse strand, counting down.
ATTTTTTTCCCTCCATCTCCTCCTTAAATTATCTCCACTTTCCTCTGTCTCTTCTCTTCCGTCCCCTTTTTCTCCATTTCTTCATCTTTCCCCTTTTCCCCTTTTTCTCAGGTCCTCTCTCCATCCCCCCACCACAAATTCCACCACACAAGCAAGCCCCTTTTTTAAACTCTTCACCCCCCACACAAACAACACCCTCTAACCTCTCTTCACCCCTCCTACACACAAACAACCTCTCCTCTTTACACCCCCCACAAACAACCCCTCCTAACACCAACTATCCCCCACCTCCCCACCCACAATTCCCCCAACCCTATCAACACCCTCCACACAGACTAACAACCCTCCTAACACATGCCACCCCCACCATCTCTCCACTCCCCCACACACAACCAACCCTCTCAACACCCTTCCACACATACTGACAACCCCCCTAACACAAGCTACCCCCTCCATCTCCATTCCCCCAACACAAAAAGACACCCTCCCACCTCCCCCTCACATGGAAACATACCAACACCCCCATGCACAGTAGAGACAACTTCAGACAAGCACACCAAACCATGACATCGCGTAGCTGTTCTTTCCCCCACAGACGGCAACACAAGTACAGGCAGACAGGGAGACCAACACACGTATTGCCTAATGGACACAACGACCCCTCCTTCCTCTTCCCCTAACCCCCTTTCCTCCTCCCCGACCACTCCCTCCACCCCTCTTTCCTGATCTCCCTCTCTCATCTCTCCCCCTTTTCCTCCCCTCTCCCCTACGCCCCTGCCAGAGACACAGAGGGCAGCACTGTGGCCTTAACTACTCCCCGCCGTACCCCCGCGCATGGTCGCTAATGTATGCAGATTGTTGTGAATTAAATTGTATACATTAGTACTGCGGGTGGTGGGAGGGACGGAGGAGGAGGTGGAGGAGGAGGAGGACGGTTGGTAGAGGGGAGTGCCAACCATGTGTCCCTGCGTCAAAGAGGCGAGGGTGGCACTGACCATGGTGAGTGCCTGGCCCCACATTGGAGCCCATGCCTGTGGTTGGGAAATAAAGGAGGGAAATGGGAGAGGGAGGATAGGGAAGAGAAGGGAGATGGGTTGGGAGGAAGGAGGGGGGAAGGGCACGAGGATGGAAGGGTGAAAAAGGAGAGAAAGAGAAGGGAGGAGGATTGGGAGTAGGAGGAATGATGGGAGGATAAAGAAAGGAAGGGGGAGGGGAGGAAAGGTAGCTGAGTGGGAGGAGGGAGAAGGGAAGGCTGAAGAAGGAGGGGAAGGGGAGGAAATTGGGTTGGGAGCACAAGGGAGGGTGGAAGAAGGGGAGATAGATAGAAGGAGGGAAGCATTGCAGGGGGAAGGAAAGGAAAGGGAAAGGGAACATTGCGACCCTTGCTTGTGGAAAGGAAATAAAAGACAGAGAAGTGAGTGGGAGGATAAGGAAAGAGATGGAAGCTGGAAAGGATGGAAGGAAAAGAGGGAAGAAAAGTGGAAGATTAAAATGGAAGCACTGGACGGGAAAAGAAGGGAAGGGGAAGGAAAAGGAAAAAGGGGAATGAAAAAGGAAAGCATGAGAGGGGAAGGAAAAGGGAAGGAAGGGAAAGAGGAGGAACGTGGAGACAAAATGAGAAGTGGAGAGGAAAAAGGGAGGGAAAGGGAGAGGAAAAAAGTACGAAAAAAAGGGGGAAGGGAGGAAGGGAGTCAGAAGGAAGAGGGGAAGAAAGGAGATAAGGAACAATTAAATAGGAAAACTGAATCATACGAAAAGAAACGAAGAAAAGATAGAGAAAGGAGGAAAAGGGAGGAGACAAACATGGAAGAGGAAAAGAAGGGAAAGGGGAGGAAAAGGGAGGGAGGACAAAGGGGGAAAGGGAGTGGACAGTGAACCTAATAACCCCTCCTCCTCCTCCTCCTCCTCCTCCTCCTCCTCCTCCTGCTTCGGTGTTGCTAATGGTGTGTGTTCCTCCTGATGGCACGAGTCCACCCCCCATTAACTGGACCTATTTATGCATTAACCCATTTTTACATTCATCTCTCCCTACATCTCCCCTTTTTCCTTTTTTTCGGGGTCCATATATTTCGTTCCCTTTCTCGGGTTACAATTTTTTTCTCCTCCTCCTCCTGTTGCTTCCTTTTCCTCTTCTTTGCTTTTTCTTGCTCTTTTTCCTCCCTCTCTTTTTCTTATTTTTTTTTGCTAATTTCTCCTTTTCCTTTCTTTTTCCTTTTCTTAGTCTCCTCCTCCTCCAGTACTTATTTTTCTAATCATTCTTTGTTTGCTTGTATTTTTTGTTCTATTTCTTCTTTCATTCTTTTCTCATCAATATCTGTTTCATTTCCTTCCTCCTTATTTTCTTATCTTTCTCTCCTTACTTACATTTTTCTTCTCCTTTCTTCTATCCCTTTCAAATCATCCTCTTTCTCATTTATGTTGTTCTCATTTTCTTCCTCTTCGCCCTTTTCCTCCTCCTTCACCTTTTCTTCCCTCCTTTTTCTCTTTTCAAATATTATCTGCCCTTCTCTTTTTTTTATCTTTTTTTTCCCTTCGTCTAAATCATCGCCTACATCCTCTTTACCCTCCTCCTCTCTCTCTCTCTCTCTCTCTCTCTCTCTCTCTCTCTCTCTCTCTCTCTCTCTCTCTCTCTCTCTCTCTCTCTCTCTCTCTCTCTCTCTCTCTCTCTCTCTCTCTCTCTCTCTCTCTCTCTCTCTCAACGCATCTCCGCCATTACAGATTTCACTGGAGGTATAATCTAATTCCTCCTTCAAAGATAATGCTTCTCTCTCTCTCTCTCTCTCTCTCTCTCTCTCTCTCTCTCTCTCTCTCTCTCTCTCTCTCTCTCTCTCTCTCTCTCTCTCTCTCTCTCTCTCTCTCTCTCTCTCTCTCTCTCTCTCTCTCTCTCTCTCTCTCTCTCTCTCTCTCTCTCTCTCTCCTTGATCTCAGCTTAATGCGTTTTCCCTCCTTCCTCCACACTCATTCTTCCTCCCTTCCTCCTCCTCCTCCTCCTCCTCCTCGACCTTCCCTCTTCCTCTCTCCGTAAGCCGCCTTATTTCGTTGTATATTAAGGCTTTTTCCTCCTTATCGCCTTATCTCCTTTACTTTGCCTCTCCTTAATTCGAGATTCTGTGATGATATGTTGTGAGTATATTCTCCTGTGGTATAATCTACCTGCTTTTATTTACCTGTCTGTCTATCTATCTATCTATCTATCTATGTCTATATATCTCTCTTTATAATGCCTTAACTATTGATTTATCTCTATCTATTTCATATGTTGTGAGTATACTTCCAGTTCTATTATCTACTTAACTCTGCGTCTATCTATGTATCTGTCTATCTCTATCTTTCCATATCTATCTGTCTATCGATGTCTATATCTACCTGTCTTTCAATCAATCTATCTATCTATCTAAATATCTCTACTAATCTCTATCTACTTATCTCTATGTATCTCTTTATCAATGTCTGTATCACTATGTAAAAATTTATCTCAATCTGTTTACTTCCGACTTTCTTGTTCTCTCGTTTTCCTCTTCGTCTTCTATTTCAATATTTCGTTTATCAAATGTATCTGTGTTTCTTCATCTAAGCTTCCCATTCCCTCCTTCCTTTTACTTCTTCTTCTTCTTTTGTTCCTCGTCTTCGTCCTAACCTTACCCTCTTGTTTTCTCGCGTTCTTCTTTATATTTTTCGTCTTCTTCTTTTTCATTGTTAAGATTATCAAATGTAACCGTGCTTCTACATTTTTCTTCGTTCCTTTTATTCCTTTTTTATCTGTTCCTCGTCTTCGTCCTAACCTTTACTCTCTTGTTCTCTCGCGTTCTTCCTTATCTTCTGCGTCTTCTACTGCATTATTAAGATTATCAAACGTATCTGTGTCTCTACATCTTTGCTTCCTTCCTTCATTTTACTCCTCCTTCATCTGCTCCTCGTCTTCGTCCTAACCTAACCTAACCTAACCTAACCTAACCTCCCTCAGTCACCTCATATTTGCGTACCCTAACCCCATCAAGGCTCCGTGTGTGTGTGTGTGTGTGTGTGTGTGTGTGTGTGTGTGTTGCCGACTAACCTTTGTGCCCGATTTGGCCTTTCTCTCCTCTGTCTGGCGTTACCCTTTCCCTGCGTAGCTCTCTCTCTCTCTCTCTCTCTCTCTCTCTCTCTCTCTCTCTCTCTCTCTCTCTCTCTCTCTCTCTCTCTCTCTCTCTCTCTCTCTCTCTCTCTCTCTCTCTCTCTCTCTCTGTACCCTCCTTTAATCCTCTCTCCTTGTCTTACCTTCCCTTTTATCTTTTCTTACCCTATATCATTCCCTTACCCTCCATTCTATCCTTACTCCCTTACCCAACCCTCCCTTTGCACCCTTCCCCCTTACCTCACCCTTCCTTTCATCCCTACACCCTTACCTCAATCTCCATCACCCTACCTCACCCCCTCTCTCTTAGTCATAAGGAAGGGAGGAGAACTTATGTAATTGGGAGAGATTAAGGAAGATAATGGGTAATGGATGTTGAGAGAGAGAGAGTAGGTTACGCAGTAGGTCGCACGTTAGAAAGGTCTTCGTGGTATTTCCCGGCGTCGCGTCATGCAGTATTCAGAGCTGAGGCGCCGAGGACCTGCTCAGGGAAGCCCGGGCGAAGAACCTCCTTGCTCCGCTGGGTACGAAGTGTCTCTCCCTCCCTCCTACCTCTGCTCCTCCACTTCCTTCTCATCCTCCTCCTCCTCCGTCTCCTTCTACTGCTCATGCTCCGACACCCCTCCTCCTCCTCCTCCTCCTCCTCCTTCTTCGGGTCCTATTTCGAAGACCATCCCAGTCTCTTCTCCTTCCTTCCTTCTTCGCTAACTTTGTAGGAGACGCCGCCTTCATCACCACCATCACCACCATCGCCACCACCATCACACACTATCTTCTTGTTTTTCGTCCTCCTCCTCCTCTTCTTCCTCCTTTTTGTTTGTTTTTCTTTCTTCTGTTTTGATTCTATTCCCTATTCATCCACTTTAATCTCTTCCTGTTTTCTCTTCTTCTTCTTCTTCTTCCTCCTTCTTCACCTTTTATTAATTTTATCGCATTCTCTTTTTTGTCTATCTCTTTGCTCTTCCTATTCCACTACCAATTTCTCTTCTGCTTCCTCCTACGTCTCCGTTTTGCCTTCTTTATCTTCCTCTTTCTCATCTTCATCTTCTCTCCTTCTCCAACTAATCTCCTCTACGGCATCCACTTACACCACTTTCCCCTCCTCTTCCTCCTCCTCTACTTTATTCTCCTGTTCCTCTTTCTCTTCCTTCTTCACCTCTTACTAATCCCATTTTGTTTCCTTCACCATCCATCTATCTTCTCATCCTCTTTCACTCTTTCACTACCTTCTCCTCCTCCTCCTCTTTCTCATTCCTTTTCGCTTCTTTGTTTTCTCTTCTTTTTTTACCTTCTTACTAATTTCATCTTGTTGCCATCTCGTTCTCTTCTTCAGCCATCCATCTTCTCTTCCTCTTTCTCCAGTATCAACTCCTCGTCGTCCTCCTTCTCCTCCTTCTCCTCTTTCTCTTTTACTTCCCCCTCCTCGTCCTCCTCCTCTTCCGGCATCAAAGTTATTGCAGTGTGACCCAATGCACACGGCTGGCCAGGAATACGGAACGAAGTAAATAGTTTGAAATCTCGTCTAAGTCAAGTTGCAAGTTTGGCCCCGCGCGTCGTTGTCTGTTGCTTCTCGGAGCCTTATCGTGGCGCTGGTGGTGGTGGTGGTGGTGGTGGTGGTCTGATTTGAGCGCAAGGTTGAAATGTCTCGGTTGTATTATTAATCTGTGAATGTCATGGTCTTTTCTTTTTTTTTCTTTCTCTTCCTCTCTCTCTCTCTCTCGTGCGCTCTGTCGTTTTATAAGGGATGGAAATGTCGTTGGGTACTAAGTATTGTGCGCAGGGGATGGGAAGGAAGTAAAGGGGGAGGAGGAAGAGGGGGAGAGGATATTGGACGAGAGAAGAGGAGAGGAGAGGAGAAATGGGGGAGTGAAGATGAAGATGCTGAAGAAGAAGATGAAGACGAAGATGAGGACGAAGAAAAAGACAAAGAAGACGAATAGGAATAAAAAGGAAGAATTAGAGATGAAATGAGACGTGGGAAGATAAGAGGAGAGATAGGGAAGTGAAGATGAAAAGGTTGAAAAAGAAAAAGAAGACGAAGATAAGGACGAAGAAAACGGCAAAGAAGTCGAATATGAATTAGAATAAGAAAAAGAATAAAAAGGAAGAGAAAGATGAAATGAGACGTGGGGAGATGAGATGAGAGGAGAGATAGGGAAGTGAAGATGAAGATGCTGAAGAAGAAGAAGAAGACGAAGATGAGGACGAAGAAAAATACAAAGTCGAATAAAATATAATAACAATAAGAATAAAGAGAACAATGGAGATGAAATGTGACGTGGGAAGAAATGAGATGAGACAAGAGGGGAGATAGAGAAGTGAAGAGGAAGATGCTGAAGAAGAAGGAGATGAAGACGAGGAAGAAACCGAAGAAAAAGACGAGGAAGAAGACGAGAAAGAATAAGAAAAAAAACAAGACGAATAATTAAAAAAGATGGTAATGATGATAATAAAAAATGATGATAATGATAAAAAAAATACACAATTGAAAAAAAACAAAAAAAACAGCGGCATAAAGAAAGAAAACCAGGAGCCCAGAAAACAAACAGAAAACATAAAGAACGAACTAAGGACGTGAAAACATTAAGAGGAAGGAGGAAGTGTCTGGCAGCAGGAGAGAAGGATACATTTTTAACAACCACCACCACCACCACCACTACCACCACCACTACCACCACCACTGAAACAACCATCAGTGCAAACATCTAAACTATTTTCACACTAATACCAATACTGCACCTACTTCCCCTCCACATTTCTATTACTATTACGACTATTTGCCTACTACTACTACTACTACTACTACTACTACTACTACTACTACTACTACTACTACTACTATTACTCTAACCGCTATGACAATTACCACATTACACTACCACTAACATCTTATCTTTCCCAATCTCCAATCATGACCACCACTACTAACACCATGCCTATCTTCTTGTTTCTTCTCCTTCTCCCTTTTTTGTCTTTCTTTCATTTTCGTTTTTCTCTTTTCCCTCTGCTTCTTATTCCTGCCACCACCACCACCACCACCACTAATACTGTCACTGTTATGGATACTGATATTACTAACATCATATTTTTTTCTTCATCAACATCAACATTACAAGAATTACCATTACCAATATTCCACCTCACCTTCACATCTCTCATCATCGGATCCCCCTCCACAAACACCTTCCAATTCTGCCCTAACATCACCACTAAAACAAACTCGTATCGCCCACAATATTGGCCACTTTTATAGGAGTTTATCGGAAAAGAAGCGGAAGCACTCGTGATCAGGGCCGGGCCACCTCCCAAACGCTATCCGGGGCCCTCTTGAAGCACTCACGGGTCTGTCTTCAAAGCATGGGTAAGGTTATGCCATATGATCGCCCTATGCCCATATCCTTAAACGCTTTCGGCTCTCGCAACAGTATTTCCTAAGGTCACGAAGGAGATTGATCGGGTTCTCATGCGTATTTTACCTGTTCATGGTGCAGAAAGGTCTTGTCAAACCATCACTAGGACGAGGCACATAAGAGTTACCCATGGAAACACTAACACAACCTCTATGAAAGTGTTATCAAATGTAGGTGTTCAAGCCGTGAAATGTGTTTGAGACTACAGATCGAATTCAGAGCGTCAGTTTTTCTTCCTATTTCTTCTTCCTCATAAAGTTAGTTTTTATCGAATGTTGTGATGAGTATTTGGTGACCTCAAGCTTGGTATACTGCTAATACAAAGAGGTCAAAGCCAGTATAGAAGCAGGTGGAGATGGGATTTGATAAAAGCGGGTAGAGATGGACTTAGAACCTTTGTCTAGAAAGGATGGTGCAAATACACTATCATTGAGCGGTCAGTGTTTTGTAGTGGGATAACTATTCTAATCTGCTTTAATGGGGTAACTATTCTAATCTGCTTGTAGTGGGGTGACTATTCTAATCTGCTTGTAGTGGGGTGACTATTCTAATCTGCTTGTAGTGGGGTGACTATTCTAATCTGCTTGTAGTGGGATAACTATTCTAATCTGCTTGTAGTGGGGTGACTATTCTAATCTGCTTGTAATGGGGTGACTATTCTAATCTGCTTGTAATGGGGTGACTATTCTAATCTGCTTGTAATGGGGTAACTATTCTAATCTGCTTGTAGTGAGGTGACTATTCTAATCTGCTTGTAATGGGGTAACTATTCTAATCTGCTTGTAATGGGGTAACTATTCTAATCTGCTTGTAGTGGGGTAACTATTCTAATCTGCTTGTAATGGGGTAACTATTCTAATCTGCTTGAAATGGGGTGACTATTCTAATCTGTTTTTGAGGTATTTTGGTAGAATTCACTTGGGAAACGTAAAGAAGAGAAAGTGCGGACATTCTCTTGGATAACAACGAAAACATTATAACCGTGACCACTACATATTGCTTGCCTTCCTGCTGCTTCTACTGATGTTTCTACTTCCCTTCCAGTCCCCTCCCGCCCCTTACCTTTCCCTTCCCTTTCCTCATCATTCCCATTTGAACCTGCCTATCCTTTCTCCTTCCAATCCAGTTCTCTCTCCCTTTATCCTTCCCTTCCCTCGCCATTCCCATTTCCTATCCTGTCCCCTCCAGCCCATTCCCTTCCCTTCCCTCACCATTCCCATTTAGACCTCCCTATCCCGTCTTCCAATCCAGTCCCCTCTCCCCTTTATCCTTCCCTTCCCTCAACATTCTCATTTGAACCTTCCTATCCCTTCTCCTTCCAATCCATTTCATTCCTATTTGAACTTCCCTATCCTTTCTGCTTTTAATCCAGTCCCCTTCCGCCCCTTATCCTTCCCTTCCCTCACCATTCCCATTTGAACCTCCCCTATCCTTTCTCCTTCCAATCCAGTCCCCTCTCCCCTTATCCTTCCCTTCTCTCGCCATTCCTATTTGAACTTCCCTATCCTTTCTGTTTCCAATCCAGTCCCCTTCCGCCCCTTATCCTTCCCTTCCCTCACCATTCCCATTTGAACCTCTATCCCTTCTCCTTCCAATCCAGTCCCCTCTCCCCTTTACCCCTCCCTGCCCTCCTCATTTCCAATTGAACCTCAGTATCAGCTCAAAACACTCTAATGGGTATAAGCTTCCGCTACACACACACACACACACACACGCATACTCGAATCCGTGAAATATGAAGCCCCAAACCTACCCACGAGTGAGCCAGCGAATCGCGAAACTGAAACACACATTCGCAACGCTCAGCTGAGCTCGAGTATCTAAAAAAAAGAGATAAAAAAAAAAAAACAGAAAAAGAACGAAGCCTGACCCGCGCCGTGACGTGATACCGCTCCGTGTTAACAAGAAAAAAAGTTGTTGGAAAATAAAGGAAATAAAAAAAGGATTGAAAAGGAGTAAAAAAAATATGCGGATTGTCCTCGAAAAAGATAGAAAACAGACCAACATTGAGCTAGAAATGGATCTCTATACAATGCCAGTTAAAACAGTATACCCTACAACTACTACTACTACTACTACTACTACTACTACTACTACTACCACTACTACTACTACTACCACTACTACTACTACTACTACTACTACTACTACTACTACTACCACTACTCTCTCTCCCACTCATCCCTTCCCTCCCTTCCCATCACCACGACCACTTCCACTTCACAGGCGTTCCAAAAAAGTCGCTTCGTCCCTTCCCTTCCCTCCCTCTTCCACACACTTGCATCCCAGACTATTCCTCCTTCCCCCCCAAGCGAGGAAGCAGCCTGTGACCCTTCCTTCACCTTTTACGCTAGTGCCCCCTCCTCTTCTGCTTCCTATTACTACTGTTTACTCTCTCCCTCTTCCTCCTACTCCTCCCCCTTCACCTATCACTAATTCTATCTTGTTCTCTTCTTCATTCTCCATTTATCTCCTCTTTCTCTCCCACTACCATCACCAGCTCCTCATTCTCGACCTACTTCTTCTCTTCATCCTCCTCCTCCTCCTTCTCCATTATTCGCAGGATGGAGAATGAGGTAGCGATGTCAAAAAGAAGAAAAAGAACTACCCAAACCACCCCAGACCCGCCTAACCTTCCCTTCCTGAACTGTGATACATGGAAACTACAGGTGTGGAGAAAGGCGAGAAGATAGTGTTGAAAAAGGTGAAAAAATGTATAAAAAAGACTCAGTTCAAAAAGGGTGAAAAAATATATGAAAAAATACGTTTATATATAGATTCTCGTTTTCTTTTAACCCCCCACCACCCATTTTCTTTTAAGAGATAACTGCTGGGACTAGTCTATTTCTTTCATTTTTTTTTTATCCCTCACCCCATTGTCATCTTTCAAGTTTTTTCCTATTTTTTTTCCATTCCTCAACTCTTTCTCTGTCCTACTCTATTGGCACCTTTCTATTCCTTTCCTTTTTAGCTGCAGGAATTCCTATATTTGTCTATTTTTCCCTCTCCTCAACTCTCTTTATTCAACCCATTGTCATCTTTCTAATCTTCCCTCTTTACTCCTCTCTTTAATTCTTTCACCGACCAAATTGTCACCATCCTATTCCTTCCCCTTTTTTCTGCAAGAACTACTATATTTTTCACCAATATTTTTCCTCTGAACTCTTTTTCATCCCACCCCATTGCCACCTTTCTATTTTTTCATTTTTTCCCTTTTCCTTAACTCTTTATCCCATCAAAATTTTCCCCTTTCTATTCTTCCCTCTTTTCCCCTATCCCTAACTTTCCTTAACCTACCCCTGTCACCTTTTCTATTTCTTTCCCGTTTTCTCTTTTCTGCCTTACATCTTCCCATTTTCTTCCCAGGTAAAGCTAATCGAGGAGACTTACCTTAGTGTCGGCAGATTCGCCTTCACTCTCTAACGCACTCATTTACTCACCTGGGGAAGGGAAAGAGAAAGTGATTAGTCAAGGGATTCAGGTGCACAAGGTCTGGTATTATAAGCAGGTATATATTCACAGGTAATTATCATAAGGCAATATATATCAGATTATGTTTAACTATCTCTTAAGCTTACATGATCAAGATCCGTGTGTGTGTGTGTGTGTGTGTGTGTGTGTGTGTGTGTGTGTGTGTGTGTATTAATCACCGGCTATTACGCTTATTATATCATTAAGAAACAAACTTTATATCAAGTCAAACAAGGAAGTCGTGAAATAAAACCAAATCAAACACGAACAAAACACGAAACGAGGACACACACACACACACACACACACACACACACACACACACACACACACACACACACACACGAATACAGAACATGCAATTTTTTTCTGATTAAACTCAACTGCATTTTAATTACGCCGCTGTAGCTTGACGCAGACCGCAGTGAACGCCGACCCCCATCCACCTGCTTCCCCTCCCGCCCATTCCCCCTCTCCCCTCTCTTCTCTTTCTCCCCTTCCCTCTTCCTCTTTCTCTTCTCCCCTCCCCTCTCCTTTCCGTTTGCTCTCTTTCATTCTTTCTCTCTCTCCTTTCTCTCTTCTTTTTTCTCATTTATTTTAGTTCCTTCCTTTCTTTCCAAGCTTTCTCTGTTCACGTTTTCGTCTTTCACTTTCTATGCCTTTATTTTCTGTTTTCAGTCTGACTTATTCTCCTTTTTTCCTCTTTTCTCTTCTTTTCTCTTCCTTCTCTTTATAATCTCCCATTCTCTTCCTTCTTACTTCTTCCCTGTTCAGTTTATTTCCCATTTTCCTTCTTTTCCTATTCACTAACTCTCATCCTCTTCCATTCCATTTCTCTGGTTAACACTCTCTACTATTCCCCTTCCCTCTCCTTTCTTTTTTCGTTCATTTTCTTCTATTTCTCTCCTTTTTCATCTTTCTTTGTCCCACTCTCTCTCACCTTTCCTCTCTCTCTTTATCTCTCTTCCTCTTTCATGTGCCCTCTCCCCTTTTCCTCTCTTTCGTTCACTTGTTCTCCCTTCCTAACTTCCCTTCCGTTCCCATTGTTCTCTCTCTCTCTCTCTCTCTCTCTCTCTCTCTCTCTCTCTCTCTCTCTCTCTCTCTCTCTCTCTCTCTCTCTCTCTCTCTCTCTCTCTCTCTCTCTCTCTCTCTCTCTCTCTCTCACACACACACACACATACCCTTCTTTCTTTTCCTCTTTGTCAACACCTCCACTTCCTTTCCCTTCCCCTCCTCTTCCCTTCACTCATTCCTTTCTTTCTCTCTTCTTCCCTTTCCCTTCATTCCTTTTGTTCGTCTCCTTACTTCCCTTTATCATCTTTAACATCCTTACCCTCCTTTCCCCTTCTCATCCCCATATGTTGCCCTAATCCCTCTCTCCCTTCACCATTCTCTTCCCCTCTTCCACATCCTTCCCCCTTCCACTCCCTCCTCTCTTCTCTTCTCCTCTCTCTGTCACATCAAACCCTCTCCCATCTTCTCTTTTCTTCCTCTCCCTTCATTCCTTCACCATTCTATCTTCCCCTCTTTCTCCTCACCATCCTCTTCTTCTCTTCTCTTCCCCTCCCTCCTCTCTCTATCCTCTCTTCTTTGCCTTCTTTCCCATCACCAAACCTTCTCTTTCTCCCTTTCCATCCTTCCCAACCATCACCACTCTCTCTCTTCTCCCCTTCCCCTTCTTCCCCTCCCCTTACCATACCCTATTGTCCCTTTTCCTCTATTAACCCCTCACTACCCTCTCCTCCTCCCTTCCCCTCTTTCCCTCCCAACCCGCCACCATCCTCACTTCCCCTCCCTCTCACTCCCCTTTCCCCCCTCCTCCCCTTACCATCCCCTATTCTCCCCTTTCCTCTATTAACCCCTCACAACCCCCTCCTCCTTCCTTCTCCTCTCTCCCTCCCAACCCGTCACCATCCTCACTTCCCCTCCCTCCCCCTCCCCCCTCTCCCCCCTCCCTCCCCCCTCACCATCAAGGTAATTGGAGGGCCGTCCTACAACCCTCACACGAAGGGGAAAAAATGAAATAAACCGACAATTAAGGGGAACCGCCAGTCTCTTATTTACGGCCAGGGACACACGCACACACGCACGCACGCACGCGCACACACACACACACACAAGCACACACACACACACACACGCTGGCCTACAAAAAAAGAACACAGCAACGAACAGTCAGTGGTGGTCATCTGTGTGTGTGTGTGTGTGTGTGTGTGTGTGTGTGTTTTCGTAGCTGTAGCATCTGTAGCAAAGTCATGAATTTTAGGCGGTTATTGCAGTTTCCTTTTTTTTTCACTGATGCTGATGTTGCTGTGTGTGTGTGTGTGTGTGTGTGTGTGTGTGTGTGGATAGAGTACAAAGGATAGTTATTCCATTATTTTCACTGCATTTAGCGTTCGCGTATCCCTCACTGGGCATAGGGGTGGGTGGGGGGGGGAGGATGGAGGGGAAGTGCGGGAAGTGGATGGAGTGGAGTGGAGAGGGGTGAGGTGGGGCGGGGATGGAGGGGAAGGGACAAGGGTACAAGGGGGAGGATACGAATGAAGGGATGAAGGAATGAAGGTGTAGATGGGGATGGAAAAGGAAGAGAAGGGCAAGAGTAAGGATGCATAGAGATAGAAGGAAGGGTAGAGTGGGAAGTGAAGGGAAGGAAGGGAGTGGATTGGGATGATGAAAAGAAGGGAAAGGAGAGGGGAAAGGAAGGGGTCGTGAAGTGAAGGAAGGAAAAGGATGCGATAAAGGAGGTGAGAGAAAGGAGAGGAAAAGGAAAGAACAGAAAAGGAAGGTAAGGAAGAGACGGATGGAAAGGATGAAGGGAGGTGAAGGGAAAGAAGGGATGCATTGCGGAGATGGAAGGAGTGAGAAGATGGGAATTAGAGGAGGAAGGAGGAAGTGAGGAGAGAGGATGATGGAGAAAGGAAAGTATACAGAAGGGTGCAGAGGAGATATAGATAGATAGATAGATAGAGGTAGATAGAAACTGAGATAGATAAAGAGAGAGGAGAAGGGTGTAGAGGAGAGATAAATACATAGATAGATAGAGGAACAATTAACATACTGATATAGATTAATATAGAGAAAGAAAGGGGGCGGTGAAATAGCAAAACAAAGGAGCATCAAAATCTACTGAACACACAACAAAAAACAATAACAAAAACAATACCATAAAACACTAAAACAGAATAAAGCAGTGAAGGGGATGAAGGGGAGGGAGGGAGGAAGGGAGGGAGGGAAGGTATAGGGTGGTGGGGGATGGGAAATAAATGGGAATGGGGAAATGGGAATGAAATGAAGGGGAAACAAAAAAAAATATTACCTTCATGATTAACAGAAAACTAATACAAAAAAGTGTTATGTAAAGGAAGGGGAGGGTTGGGGAAGGGCTGGGGGAAGGAGTGGGGGGAAGGGGCGAAGGAGGGAGGGGTGTTGGGGACAAATAATATGTTATGTAAAGGAAGGGGAGAGTTGGGGAAGGGCTGGGGGAGGGAGTGGGGGGAAGGGGCGAAGGAGGGAGGGGTGTAGGGGACAAATAGTGTGTTATGTAAAGGAAGGGGAGAGTTGGGGAAGGGCTGGGGGAGGGAGGGGGAAGGGACGAAGGAGGGAGGGGTGTAGGGGACATAAATAATAATGTTTTCAGGGTAATTAGCAGAACACGAAACTGGATCAGCAAAACATGTGTATAAAAGTTAATGAAGGAAAGGAAGGGAAAGGTGAAGGGAGGGTAAAGGCAGGGATGATGAAGAGAAGAGAAAGGAAAGGAAGAAATCGTTAAGTGAGGGGAAGAAAAAGGATGGGATAAAGCGATGGGGGTGAGGGAAAAAAGTTAATGAAGGAAAGGAAGGAAAGGGAAAGGTGAAGGGAGGGGAAAGGCAGGGATGATGAAGAGAAGGGAAAGGAAAGGTGAAGGAAGAGATCTTTAAGTGAGGGGAAGAAAAAGAATGGGATAGAGAGATGGGGGTGAGGGAAAAAAAGTTAATGAAGGAAAGGAAGGGAGAGGTGAAGGGAGGGGAAAGGCAGGGATGATGAAGAGAAGGGAAAGGAATGGGGAAAGGAAGAGATCTTTAAGTGAGGGGAAGAAAAAGGATGGGATAGACAGATGGGGGTGAAGGAAAAAAGTTAATGAAGGAAAGGAAGGGAAGGGAAAGGTGAAGGGAGGGGAAAGGCAGGGATGATGAAGAGAAGGGAAAGAAAATGGGGAAAGGAAGAGATCTTTAAGTGAGGGGAAGAAAAAGGATGGGATAAAGCGATGGGGGTGAGGGAAAAAAGTTAATGAAGGAAAGGAAGGAAAGGGAAAGATGAAGGGAGGGGAAAGGCAGGGATGATATAGAGGAGGGAAAGGAATGGGGAAAGGAAGAGATCGTTAAGTGAGGGGAAGAAAAAGAATGGGATAGAGAGGTGGGGGTGAAGGAAAAGGGTAGGATATGAAAGGAAAAGAAAAGGAAAGTAAGGAAGAGAGGGATGGAAAGGTTGAAGAAAGATAAAGTAAGATGAGATGGTAAAGAGGGAGAGAGGAGGGGAAAAAGGGAGGGCAACTAAAGGAATGGTGAAGGGTGAAAAATTGAAGGGAGAGGAGAAAAAGATCGGATGGTGAGAAGGGATAGAGGAGAAAAGGTGGGAAAGGAAGAGAAAGGAAAGGGATGAAGGGGAAGAGACTGAATGGAGAGGAGAGAAAAACGGGATGGAGAGAGAAAGAGGGTGAAGGAAGAAAGATCGAATGAGGGGAAACAAGACAGAAAAAAAAATATATAATTGTAGTTTCATAGCTATTAATACAACACAAAACAAAATGACACTAAAACAGAAAACAGCGAAAGAAATAAAAGAAGCAGTATATAGAACGAGCGAGGAAGGAAGGACTAGAGGGAGGGGGAAGGGGGAAAGGAAGGGAAAAGGGAGAAAGGGAGGGAGGGAAGGTATGGGGAGGGGAGAGAGGGAGAGAGGGAAGGAGAAGTAGAGGCGAAAGGGGGAGGAGGGAGAGGGAGGGAAGGGAGGTGACAGAAAATTATAGAATAGTTCCACAGTTATTAATACGACACGAAACACATCAAATATTCCACGTGCTTCCCCACTCGGGTAATTTGTTTGATCTCCGTGAAATAACGCGTAAAAAAAAAGAGATAAAACAATAGACGAATGTAAAATAAACTAATAAAACTACTATACTACTATTACTACTACTACTACTACTACTACTAATAGGGTTTTTATTTTCATTGATTTCATTATTTATTTATTTATTTTTTGTCTAATTTAATTTTGTTGTGTTGCGTATTTGTCTATTTTTGTTTTGTTTTTTTCCTTTTGTATGGCTCAATTATTTCTTTTTTTTTTGCGGTATTGAACATGTCCCACTTTCTCTCTCTCTCTCTCTCTCTCTCTCTCTCTCTCTCTCTCTCTCTCTCTCTCTCTCTCCACCCCACACTATTACCTCTTTTTTTTTTTTCCCTTCTCCCTCCTCTTCCTCTTCCCTCTTCTCCCCTTCTCCATTAACTGCCCCTCCTAATCCTCTCACCTCTCCCCTATTACCCCTTCATCTACCATTGCCAATATCACCACCTACCACTAACACTAATACCATCACCACCACCACCACTGTTACCATTCCCACAGCCACTAACATCACCAATACGAACCTGACCATCACCACCATCACCATCAACACAAACATCACCGCCGTCACCATCCCTCACCACCACTAAGAGCACACTAATCACCATCACCACCACCATCAGTATTCCACCGAAGTTAATCGCATCTACTCACCACCGCCCACCACTTCCACCACCGCCACCACCGCCTCGTCACGGCTGTTAACGCTCCATCTGCATAACGCTTATTCGTAACGTTATATCCACTCGGCCCTTCGCTGTGTCATGGTTGTTACATCGCGTTTAGTATCTGGTGACTCATATCCATCGCTAACCTTCGTACGTCTAGCTTCGAATGACATATCTTCTTTTATTTACCTTTTTTCATATGGTAGTGGGAACATCTCGAGGACAATAGACAAGGAAAAGAACAAGAGAGGAGTATTAAGACAAATCTACACCTGAAATTGACCTCTCTTTCGCCCACTCATCAATACTCCCTTTTGTGATATTTTGTTCTTATTTATTTTTTGCCCATCAGCTGCTTCCTTTACTGTAAAAAAAAAATGCTCCTGCAAAAATGAAAGGAGTGTCTAGTGGAGAGGTCAGTGTTGAATAGAGAACTGTCCTAATGCTCTATACCTAATGTCTTTTTTTTTGCAGAGGACATATCACAATGAGAGCAGGTTGCAGATACTTTCAGGATTAAATATTTGAGTAGATTAGTACTTATTCATTCTTTCGTTATAAAGCCTCACGTTCCCATTTGGTAGCGGCTCTTGTTATAACGTATAGGGCGACATCATTTTATTGTTTTTGTTATGAAGCGTTCTCGCCACACAAATATTGACGCAGTGAGAGAGAGAGAGAGAGAGAGAGAGAGAGAGAGAGAGAGAGAGAGAGAGAGAGAGAGAGAGAGAGAGAGAGAGAGAGAGAGAGAGAGAGAGAGAGAGAGAGAGAAATAAAAAATTGAAAAAAGAAAGGAAGTATTTGACACGAGAACACTATCACAACCATTCACAACGAGCCTAAAATACCAAGATCATTGAACGTAGACAAAAACAATACCAAAAACGAAAACCACCAGAGACACCTTTCAAACATACCTCTTCATTCTTTCCGTTCATCTCACACATTATCATATATTAATTGGAGAGGGTGAAAATGCGGATAGAAAGAGATGCTACCTGCGACAAAAAGACATTACTGAACTCCCATACAGATGTTCATTTAACCGTGTGTGTGTGTGGGTGGGTGTGGGTGTGAGAGTAGAGTCTGAAATAATACATATGTGTCACGGGAGAGGATACATATACATTTATCCGATACATCTCTACCAGTGTGTCCATTATACCGGCTTTGCTCTGAGCGCTCTCTCTCTCTCTCTCTCTCTCTCTCTGATGAATAACTAAAGCAACATTTCTCCTATTTCTTAGTTTTTTTCTATCTTTTTCCTCTTCCCTCCCAACTTTCCTCCTCCCCCTCCTCTCTCTTTTTTCCCTCTCAGTCTCTTTCTCTCCTACACACACACACACACACACACACACACACACCCTGACTTATCTATACACGACGTAAGTGGAATACTGAAGGAAGGAAGGAAGGAAAAAAATAAAGAGAAGGGAGAAAGAAGAAAGGGAGGAAGGGGAGGAGGAAGACGAGGAGGAAGAGGAGGAGGAGGAGGAGGAGGAGGAAGAGGGAAGAGCAAAAGAACGGAGAGTGAGAGGAACGGGAAGAGGAAAACAGGAAGAAGGAAAATACACGAATGAGGATAATTCTTTTCTCTCTCTCTCTCTCTCTCTCTCTCTCTCTCTCTCTCTCTCTCTCTCTCACTGTCGGTTCATCTTTCTCTTCCACCTCTTGGCTTTCTTCTTCCTCCTCCTCCTCCACCCTCCTCCTCCTCCTCCTCCTCCTCCTCCATACCGTATCCAATTCCCTAAATGGAGGAGCGCAGCCTTCCTTACCTCTCAAATCTCCACCTCACTCTTCCTCCTCCTCCTCCTCCTCCTCCTCCTCCTCCACCTCCACCTCCTCCTCCTCCTCCTCCTCATGCACTATCATCATTCCTTACTGCTCCTCCTCCTCCTCCTTCTACTCCACTATCAACATCCTCCTCCTCCTCCTCCTCCTCCTCCTCTTACCCTCTTTCCCCTTGCTTCCTCTCTCTTTTCTTCCCTTCCTTTTCGCTTGTGATGAAAAAAATAATGTAAAAAATAAACCGAGGTAAAAAAAACAATAAAAAATGTGGTATACGAACAGGGCACAGAAGAGAGAGAGAGAGAGAGAGAGAGAGAGAGAGAGAGAGAGAGAGAGAGAGAGAGAGAGAGAGAGAGAGAGAGAGAGAGAGAGAGAGAGAGAGAGAGAGAGAGAGAGAGAGAGAGAGAGAGAGAGAGAGAGAGAGAGAGAGAGAGAGAGAGAGAGAGAGAGAGAGAGAGAGAGAGAGAGAGAGAGAGAGAGAGAGAGAGAGAGAGAGAGAGAGAGAGAGAGAGAGAGAGAGAGAGAGATCTTAGGCCACAGAGAGCACACGCTTGAGGGGCACAACAGCTTGTCTTGAGGAGGAGGACAGCTGCGGCAAGGCACACACACACACACACACACACACACACACACACACACACACACACACACACACACACCTTCCCCCTCTTTCCTCCCACACAGAGTCGTGCATAAATACTCAGAGATCTATTTAAATAACAAATATCATCAACGATTCCCGAAAAAAAATTCTAATAACAAATACGTTACCCAGGAACGTGAATGTTATGCAATATATGTATTATTTCAAGAATGCATTAATTTCCTATGTAAATATCTAAATTTATTTCATTAATCATTGATCTTGCATTACGGGGAATGCTTTTAAGGATATTTTCAAATTCATAAATGAAATAATAAAATATATGAATTGTTATCTATAATGTTAAGCTGGTGAAAACTATCCTTGAAAAATATACACATATAGAAAAAAAATGTCTACATTCTCACTACTGTGCTTGGTGTCGTAGGGTGGGCGAGGCGACGCGCCCCCCGCCGTATGACCTCATTGACTGATTGATATATTTTTACTGCAACATGTTTTCTTCATTCCTGCATTGTAAACCAAAACCTGGCGATATTTTTCGTCTGTGAGTTTCTTCAGAACATTTTTCTTCCCTAGGGTCGTGGCCTCAGGCAATGCAAGTGACACAAACAAACACACACAAACACACACACACACACACACACACACACACACACACACACACACGTTGAAAGCTAAACCAACCCAGGAAGAAACAAAGCTGAACGCAACATAAAACAAGGAAACATACCGTCACTGAAAGCTTTCTAAACAAGATTACATTTCCTCCCTTTTATTTTTCAAGTATATGCAGATTTTTTGTTTAATTTAAGAACAAGAGCGGAATTAGTAATGGCAAAAACAAGAGCATGTGAAGAGAATATGAAAAGTAGGACAAATTAAGATAGATGGGATTCCTGAGCCCGACATTCCTACTCATAAACTACCCACGAAAAAGGAACCGTCCCGTAGAGAAAGAAGGAAAGGAAAAAAAGAAAATAAAGGAAGGCGGGGAAGAAAATGCTACGCCGGCTCGCTCACTTAAAGCTCCATCTACCTTAATTAAGAGAGAGAGAGAGAGAGAGAGAGAGAGAGAGAGAGAGAGAGAGAGAGAGAGAGAGAGAGAGAGAGAGAGAGAGAGAGAGAGAGAGAGAGAGAGAGAGAGAGAGAGAGAAGGGATGACGTGAAGAAAGAAAAGAAAGGAAGAAAACAGGACAATATAGGAATTAGTATGGGGATGAAGGTGAGAGGAAGAGAGAAAGAGGAAGAAAACAATCAAGGAAAAAAAAAAGTCAAAAAAAGGGAGAAATATTCGGTCTAAATTATTCGTCTAAATTCCTTGGCCAAAATAAAGAATAAAAAAACTCAATTCCGTCTCTAAACAAAGGGAGAGAGAGAGAGAGAGAGAGAGAGAGAGAGAGAGAGAGAGAGAGAGAGAGAGAGAGAGAGAGAGAGAGAGAGAGAGAGAGAGAGAGTAATACAACTTTTTAATGTGTATATATATGTGCGTTCATGCGTGTGTTAGCAATATTGTCAGATCAACATTGAGGTGAAATGGCAACACTGGGCTGCCACCGAGTCTTAAAATGCCGGAAATTTCTTAAGACTCCCAAATTCCCAAATGCTGAGCCGGACTTTTAGGAGACAGAATCGTGTGGGAATGGAAGCTGGAGGAAGAGGAGGAGGAGGAGGAGAAGGCGGACTAAGAGGAGGAAGGGGAGGAGGAGGAGCAAGAGGAAGACACGAGGGGCAATGAAGGTAAAGAAGTTTCGTTTAGTCGGCGCAACATCTGTGGTCATATGCCGGGGTGAAGGTAAAGGAAGCAAGGAGGAGGAGGAGCAGGAGGAGAAGGCGGACGAAAAGGAGGAGGGGGAAGAGGAGGAGCAAGAGGAAGACACGAGGGGCAGTGAAGGTAAAAGAAAGGGCATAAGGAAGGAGCGGAGGAAGAAAGGAAGCAAGGCAGAGAGGAGAGGAAGGAAGGGAATGGTTATAAATACATGGCCGGCAAGATGTTTGGAGCGTCAAAGGTTAAAAGAGCATCGTAAAAAATGAAAGTTAATGGAAAGAAGTGAAAGAGCAGTAAAAGGAAGGGAAGAGAGAGAGAAGGAGTCAAGTAGAGGAAGGATGAAAGGAGGAAAGAGGAAAAGAAAGTGGAGGGAAGGGAGGGAGGGGAGGAGGTGGAGGAGGGGTAAGGTATTAAAGATGAAAGGTTGGTTGAGAAAGTGAAGGAAGAGTGACATGGAAGGTTGTATATAACACACACACACACACACACACACACACACACACACACACACACACACACACACACACACACACACTTTTTATGCTGTAGTGTGTTAGCTATGTTTAGAAAAGATAATATTTATGATACCCTTGCATGCATGATCATCACAAAGCAATACAGTGAACGATCAAGCAAGTCACCTCTCCCGTGCTACTTTGCTCTCTCTCTCTCTCTCTCTCTCTCTCTCTCTCTCTCTTCTTTCTTCCTTTCTTTTCATTCCTTCTTACTTCTTACACGTCAATCTGCCTCTCTCTCTATGGTCTGCCCAGCGTAAGGACAGTCAGAGAGCCCACCGTTTACCAATACAATACAGTCATATGATCCATACTCACCGATACACGTACAGTCGCCGTGGCTTCATGATACGCACACACAAACACACTATAATCATCATCTCGAGTCAAAATGGCAAGCCCCCGAGGTGAAGCATGGGCCTCACTCACTCTGCCTGTTTTCACTTCTGTAATTCCCGCAACTCACACACACACCAAATCATTACTACCTCGAGTGACCCGTGATCAGTGACGTTCTGACGCGCAGACAGCCGCTCTATGTGCCGCCGCCTCCTGAGATAGTAATGATTCGATACAACTCGTTCGATACCAGAACTTCGATACTACTGACCAGCACTCAATACGTTCGGTGGCCCGCGTGGCTCAACGGCATGGTTACGTAGGTACTGTTTTGTGATATCATGGTTTGACGCTTTTGGGAGCAGTATATTGAATTAAAGAACCCCCCCTCCCCTCCCCCCCCCCACCCACCCACACACACACCAGAGACGTACAGTCACACACGAGCATAAATAGACAAAAATCAACACACACACACACACACACACACACACACACACACACACACTTGCAATAATCATCTGCCACTCTTCCTCAACATCCTGACACATCTCGGACGAATCACTGGTTCGAGCCCCGCTTCGAACCACCGAGCGAAACGGGCAGGTGTCGAAGGCCGCGGGATGGTGGCGTAGCGCGGCTCGATGCTTCGGAACGCCTGTGTGACGCTTCGAACCTTCTCTGTTGCGATACGAGGAGGCAGGCTATTAACTGTGTGTGTGTGTGTGTGTGTGTGACCCCCGCCTCCCTACCCCCCAATCCCCGTCCCTTCCTATCTCCCTGACTAGTGAAAGAGGGAAGGAGGTAATGCTGGGAGAGAAAATGGAGGAGAAGAGGAGGGAAAATGGAGGAGAGAGAGAGAGAGAGAGAGAGAGAGAGAGAGAGAGAGAGAGAGAGAGAGAGAGAGAGAGAGAGAGAGAGAGAGAGAGAGAGAGAGAGAGAGAGAGAGACTTATTTCATCTTGTGCAACGACGCATTGGGGGAACTCTTATCAGTCATCCAATTTGTGTGCTTCCCATTATGACAACACAGACCATTAACTTCACAAGCTGTAATGGGTGACGGGAACCAGGATGGGTGATGGTTGAATGAAGCAGGTATGAACAAAGGACTTCACACGGAGTAATGGATGAATGGAGCTAATATTATTTAAAACCTACTACGCATTTCAGCCAGCGTTGCCAATTATCGTACTCAGCTCACTACATTTTTGCAGTTTCTGACCGATAACTATAGCAAAAAAGGACGAAACCTATCAATATTTAACAGTTTTAACGCTCACTTTAATTTCCTATCGTTAGTTGTGTGGTTACGACAGTCTTGGAGCCTAAAAAATGATAAACGCAATGTTCAATGTACGACAATTTGGCAACGTTGATTTCAGCAGCTGTGTTACCTCGATTTTCTGGGTTTTCTCGGTACCGAAGTGTTGGATGACTATTATACTTTGCCACAGTTTATTTCACACCTTGCGCTAATTTCTGACTGCATAGTACATTACCAGAAGTGTATGAGTTAGCTACATACTCTTGACAGTTGAAAGAAATTCCCGATATCCAGAGACAGTATTCGGAAATAGTCATCACTACGTCACTCCCAAGACCCATCCCACCTCTCTCCCCCTACCTGTAATGGGCGAATAGAACCAGTGTGTATATAAAACTTCACATGGGGTAGTGGGAAGGAATGGGTTGAACAGAACTGGAATGTATATAAAATTTCATGTGTGATAATGGGGAGTAATAAGCGAAACAAGTATGAAACATGAATTCAACAACATGACTACGAACCTATATGAGTAAAAAGAAAAACATATGAATAAAAAGACATGAATGAATACTATATGGAAACAAAACAAATGAATAAGAAAAAATGAATAAAAAT
Organism: Eriocheir sinensis; assembly: GCF_024679095.1. Classification (NCBI taxonomy): domain Eukaryota; kingdom Metazoa; phylum Arthropoda; class Malacostraca; order Decapoda; family Varunidae; genus Eriocheir; species Eriocheir sinensis. The sequence goes on along the minus strand of NC_066555.1, from coordinate 3,388,584 downwards.
ATGAATAAAGAGAGAATAAAAAAAGATATATGAAACGAAATAAATAAATCATATGAATAAAAAAAATACCCTATGCTTGAAAATATGAATAAAATAAAACATAGGAATTAAAAAAAAACAAAAAATACAAAACCGCATCAAAATACACGTCAAAGCAATCACCCAAAAACATAACAGAAAAAAAAACGAAAAAAAAAAAAACCGAAACTTGTCGCATTGATGAAAGCCGCGAATATGCAAAAAAAAGAAAAGGAAAAAGTGAATAAAAGATGAATATAAATACAAAAAAATGCATATATTACACCACCACTACCACCAATACCGCCCCCACAAAAAAATGAATATATTCACACACACACACACACACACACACACACACACACAAATGAAAAAAACAAAACAAAAATAATATAACGCATCAAAACGTCAATAGCAACAAAAATAAAGAGAAAAAAAAAGAAAAAAAAACAATTCACTGCATCACCAACACGAGTACAAAAAATAATATAAAAAAAAGAGAGGAAACACGTCCACACGTCCACAAAGAAATAAAAAAAAACGATAAACAACAACAAGAAAATAAAACAAAAGTAAATAATCGCATCAATACAGAGAGAGAGAGAGAGAGAGAGAGAGAGAGAGAGAGAGAGAGAGAGAGAGAGAGAGAGAGAGAGAGAGAGAGAGAGAGAGAGAGAGAATGGTCGACAGGTGTGAATGATACTGAACAGGTGAACTCACAGACCCGCACCTCTCTATCTCACCTCCCCCGGAAACCTATAATTTCTCCTTTCTTCAATATTCACGCCACGGAAGACAGACTAACGGATATATAAACAAGAATATAAAGCCATCCACTCCCTGCTTCTATAAATTAGGAAGAGTATCAGGTCACCTCTCCTCCCGAAATTGACCTCTCTTTCGGCAACTCTTCTGAAGTCTTTTTTTTCATTCTTATTTTCTCTTTTTTGCCCTTGAGCTGTTTCCTTGGCTGTAAAAAAGAAAGGTGATGCTAAAAAGGAGTTATCTATTTTTATTGAAGTTACTCCTTGCTTATTGAAAATAGGTACAGGAAATGCTTAATTGAATGATCTATTTCGACTACAGTTACTCTATGCTTCTATAAAAGGGTACAGATGATGCTGAAAGGCGTGTTCTATTATGGGTACGGCTTTTGTCTTGTTGCTTCACGGTTGAAAATTGAGTCAAGTCGTGTAAAGTCAAGTTGTGAAAGGTCAACAGGGAAAGTTAGAAAAGGAGAATGAAAGGAAGAGTGGAAAGTATGGAAAGGGAACGGAGTAGTGAGGATTGAAGGTAGGTGGAGGAGAAGATTAGGGAGGAAAGGAGAAAGGAATATAAGAAGAGGGGAGGAGAGATGAGGAAAAAGGGAATGATTTAGAGTAGGGGGATGAGGAAAGGAGTAAGAAAGTGAGTGAAAAGGACAGGGACAGGAGTGAAAAGTAGGGTAGGGAGTAAGAAGGGCGGCAGGG
>NC_066555.1:3362097-3382097 GCF_024679095.1 Eriocheir sinensis | reverse complement strand
ACGAAAAGAACTACTGGAGAGAAGGAAGAGAAAAGTACAAACAGGATAAAAAGTGGAAATCAAGAAACAAGAAAATAAGCCCTAGGGAAAAAGTGAAAGAAAAGAATGAAAACAGAAAAGTTGAGAAAGAGAGAAGACAGGAAACTGAAAACCAAGAAAAAAAAATAAAATAAAACAACACTAGGGAAAAGAGGGAGATAAAAGTATGGAAAGGAGGAAAAAACTTGGAAGGGAACACAAAAAACACAATTAGAGGAGAAAAATGGTGAGGTTGAGGTGGAGAAAGATAGAGAGGAATAAGAAATAATAATAATAAATAAGAATAATAAATTGGACGAAGAAGAATAAGTGAGAAAATGGTATATCAATAAAAGAAAGAAAGCAGAGGAAAAGAAAGGGAGTGCCAATATCAAGAAGGAAAAGAAGGCAAAAGAAAAAGAGGAATATGGAAATAATTAGAAGGGAAAGGAGGGAAAATAAAAGGACGAGAATGGACGGATGAAACAAAAATAAAAATGACAAAAGGAAGGGATGGGCAATATCAAGAACCCCCCCCCCCCCCCAGCAAAAAAAGAGCAATACTGGAGAGATGGAAAGGAAAAAAAAAAGAAAAGGGAAAAAAGACGTAGGGGTTGAAATTGAGGGTAGATGTGACGGATGGGGACTGATTGAAGGGGGAATGACGTGAGGGGAGAAGAGGGCGGAGGAGAGGAAGAAGAGTAATTTTGTAAGAAGTGAAAAATATGAGACGAAAAGGTAATTGAAAAAAAAAGGAATAAACTCAAAAAATCATGAAAAAGTTAAATAAAAAGAAGACAATAGCCAGATGGAGAGGAAAAAAGAGGAAAAGAAGGGAAAATAAAATAGAATGGAAAGATCAAGAAGGAAAATACTAAGAAAAGCTGGAAACTGGAAAGGTCTTGAAAAACTTAAAAGGAAGAAAATAGCCAGACGAAGAGGGAAAAAAAGGAAAAGGGAAAATAAAATAAAGATGGAAAGATCAAGACAGAAAATAGTGAGAAGAAAAAAACTCGAAAGGTCATAAAAAGTTCAATAAAAAGGAATATGGAAAGAGAAAAAGGAAAAATTAGGGAAATAAAATAAAATAGAATGGAAAGATCGATAAAGAAAAGACTAAAAAAGAAAAGGAATCAATTCGAACGACCACGAAAAAAAATCAACAGAAGGAAAATAATAGCCAGATGCGGAAGGAAAAATAGGAAAAGGGAAAATGAAAAAGAAAAGATCAGGAAAAAACTAATAACAAAAGGGAATACTGAGAAGCAAAACAAGGTAAAAGAAAAGAAGGAAAAAATAAAAAGGAAAATTAAAATAACTGCACTGGGAAGAATAGGAAAAAAGGGAAGTAAAGAAATCAAATAGGGAGGAAAAGTTGTAACGGAAAAAAAGTATAACCAGATTGAGAGGAAAAAAAAAGAAAGGAACACGAAAAACATAATGGAAAAATCAAGAAGGAAAAAGAAAAAAAGAAAAGGTCTGAACTGGAAAGGTTAAATGAGAATAATAGGTCGTAAAAGACAGGTAAAGTACAGGAAACGTCTCCGTGGGGCTGCAGTGACCTGACCTGACTTTGACTGCCCTAAGCCGACCCATTCCAGTCCATCTCGGGATGACTTAGTGGGGCCGAGTGTGTCCTGATGGTCCGGGAGCGAGAAGGAGGGGGTTGGGGAGAAGAGGTAAGGAGAGAGAGGATGGGGAGAAAGTAGTGGGAAGAAAAAGATAAAATAGAGGATAAAGGAGAGGGAGAGAGGGCAGGAGGTTGGGGAGAAAAGGGGAGGAGAGAAAGGGATGGGTAAAAAGTAGAAGGAAGTTAGAGATAAAAGGAAGGGATAAAGAAGGAAAAAGTGACGGGAAGAAGGAAAAACGAGAGTGTTGGAAGGGAAAAAAAGAGAAAAGAAGAAAGAGGGTAAGAGAATAGGAGATTGGCTAAAAGAAGGGAGAGGAAGAGAAGGGAAAGAAGAGATATGAAAAGGATAAAAATAGGTGATATAGAAGTAAGAACAGGGAAAGGGGAAGGGAGAGAGGGTAGGAGGTTGGGGAATGGAGGAGCGGAAAGAAAGGGATGAGGAAAACGTAGTGGGGAAAAGAGAGAAAAGGAGGGGAAAATGAAAGAGTTAAAGGGCAATAATAAAAGAAGAAGGGGAGGGGAGGAGAGGAAAAAAAATGAAAACAAGAAATGGAGAAAGAAACTACAGGAAGGCAAAGGGAGGAGAGGGGATGGGAGGAGAGGAAGGCGTGGGAAAAAAGTTGAGGGAAGAAAACGAGAAATGGAGTGAACAAAGAAGGAAGAGATGGAGAGCAAAGGTAAAAGAATAACAGAAGTAGAGGAGATAAAAGAAAGAACTAGAAAATAAAATAGAACAAACAGAATCAGCTAAATAGGAAATGGAGAAGTGGGGAGTAAAGGAAGGGCTTTTTTTATTATTGTTTTCTTTTTTTGTGTGCCCTTGAGCTGCCTCCTTTGTTGTAAAAAAAAAAACTACTACTACTACTACTACTACTACAACTACTACTACTACTACTACTACTAGAACCACTACCATCCCTATCTTCCCTACCCATACCACCTCCACCACCCCCACCATAACACCACCACCACCACCACCACCATAACCACCTCCAGAATGAATCACAGAGCAAAAATATTTTCCTTTGAAGGCGGGAAAATATTGCACAAACGCGTGGCCTTTCACGGGGCGGAAGCGTTTTCTGGCGTGAGGGAGAGTGAGAGGGGAGAGGGGGAGATTAGAGTGAGAAGGGAGATGGGGGACGGGGGTGGGGTAGGGGAAAGGAGAGAGGTGAAAACAGTGAAATGCAGTGAGGGAGACCGACGTACCTGTGCAAAGATGCCGGGGTGAGAAGGACGAAGGTAAGGAGTGAGAGTGAGGGTGGAGGGGGGGATAGGTGTGAGGGGGTTATCCTTGAGGTGAGAAATGAGGTTGACATGGAGATCTGGAGGGGGAGTGGACGGGGGAGAGGAGTGGACGGGAAGTGGAGGGTAGAGAGGAGATGGAGGGAGAGAGAATGAAGTGGGAGTGAAGGATGTGGGGGGGAGGGGAGAAGGAGTGGAGTGTGTGCATAAGAGGGGAGGAGGGAAGGGTGCGGGGTGGAGAAAATAGGAATATGTGTATAAAATGTGAAAGCTGCATACTGTTGCTATAATGTATTCAAACGATGTTTTCCTCTGGTGTTTGTCACGCTTCTTGTAATTCACAGTAATCATGTCTGGCTCTCATGAGGTTGTCTGTCAAACACATATGCCATCGTGCTGTTTTTTCTATATTATTTGCTTTATCTCATCAACTGTACAAGATATATAGTTTTCGTTGACGTTCATTGTAAAACTCATATGTTTGTCATAAATCTGTAAAATACAATGTAAATAAACTCTGACAAGTGAGAGTGAAACATCGGCTCTGAAATGTGTACACCATTCTATGAATATCATCGCCATTTGCAATTTTTTAAATCAATATGGAAATAAATGTTTTCACCCTATAAAGAGGAGTCTTCTGGACACGGGAGTACAACAAGACGATAGATAAAATGCGATAAAAAGTATGAACAATAATCTACAAGAAAATATTATCCCAAAGACGTCAGGAAGTGGGCGCCCGGGCCACTGCCTGCTAGCTCTGTAATGAGCACTGCTTCATGCATTCATATGGTTCTCAAGGAACACTCACTCACTCCTTTACATCAGCACTCTCATTATTCATTCTTCATGTGCTTTCTTTGATGTTCGCTCATAGTGTTACCAAGAGAATAAAACACGGAAATTGTGATAAATGCAAAGTCACGGGGAAAGGGACGGGGAGGAATAAGTGGCTGCGAGGAAAGGAGTTCACTATAAAATGAGTAATTATTAGCGTGCTCATTACTCGCCCTGTTAACGTATTACTAATATAGCAATGTAGAATAAATCTGTCGTAGCGGGGTGAATAAATCCTTGGTGTTAACATTGTCCACCGTGGAAATTGTTGAGTAATGTAAACATGTCTGGCTGTCTCCGTAGACTTTTATGCGTCATTGCCAACGAACGCTCTGCCTGGAACATACTGTCTTGTAGGGTTTGGAAATTTCATGACACTTTGGTGGAAACCATGCTAAAAAAAACTTCTGATCAGTCTGTTGGTGCTAAATGTAAAAGGTTTTCCGAGACATTATTAATAAAACAATTTGCTACATAGGCTACGGAAAGATATTGTAAACTTTGCACAAACTACACAGTTGTCTTGTTTCTTTAATTCAAACAATTAGAGGACGAGTGTTGCTGCTACTACTACTACTACTACTACTACTACTACTACTAAGTGAGGTCTACAATCACTGCTGGGTCTGATGCTGAGATCCAAAACTGTCTATCTAGTATAAGAGGTAAGTTAAGACAAATGACATAAAAACATGTATCCTTCGAACATGATACGACTGACAAGCAACCCTCATGACAGAGAGAGACGAATCAGGCCAATCAGAGGAGATTTGACAAACACCACCCCGGCACTAAGGCAACTTCATTTGAATAGTAATGGAGAGTCATTGGATAGCGGGGGAGAGAGAGGGGGTGTATGAGGGTATGAGGGTGTATGAGGCTAATTCTGGCGTGGGTGAGGTATAAAGAAGAAGGTATAAGGATGTATGTACGCGTGAATAGTGCATAAGAAAGAAGGGATGTGTGTATAAGCGACGAAACAAAGGAATGCCGAATATAACTGACTAACAAAACAAATGACTGTCAGAAAGAAACGAAAACAAAAGAATGACTCACAAAATCACTCACGCCTGAGGAAACAGATAACTTACGTCACAAGTACAACGTCACTACGAGTGCCAGCGGTAACGTCACGAGCCTGGCTCAGAACGATGACGTCAAAGGGTAGACAAAGAGAGAAGGAGAGAGAGAGAGAGAGAGCCACGCCCACACAACCGCCAACCCTCCCCTCTTTATCTCTGCATCACGGAGGTCAGGGCGATAAGAATGGGTCTGAATGCTGAATCGGGGAGACAGAAAATGGGAAAAATAGAACGTGGAAAGTAGAACAATGGGAAGAAAGGGAAGAAGTGAGGAGAGGGAGAGAAGAGGTAGGCAGGAAGAAGAAAGGAGAGTGGGAAAATGAGAGATGGATAACAAGAGGTTTGGATATTGAATTAGAAAGATAAAAAGGGAGACAGAGACAAACGGAGAGGAGGTTGAAGGGGAAAGAGTAAGTAAGTAAGGAGAGAGAAAGGAAAATGGGAAAAAAGATGAATATGAGGTTATGGATGTTGAATTAGGAATGAAGATAAAGAGAACAAAGAGAAGGAGAATGGGTTGTAAGGAAGAGAAGGAAACAAGAGAAAATAGGGAATGGAAGGGAGAAAAAATAAAAAAGAAAAAGAAAGAGTCCTGAATACTAAATTAGAGAAAGAAAGTAGAGGGAAGGAAAGGAAAAAACAAAGGAGGAAGAGAAGGAGGAGGAGGAAAGCGAGCGAAAGATGAAGGAAGAAGAAGAGGAGGAGGAGGAGGAGGAGGAAAGGAAGAGGGAGGAAATTTGATGGGTAGGTAGAGAGATAATTTCAGTGGCTGTGTGTTGGATAGCACTGTCTGACGAAGATTGGAGGACACACTAATCTCTCCTCCTCCTCCTCCTCCTCCTCCTCCTCCACCTTCTCCTCCTCCTCCTCCTCGGACTGTGTTATTCTCCTGTTATCTGTGACTAGTTCCTCCTACGCAACTCTCTCTCTCCACTATTTGTTATTACTATTTTTTATTATATTTTTCTGCACGTTTCTTTTTATCTTCAGCCTCCACGTATCCCTCCTCCTCTTCCTCCTCCTCCTCCTCCTCCTCTTCCTCTTCTTGCTTCATCTATCATCTCCTTCACTTCCTACATATTTTATTTTTCCAGCTTCCATTATTCATCAGTTTTCGCCTCCTTCTCGTCTCTCTTTCTTCCTCTCTTACTCTTCATTTATTCTCCTCCTCCTCCTCCTCTTGCACCTCTTCCTCCATTAAGGTATATTTTCTTATTCACTTCCATGTATTTTCATATTTTCCTCTTTTCCCTTCGGCATTTTTTTTTCATTCTCAACATTTTCCTTAATTTTTCATATTTTTGGGATTTCGTTCTTCTTTTCCTTCTTTTCGTTTTCCTCTTCTTATTCCTTTAGTTCTTTCACCTCCTCCTTCTCCTCTTCTGTCATCTCTTTCACGTTCTTTTACTCCATCTTCTCCTCTTCCAAATCGTTCACCCACTCCATCTCCACTTTCGTTCGCTATTCTTCTTTAATCTTTGCTTATTCTTCTTCCTCTGCTTCAGTTTCCTCCTCTTCCTCCATCGCTCTTTTTTTGTTTCCTCTTGTTTCTCATCTTCTTACCGATAGTTTTTCCTCACCTCTTTTTCATCCCTGATTTTTTCTCTTTCTTCTCCTTTTCTTCTTCTTGTTCCACCTCCTCCTCCTCCTCTTTTACTTCATCTTCTCCTCTTCAAAATCGTTCGCCCACTCCATCTCCTTCACTTTAGTTCGCTTTTCTCCTTCAATCTTTTCTTCTTCTTCTTTCTCCTCCTCCTACTCTTTCTCCTTCATTTCTTTGCCTCCTCTTGTTGCTCGTCCTCTTTCGAATCGTCTTTCTTCACTTTTGACTGCCTTTTTTTTTCGCCCACAACCACTCCTCCTCCTCCTCCTCCTCCAAACCAGTCCACTCAGCAGAAAGGGCCACTCGCCATTGATAACAGTCGAGGTTTGATCAGCACAAGTTTAGTTCCTATTCTTCCCCCTGGTGACCAACTGACCTCCTGACCTGCTGACCTGACTTGACCTGCCGGCCGCATCCTACCTCCGGCTCCTTGCAGAACGCCCCGCCCCGCCCCGTCCGCTGAGGGCCATAAAGCGACCCGCGGGACCCACAAAACAGCGAAAGTATCAAGGTTGTTTTGTTTCGTGCGATGTTTGTTTTTGGTGTGTGGTGGTGGTGGTGGTGGTAGTGGTGGTGGTAGTGGTTTTGGTGGTGGTAGTAGAAGTAAAAGCAGACAACTAAGGTACAACTGCGATGGTTATTAATGTTTCCTTGTTTATTTAATGTGATATGTTTTCTCGTACATTTCCTCCACCACAAAGACCACTATCAAAGACTCGAGAAAGAGAACCCAGAAACTTTGCCTATTCTTCAAGTAGACGGCGTGAGTTAAAGGGGGGGGGGAGGTTAGCGAGGTAGCGATTTTTAGGGATGGGGTGAGATAGAGGTGTAAGGGAGTATTGGGAAGTGTAGGAAAGGTGTAGTGGCAAGGGAAAACTGGAGTAGTGCAAAGTAGAGGGCGGGAGAGGAGGTAGAACATAGGGAATAGTGGGGAGTTTCAAGGATGGAGAGAGAGAGGTGTGTAGGAGAGTGTGGCGGAGTGTGAATAAAGTGAGAGAAGGCTAAGAAGGGTGCTGGGGGCGTATAGAAGAGGGTGAAATAGGGTGGATAAGATGTAGAAGCGAGGGGAGGGGGAAAGAGTTTGAAGCTGTAAGGAGTGAAGCATAAGTTACAAGCTTCAATACCAAGAAGAAGCCACATGAAGCCCCCAGGAAGCCTAAGCGAAGCATCACCCACGAACACAATAACCCCTTAAGCCCCATTGACAAGCCCTCGTCTTCCGCCCATTCCCTCCCCCATCGGTTATCACGACACCTAGAAATGGTCTGAGGTCCTCCCCTAAGACACGGATTTGCCCTGTCGTACCCCCAGAATCTAACCTTTGATGTGTCTATTCCTAAATGATCCCTGGTTATTATATGCTTCAGTCTCCCTTTGTTCTACGGCAGCTTATTCGTAATCGTATATTAAGTTTGGTTCATTTTTTCATTCATTTGTTCTACTTGTTCTACTTGTGTTGTTAGCTGTATTCCTTTGTTTTTCTTGTTTTTCTTTTCTTTCTCATCTTTATTTTTCTTCTTGTCCTTCTTCGTTTTTTTTTTATTGTTCTTTTGTTCTTCATCTCCTCCATTCCACTGTCTTCTGCTTCTTCTTGTTCTTGTATTTATTATATCTGTTCTACTACGCTTATTCCAACCCACAGTCTTCTCGTTCTTGTTCTTCTACTTCCCTGTTCTTCTGCTCCTCCTCTTCGTTTTTGTCCTTCACCTCTTCTGTCCTTCTTTTCCTTCTTTTCTTTTTTCTTCTTTTCTTCTCTTCATTTTTCTCATTCTTCTGTTTCTTCTTTTTCTACTCCTCTCCTCCCCTTCTTCTCCGTCGTCGTCCTCTTCGTCCTAGTCCTCGTTCTCCTCCTCATCTACCTCCTCCTCCTCCTCTTCCTCCACCTCCTCATCATCACCACTATCAGACACATCGGCAACAGTAAGTCGTAACGGAGAGAGCAGCAAAACGTTCTCAAATATTAGTGTATAAATATGCCGCCAGACGGAGCCACAGGGCCGATGGGGGACTGTTCTTTGCCCTACAGTGAGCCGCTCCATCTGGCGTAACGGAGCCCGATCGTCGCCTCGTCAGGGGGAGAAAGATTAGAGATAAGAGTGTGAGGGACGTTCATTTTCCGGGGCGTTGAGGTAAAGGAAATAGTATAAGTAAATCGGTAGGGGGTTGGTGTTGTTATTTGTTTTTATTTTTTTTGTTTATATTTCAGTTTTGTTGTTAGTGTTCTTGTTTTTTGGTTTTCTGTTTTTTTTTTTGCGTTTTTTTCTTGTTTTCTTTCTTCCTCCTTTCTTCTTTTCGTTAATCTTTTTTTTTCTTCCCATATTTGATCATTTCCTCATGTCTGTTTTGTTTTCTTTTTCTCCTTTCTTCTGACAATTGTTTTCTTTTCAATTTCCTATATTTTTGTTTTTGTTCTTTTCCTTCTTCTTTTCTTTTTCCAGTTCTTCCTTCTCATTCTCTTCATCGTTTTCTTTATATTTTCCTTTTGTGTGTTTATCTGATTGCTTCATTCGTCAGTTTTCTCTCGTTTCCACCACCGCCTCCATATCACTTACACATACAAACACCACTTCACTCTGTCATGTCACCACCATCACCACTATCACCACCACCATCACAACCAATATCACCACTCAAACTTTCTCCTCCATCTTCCTTTTACTATCGCCAGCCTCACCTTCATGCATCTTTCCCACCTCTTCCATCACTTTCACTATCACCAGGCAATTTTCGCTCACCAATTCTTTCGTAACGTCACTTTCAATCCGTCACTTTCCCGTATCACTCCCATCATTACCACGTTTGTCTGTCTATCTGTCTGTCTGTCTGTCTGTCTAACCGCCACACCAATATTTCTCACTATGCTCGTATCCCCCTCCCCTAGTCTCTATTTCTACCTTTATTAGAGTAATATCATAACATTAATTAATATCAATGCTATATGGAGGATCTTTTTTGGTCGGTGTATTTCCAGCATTCATATTTCTGGTTCGGTTATTATTTTTCCCCTCTATATTTTTCCGCGACACGATCACGAGTTGAATGATTAATGTTTCTGTCGGATGGATCGTGTTCGCGGGGATGTACAGGGAGTGTTCGGTGTCAGTTCATGGTGCTGGCAATGACCTACTTAATTTTCTTTTATTTTATGATGTCTCTCACGGGCCCACTTAGCTACCAACCGCCTGCACTTTTCCTTCATTGATATTACTCTTTCATCCCACGTATATTTTTTCCTTTCCTTCTTTATGATTTCCTGTACAATCAAGGCCCTCAAAAACTTTCATGGAATTACTTTTTTTCAATAGTTTTTTTTCATTGCATGGATTATTTTGGTGAAGCATCAAATTCATCTTCATCGTATCCGGCTTTGTTTTTGTTTTTGTTTTCTTCTCCCTGATGGTTAATATGTTATCAAGTTAGTAGTGTTTTCACAGTGTTTAACCTTTAATCATATGTATGTTATCACCTGACTAAATGAAACTCTCTCCCCTCACTATAGTTTGCGTTAGCAGAGATGGACCAAGACGAGAAGAAGAGCAGGAGCAACAAAAAAAATAATAACCGCGAATTTTATGTTTTTTACTTAATGCTTTTAACTTAATCTTCCCTCCCTTTACCCTCCTCTAGAAACTGATAATTACTTTCATAAACAAACATGACCTTTCTTCCTTTCCCTTGAGACCGAGACTATGTAATGGTTCTTAATTAAAAGAGTACGTAATTCGAATACTTTCACATCCCCTAAATTTTCCTCCACAGCATTATTACACTCCTGAGATAAGTACTTTAATATTTGTTTCCTTTTTACGTTTCCTTCGCGTTCCAAAAGTTCTCTAATTAATTCAAGAAGCATCTCAGTTATTTTTTTATGGTTTTATCTCCCTGCATTTTCCTTTCTTCTTTCACAAACAAGTACTTTAATTTTTTGCTTTCTGTCCACGTTTGTTTCGAGTCCCGAAAGTTATCTAATAAATTAAAAAAGCAAACTAGTTAACTTTTATGCTTTTATCTTCTCGGCATTTCTCGTTCTTCCTTCACAACCAAGTACTATAATTTGTTTCATTTCTACGTTTTCTTCGCATCACTAAAGTTCTCAAATAAATTAAAAGCAATCCAGTTAATTTCTATGCTTTTAACGTTCCTTCATTTCCCTTCCTTCCTTCACAAATGAGTATTATAATTTGTTGTCTTTCCACATTTCTTTCACATTCCAAAGGTTCTCTAAATATCAGAGGAACACGCCATTTTTTCTTCATTTTTATGCTTTTCTGATCTTCCCTACATTTCCCTTTCCTCCTTCAAAACCTTAATATGCTCTAGTGATAACTGTTGAATCCCTTTAAATCATCTTCCATCCTCTCTTCGTTCCAGTCTTATTTGCCTTTCCTTTGTATCATCTTCCCTCGTTTCCTTTCCTCCACTACTACGTTATTTTACTCCCTCACAACCTTTTTATGATTTAGTGATACCAGTTGAACTCTTTAGCGTATCATCTTACATCGTTTCCATTCCTCGTCACAATCTTATTCCTAAAGTCTTACCATAACATTTGCCTTCCCTTTCAATCATCTTACTTCGTTTCCTTTCCTCCACTACTACTTTATTTTACTCCCTCACAACCGTTTTATGCTTCAGTGATACCAGTTGAACTCTTTTGCGTATCATCTTACATCGTTTAAATACCTCGTCACAATTTTATTCCTAAAGTCTTGCCATAACATTTACCTTCCCTTTGTAGTATCCTCTTCCTTGTTCCCTTTCGTCTATTACTACTTCCAATACCTTATAATCATCACTCTCCTGCGCTAACAATTACTTTCCTACGTATCATCTTTCCACATTTCCTCAGCGTCCCAGAGGTTCTCTAATATTCGCTTGACTAATTTCTCCTCACACCTGATTAAGCTCTACACCTGATTCCCCTGATTAGTTTACGACTGCAGGCTCTCTCTCCCTCCCGCCCTCTCTCTCCCTCCCTCCCTCTCTCTCTCTCTCCCCCGATCCCTTCCTCCCTCCCTTTGGCTGCATAGTTTAGAATCGGAACACTTGCCTTCCCTGTTATTCACGTTGTTCATACCTCGCATCCATTATTCTTGATCCTCCTCCTCCTCCTCCTCCTCCCTTGGTCATGCGTCTTATTGTTATTGCACTGTTATGAAGGAAATGTCTCTCTCTCTTACGCTAACTAGGAGCATTCACTAACAACCTCCAATGAATGTCAGGTACACGTGTTCACCTCCACTGGTCTGTCCCCACAACACCGCTTCAACACCACTCTACATAACTCCTATTAGTTGTAAGTCCTTCAATCTGTCCTGCCTGTCAACCACTAACCGAACCCTCCCATTCCCTTGCCGCCCCTTCCCATACCTTCAATCTGCGCCCCTATCCCTCATCTCAGGTATATCTCCCCTCCCCTTCCCTCCCCTTTCCTTCCCTTCCCTTCCCCTTGCTGTCAGAATGTATTAACCTTCCCCATATCAGTTTTCCCTACCTTCCCTTCCCTTATCTATCCCTCACCCTTTCCCACATCATTCGCTTATTCCCTCCCTCTACTATACTTCCCCTTACATCCCAAACTGACCTTCCACCTACCATTTCTACTCTACATTCCCTTTCCTTATCTATCTTCTTCCCATTTCCTTTTACAGTTCACTCATTTCTCCCCTCTACTTCTTTTCCCTCTTTATCCCGTACTGACCTCCCCTCTTCTACCATCGCTATCCTATCTTCCTTTCCCTTATCTACTCTCTTCCTCTTCCCTCTTACCTTTCACTTATTCTTCCCCTCTACTTTGCTTCCCTTTAAATCCCATACTGACCTTCCCTTCACTATGCTTAACCTCTATCGTTTTCAACTATTCCAAACATCCCTATCACCCCCCATCCCAATCATCACTAACCCTCTTCTTGATCTCAATTCTCTTATCACATTCATCATATTTAGCTTGTCTTTTTTTTTTATCATATTCATCTATTACTTTTTTTTTGTTCCTTTCATCTACTCTTCCATCTCTATCATCTCCCTCCTTGTCACGTGTCATCTTCATTTCTCCATCTTTCCTTCCATCCATCGCTTACATCATTTTTTTTCCAGCTTGTCTTTTTCATCAGATTCTTCTATTACTTCGGTTTTTGTTTCTTTCATCTACTCTTCCATCTCTATCATCTCCCTCCTTGTCACGTGTCACCTTCATCCCTCCATCTTTTTCTCCATCTATCATTCATCACTTATTTCCAGTTTCTCTTTTACATCACATTCATCTATTGCTTCTGATTTTGTTCCGTTCATCTACCCGTTCATCACTACCGTTTTTCCCCTTGTCACGTTTCCCCTTCAACCCTCCATCCTTCCCTCTGTCCATCTATCTATCTATCTACATCCCCTTCTCAACACCACGACCATTCCCTTGACAGTTCTCCCCACCATCCATCCTTCCGTCTCTCGTTCACCACCACCACCAGCATCCCTCCTCCTCCTCCTCCTCCTCCTCTTCCTCCACTACCTCCTCCTTTCCGCCCGGCTGCCTCCACTTACTAACTGTCACCGGAGTCTCCCACGTCACCACTTACACCTCCACCACCTCCTCCACCACCAGGGTCTCACCTCCTCCTCCTCCTCCTCCTGTGCCATTACTTAGCACCGACAATTTTCATCCGTATCTTTCATCACCGAAACACTATTGCTTCACTCACCTCACCCTCCCAGCATCACCACCACCACCACCACCACCACCAGCACCCTCACCACCACCACCACCACCACCACGGTCTCACCTCCTTCGCCTTCACCTCGAAACACTGTATTGGTTTTTTTTTCTGTGGTGGTCCATGAATTACAAAACAAATAAGTGACATTTTTTTCTGTGTTGCGTGTGAGTGAGAGATTTGAAGTTTTGCGATCTGTCTGCCTCTGTCTTTTTCTCGCTGTGTTTCATCGTCAAAGTCTGAGTCTCTCTCGTTAACACTCGCAACACCTCGCCTGTCCCTGCAACACAAACCCAATTGCCTTGTTCGCGCGCAACACTATCAAACTGTCCGTCGCCTATCTCGCCCCGTTCCCTTGTAACACTGCGCTGTCTCGTTGGCGAAACACAAACTGCGTCGTTGGCCGGTCATATGAAACTGCCTTGTTCATGCAATACACCAAACTGCCTACCTTCCTACCTGACTCTCTCTCTCTCTCTCTCTCTCTCTCTCTCTCTCTCACACACACAATACACAGAAAATTGTCTTGTTTTGTGTTTCTTGTCTTGCTTTGCCGCTTCGTTTTCGTAACACTGCAACACAATCTCAAAACACATAAGTATTGATTCATATCTTGCAACACATGGCTTAAAATGTACATGTATGCTTGCAACACACAATAATAATATTTCAGCGTCCTCATTCTGTACACACACACACACACACACACACACACACACAGACACGGAGATACACAAAAATGTTCTAATGATATAACGCCTCAAATTCGCCCACGGAATAGATAAAAAAAATAATTGAGAGAAAACAAAAGATACAAATATTAAAACAAAAACAAAAAAAGTAAGGTAGAAGGATTGACCATAATAAGAAAAGTCAATGGAAAGAAAAAAAGTAAATGGAGTCTCACAAAAAGAAAACGGGATATGAAAGGTAAAACAAAGGGGAACAAAAGAGAAAATAAAATAAAAGAAGAGCGAAAGGAAAATGGGACAAAAAACTCACCTCGGCCACAACTCGTCTCCAGAAAACTAATCTTCCTCCAAATGAGTTTTTTTTTCTTAGGGGAAATTAACCAACGGAACCTTTTTGAGCCGAAATCGCGCGAATCCCGAAATCTCCTTCCTGCCACTCGGCCCGGAGAAGGAAGGGAAGGGAGAGGAAGGGAGAGGAGAAAAGGAAGAGAAGCGAGGAGGTACAGACGTAGACAAGGGGAAGAGAGCAGAGATGGAGGGAGAAGGAGGGAAATAGAGGAGAAGAAAAGAATAATTGAAGGGATGAAGGAAGAGAAAAGGAGAGGAGGAAGGGAGAGAAGGAATAGAAGCGAGGAGGTACAGACGTAGACAAGAGGAAGAATGCAAAGATGGAGGGAGAAGGAGGGAAATAGAGGAGAAGAAAAGAATACTGAAGGGATGAAGGAAGAGGAAGAGAGAGGAGGGAGAGAAGGGAGATGGGGAAGAGAAAACAAAGAGGGAGGGAGAGGAGGGAAATAGAGAAGAAGGAAAAGAAAATCTGAAAGGATGAAGGAATAAGAAAGGTGAGACGGGAGAGGTGAGAAGGAGAAAAAAAAGGAGAGAGAAAGAAAGCAAAGATGAAGGGAGAGAGAGAAAGAAAGGAAGAAAGGGAAGCAAGGACAGGGGTAAAGGGATAGAGAGGAAAGAAAGGATATATGGAAGAAGGGAAGAAGAGAGAGGAGGAAGAGAGGGAAAGGGGAGATGAAGCTGGGATACAGAGAAAGAAGGGAGAGAAGGAAAGAAGGATAAGAAAGCAGGGATGAGGAGCGGAGTGAGAGAGGGAGAGAAAGGGAAAGAAAAAAGGGATGGAAGGAGAGGAAGGAAAGAGGGAGAGGAAAGAAAATAAGAAAGCAGGGATGAAAGGAAAGGAAGGAGCGATTGACTGAAGGAAAATAATCAAGGAAAAAGGAAACAAGGAAAGTCAGTGAGTGAGAGAGAGGAAGGGAGAGAGAGAGAGAGAGAGAGGAGAGAGAGAGAGAGAGAGAGAGAGAGAGAGAGAGAGAGAGAGAGAGAGAGGAGAGAGAGAGAGAGAGAGAGAGAGAGAGAGAGAGAGAGAGAGAGAGAGAGAGAGAGAGAGAGAGAGAGAGAGAGAGAGAGAGAGAGAGAGAGAGAGAGAGAGAGAGAGAGAGAGAGAGAGAGAGAGAGAGAGAGAGAGAGAGAGAGAGAGAGAGAGAGAGAGAGAGAGAGAGAGAGAGAGAGAGAGAGAGAGAGAGAGAGAGAGAGAGAGAGAGAGAGAGAGAGAGAGAGAGAGAGAGAGAGCAAGCGAGCGAACCAGAGAGCGAGGAGAGAGAGCAGAGAGGGAGAGACTAGGATTGGTCCACCTTTAATATGCAAATCTGTCGGGATATAGGTTACCAGTGAACAAGAGTTACGCATTGAAAGGGAGGCCGGGCTAACGAGGAGGAGGAGGAGGAGGAGGAGGAAGATGAAGAATTGGAAGACGCGAAGAAAAATGATAAAAAGGAGAAATATGAGGAAGAAATGAATAAGGAATAAGGAAGAGGAGAAGAAAGAGAAGGAAAAGAAGGAGTGGAAAAATAAAAAGAGGTATGGCGCAGAAAAGGAGAGAGGAGGCAGCGAAGGAGGAAAAGAGGAAGAGGAAGAGGAGGAAAAGATAATCAAAAGAGGGAAAAGACATAGCAAGAAACAGATGAGAAGGAAATAGGAAGAGATGGAGAAGGAGAATGAGGAGAAGAAAATAAACAAAAGAAAGGAAGAGAAGAGAAAATAAGAGGAAGAGGGCAAAGAAGACAGAGGGCAAGAGGATACTGAGGAGGAGGAGGAGGAGGAGGAGGAGGAAGAGGAGGAAACAGCGCAGGAAGAGGGGCAAGAGAAAGGGAAGGAAGAGGCGGAAAGTGGGGAGGAAGAAAAATGTAGATGACGTGATGTATGGAGGAGGAAAAGAAGGAGGAAAGGAAGGAAGGGAGGAAGGAGGCGAGATAAGTTTTCCTGGTTGGAGGTAAAATGAGGGGAGGAAAAGTTTATACAGAATGGGAGGAATAAGAGAGGGAGGGAAGGAGGGAAGGGGATAGGAAAGGAGGAAGGAGAGGGAGAGAGGGTTGGGCTGGAGGGAGGAAAAGATAATGAGGGAGGGAGAGAGGAAGGGAGAGAGGAAGGGAGGGAAGGAGGGAGGGAGGGAAACGGAAATAGAAAGTTGAAAGGCTTTTAAAGAAGAGGGAGCTGAAGGGAATGACGGATAAGTACACACACACACACACACACAAACACACACACACACACACTACTACCACAATTACAAATTTATCACACTATTTTATTTCCTTTTTATTACTATTCATATTTCTTACAGTTACCCTTCCTTATGTCACCTCCCCTTATACACTTCTGTCTCTTGTTTTCCTTACTATGATTACAAATAACAGTAGAGGGAAAAGGTAGATAAAGGGAAATAAAGGTTGATGCGTTCTCCACCTCCTCAGGAACTTGGTGAATCGAAATTTTGTGACAACCAGATACAATACAAGGCCCGCCTCACACGATCGTTTTTTTTTCCCGCGCGATAGTATGGGCGCGCGGGTGGGTGTTTTAAGAGGCATGCCTTCACACAAGCGTTTTTTTTCCCGCGCGGTTAGTCTGCAGCAGTGCACCGAATACTTGTCAGTTTGTCGGTGTTTGTTCAAGATGGAGGACGTAAAGAAGAGAGTGATCTATGTGTATATAATGAAATGGATGTTAAAAAATAGAAGTGACTACGTAAATGGTGGACTCACCCAATAAACAGCTCTAGGCGCCTTCAAAGAGCATTCTACACCTTATATTCTGACTTGAAAGCTCATGAAGAAAAGTTTTTCAATTATGTTCGCATGTCATCTCCTACATTTGAAGAACTTATGAGCAAAATGAACCTCTGCCACAGGTTAACCACGACTGCCGCTCGGGAAAAAAAACACCCGTCTGAAGGGCTCCATAGACATTTAGAGTATTTTAAACCGCATGGCGCCGCGCGGGTTGGCACTGCACGCGGCCCATAAATCATTGCCGCGCGGGAATTAAGCCGTGTGAAGGGCCTCATTGAACTTCATTGATTTCTAAACCGCGCGGGAAAACAGCGCTGGTAAAAAAACGCTCGTGTGAAGCGGGCCTGACTGACTGACTGGCTGGCTGACATAATGATTGGTGATAATGATAATGAAAACAGGCTTAGTTGATTGACTGACTGAATGACTGACTGACTTGGCTGACTGGTTGAGGGGACGTCTGAAATAATAAAATGTGACTGACTGATTGACTGAGTGACTGGTTGACTGGTGGTGATTGTGTTTGTTATGTTATGGTGGTGGTGGTGGTGATTGGGGTGGTGGTGATGATTGGGGTGGTGGTAATGATACTGGTAATAATAACAATAATTAGAGCAATAATAATAATAATAATAATAATAATAATAATAATAATAATAATAATAATAATAATAATAATAATAATAATAATAATAATAATAATAATGATAAAATTGACGATAAGAGCAGCAGCAGCAACAACAACAACAACATCAACATCATCATATTCATCGCCACTATCATCTTCATCATCATCATCATCAACATCAACAACGACAACAAAAATGACAACTAGTACTACTTTTACGAACAACAATAACAACAACAACAACGACGGTATCATAATGCTGCACTAACTACTACTACTACTACTACTACTACTACTACTACTACTACTACTACTACTACTACCACCGTAAAATTTTCCAGCTAATTTGTTTACATTGATCTTCCTTTTCACCTGCTCTCCTCCTCCTCCTCCTCCTCGTCCAAAATCTCCCATACATTGTCTCCTCCAATTCATCTCCATTAATTTAAGATGTTAATTCCTTCCTCTCATATTTTCCTTCAGGTATTTTTAAGGTGGATGCGAGGGAAGAGGGGAGAGGATGATGAGGAGGGAAGACGAGGAGGAGGAGGAGGAGGAGGAAGGGAGAGGAGGGAGGGGAGAATTGATGGGACAGTAGAGAGAAGGGGATATAAAGAGCACGGCGGTAAACTGTTTTGAAGCTGTTAATTAATACTCTCATTACTCTTATTCTTATTATTCACTTCAAATCCAGGTGATGGTTTTTCTCTTCTTTGATTTGTTATGGACAGAAACGACAAAAAAGTTAATCTCCACCGTCACGAGTTTTTTTTATTCCTTCTTTTCTTTTTGCATTTTTCTGTTTACGCTCCTGTCACTGTTCTTCGGCGTCCCTTCACGGGTTCTTCCGCCTAATTCCACTGTTCCTTCCTGCTTTGTTACGCCTCCTGAGTGCTCCTTTCCTCTTACTCGAGTTCATTGTTCATTTCGCTTCTCCTCCTCCTCCTCCTCCTCCTCCTCAGTCTTTTGTTTCCGAGCTGTTTGTCGTTCGTTTAGACCTTTTTTTGGGTGATGTTACTGATGCATGATTTTAACACTCTTTTCCTTTCCTTACTTTTAATTTCGCACACAAAACGAAATGAAAGAGTTGGCTTTTTCTTATGAACAAGTTAATGATGATAATGATAACAGGAGCGTTCTGTCTATCATTTATTATACTTCTCTTTTTCTTTGTTCATCATCTTCCTCCTCCATTACAGCCACTACCATCACCTCTCAATCTTCTCCTCCTTCTCTCCTTTCTCCTCTTCCTCCCGCAAAGATGTGAAGCTCGGTAAAGAAGAAGAGAGAGCATGGAAAATGGAAAAGAAAACAAGGGTATCAGAAGCAAGAGGAGGAAGAGAAAATGGTTGGGAAAAGAGAAGAAAAAGAGGAGTAGGAGGAAAAGGTGGAAGTGTATAAGAAGAGCAAGAGGAAGAGAAGAGAAGGGAAGGTAAAGAGGTGCCATTGGTAGAGAGAGAGAGAGAGAGGGGGGGGTCCGGGGTTGAGGTGAGAGAGGGGAGACAGGTAAGAGGGAGGACAGGTGAGAAAGAGAGAGTACAGGTGCGCAGATGGTCTTGATGATGAAGTGATAAGGGTAAGATAGGGGAGTCGTGTTTTTACTTGCATATATCGAGGTATTACATTAAGTGACATCTTGCTCGCACTAATAGTTATACATATATTCTCTCTCTCACCTAAGGAAGAAGAGGTATACATTGATTATATAAACTTAATAAAGAATAAGTGCAAGAATAAGTTGTTGGACACACTCTTGTTACATAAAATCATTTGCAGAGTTCATACGAACGTCAACCCCAAAAATGGTATTATCTGCGTAAGGGAGAACCGAAACTAAATCTAACCGTTTCTTATCTACTTTTTCCTCTTTCCAACACTTTTTCTCGTTACCTAACCCGGTAGCAGCGACGGGCCAAATTTGTGGCTTTATCGTGTAGCAGCGACGGGCCAAATTTGTGGCTTTATCGTGTTGCAGCGACGGGCCAAATTTGTGGCTTTATCGTGTAGCAGCGACGGGCCAAATTTGTGCCATGATAGAATCCCCCCAAAAATAGATGATGCATAAACTGATTAAAAATGCTTTGATATGTATTATGAAATGATTTGTGTGAGTGATGATTTTTACTCATTTTCTCGCTTAGAAGGACCATTGAGAAACATGATCCCCTCTGCTACTGAGCTAAATTGTCTAGCACATTCTACACGCACCGATAGACTTCTTCTAATGTTGTTTCCAGTTATCATTTGCTCATTTTGCTGCAGACTTCCCTTCACGTTGCCAAATAAGAAATGGATGTTAAGCAGAGTTTTCAGATCACGCTATAAACATTTCTCGAGCTACGCACTTCCCAACCTGATGATAATTATTTTAACAGTACTCTTATGTAAGCGTTGACTTTAACCTTTAGAACGAACAAGAGTGGAATTTCAAACACGATCCGAAAGGTTATTACTGATGATAGAGGAGAAAAGACACAC
>NC_066555.1:3352097-3359597 GCF_024679095.1 Eriocheir sinensis | reverse complement strand
AGAGGGGAGGGGAAAGGAAAGGATGAGATGGGTTGGGATGGAGTGGAATGGAATGGGAAGGGATGGGATGGGAGGGGACAGGGTGGGAAGGAATGGGAAGAGAGGAGAAGGGAAGTGAAGAGAACGGAATGAAGGTAAGGGAAGGCAAGGAAAAGGAAATGAAGGGAAGGAAAATAAAGGAAAAGGGAAGGACTTGAATGGAAGGGAAGACATGGAAAGAAAAGGGAAGGGAAAGGAGTGGAAGGGAAGGGAAGACATGGAAAGGAAAGGGAAGGGAAAGGACTGGAAGGGAAGGGAAGAAATGGAAAGGAAAGGGAAGGGAAAGGAAGAAATATAAAGGAAAGGGAAGGGAAAGGACTGGAAGGGAAGGGAAGGGAAGGGAAGGGAAGCGAAGGGAAGGAAAGAGAAGGGAAGGCAAGGAAGAGCAAGGATGTTTGAGGTGTGGGTGAGTGGAGAGAACATAGATGGGATGCTGAAGAGGAAAAGAAGACGAGGAGGAGGAGGAGGAGGAGGAGGGAAGGTGTTGACGGATATTAAGTTAAGAAGAATACGAGTGACGATGATGGTGCAAAGGAAAATGGGAAAAGAAGATGCAGGAAAAATATGACATATAAATGAAGAAACAGGGAGGCAGCAATGGAGAAAAGAAGGAAGGAGAAGATAGGAGAGAAGAGGAAGAACTAAAATGAGAGACGAAGAAGTGTGATGAAGATGTGAAAAGGAGACAAGGTAATGAGGAAATGATAAGGAGGGAGAAAGAAAGAGAGACTGTACCAAGGAAAGAGGAAGATATATATTAAGGAAAAAATGAGAATTAGACGATAAAGAGAGGCAAGAACGAGACAAGAAGCGCAGGAGTAAAGGAACGGAGAGGAAGGAAAAAAAATTATAAAAAAGAATAACGTTTGAATGACAAGAAGAGGGAAGAAAGAGAAAAGAGAAGGAGGAGGGAAATATAAAGGAAGAAGGAGAAATGGAAATATTAAGTAAAGAGGAACTAAAATCATGATACAAAAGAATGAGGATGTTAAGGATAGCAAAGAGAAGGAAAAATGAGAAAGGAAAAGTGGAATATAAGCGTAAAAGAAAAAGGGAAAATTAGGAATATTATATAAAGAAGAAGTAAAATAATGATAGGATGAATAGGAAGGAAAGGCAAGAATTAGAAGAGTGGGAGGGAACGTAAAAGAAAAAGGAAGATCAGGAATATAAAGGAAAGAGAAAATAGAATAATGATAAAATAAGAAGAATGGCCTTTTAAATAGCAAGAAGCAATATTGTGAGAAAGAGAGGAAAGAAACAAAGCAATAAGCAGAATTAGAGGTATCAAAAAGAGAGGAACTAGAATAAGGATAATAAGGAAGGATGATGTTAAGAATGACAAGAAGCGAGGATGACAATAAAAGAGAATGAGAAAAAAAGAAAGGGGGAGGGAAGGGATGGGAGAACAGGGGAAGGGAAAAGAGAAGTAGGGAGGAAAAGGAAAGGAAGAGAAGGGAAGGGAAGAGCAAAAAGAAGGGAGAGGATGGTGGAGGTGTGGGTGAGTTGGGGGCAGAGATGGGATGCTGAAGAGGAAAAGAAGAGGAAGAGGAAGAGGAGAAAGGGTTACGAACTACAAATAAAGAGGAAATAAAATAAAGATCAAATGGAAGGAGTGAATGAAGTCGAGAATAGGAAGAAGATAAAAAAAAAGATATAAAACAAGAAGGGTGAAACAGGAGGAATAAAAGAGGGAGGGATAGTTACCGGTAAAGATCACCTAAGAATAAGATGAAAGAGAAAGGTTAGCGTTCTTGATGGCGAAGAAAATGAATTACTCTAATGAAAAGGTCTTGAGGAAAAATTAAGCCTTACGCAACATGAGAAGGGAGGAAAAAGAGGAGGAATACACGAGAGATTTTAGGATTTATTGACATTATGAAGGCCAGGTTAAGTAAGGTAAGGGAAGGGAAGGGAAGAAAAGTTAAAGAGAGGGAAGGGGAGGAAAGGGAAGGGAAGGGAAGGGAAGAGAAGGGAAGGGAAGGAAAGGAACGGAATGGAAGGGAAGGGAAGGGAAAGGATGGGAGGGGAATGGAAAGGAAGGAGAGGAAAGGAGGGGAGAGGGAAGAGAAGGGAAGGGAAGGGAAGAAAAGGAAAGCGAAGGGAAGAGAAGGAAAAGAAAGGGAAGGAAAGGGAATGAATGGGAAGAAAAGGGAGGGAAAGAAAGAGAAGTGAAGTGAAGTGAAGGGAAGGGGAGGAAAGGTAAGGGAAGGGAAGGAGAGGACGGGGAAGAGAAGGGAAGGGAAGGGGAGAGAAGGGAAGTGAAAGGAAGGGAAGGGAAAGGAAAGAAAGGAAAAGGAAGAGAGAAGAGAAGGAAAGGGGAGGAGAGGAAGAAGAGGAAGGAAGGAGAAGGAAGGAAGGGAAGGGAAAGGAAAGAAAGGAAAAGGAAGAGAGAAGAGAAGGAAAGGGGAGGAGAGGGAAGAGAAGAGAAGGGAAGGGGAGGAAAGGGAAGGGAAAGGAAGGGAAGGGAAAGGAAAGAAAGGAAAAGGAAGAGAAGGGAAGGAAAGGGAAAGGACGGTATGGTATGGTAATGTTTGTTTAGGTTAGAACTGGATAGGTAGGGCAGGATAAATCAAACGAATGTAATGTAAGAAAGAATAAGACTCGATTATATAATAGGTTACGTTAGGTTTAATTGGGCAAGGGAAGCTATAGCAGAGTGAGGTACAGTAAGAGAGTAAGATGATATAACGTAATGCAAGGTAACGTAAGGTAAAGTTAGACTGGGTAAAATTAGAAGAGCCAAAGTAAGGTAAGGTAAGATAAGGTAAGGTAAGGCAAGTTAGTGTTAGATTAAATAGTCACCTGAAACTCGCCCACCTTTCCCCCTTCCCCGACCTATCAATACGTCTACCTGAGCTCTGCCTTCCCCTCCTCTCTCCCTCTCCCTGTTTGTTACCTGGAGGAGAGAGATCGAGAGGCTACGTAGGCGTGACGGAGGAAGATCAAACATTCATCAGCGATCGTGTTTGGCGGGGGAGGAAAAAATAAACAAATTATATAGAGATGAAAGTTCACTTCGAGTTGATTCTACGAGGTGTTACGTGAGAGAGAGAAAGAGGTAGATAGGACATAAAGAATAAGGAGTAGGGAAGAAGAGAGATAGGAAAGGTATGAGGGAAAGAAAGAGAGTAGAAGAGAGAGAGAGAGAGAGAGAGAGAGAGAGAGAGAGAGAGAGAGAGAGAGATAGAGAGAGAGAGAGAGAGAGAGAGAGAGAGAGAGAGAGAGAGAGAGAGAGAGAGAGAGAGAGAGAGAGAGAGAGAGAGAGAGAGAGAGAGAGAGAGAGAGAGAGAGAGAGAGAGAGTAAGGTAATACGGTATAAAAAGAAAGCAAGGAGAGGAAGGAGAAAGGGACTGAATGAGAGAGAGGGAGGAATGGAGGAAAGGGAGGGAGTGGAGGGAGGAGTATGGAAGATAACCTAATACCTTTCCTGTCATCTACTCGATACTACATTAGCTCAGTCCCTTCCCTCCCTGAAGACCTCTCTCCTCCCACACCTAATCCTGCTCCTTCTCCTTCTCGCCTTCCTCCTCCTTCTCCTCTTAGCTTGTCATGGCACAGATAATATTCTAAGATCAGGGAAAATGGGAAAAGTGTGAAATAATGAATGACAAGGGAATTAGAGGATAGTGCTATGTGAATTAAGGAAAATAAACATGAGAAGGAAGATAAGAATTTTTTTTTGTATAAGGTGAGATAGTACACGGAACACAAAGAATAAGAGTGGAGAAGTTAGTAAAGAAAGTTAGAAGTTAGTTAGAAAAAGACGTTAGAAGTTAGTTAGAAGAAGTTAGAAAGAAGAAGTTAGATGTTAGAAAGAAAATGTTAGAAGAAGTTAGTTAGAAATAAGAAGTTAGAAGAAGTTAGTAAGCAAGAAGTTAGAAGAAGTTAATCAGAAAGAAGTTAGAAGAAGTTAGTTAGAAAGAAGTTAGAAGAAGTTAGTTAGCAAGAAGTTAGAAGTTAGTTAGTAAGAAGAAGTTAGTTAGAAAGAAAAAGCTAGAAAAAGTTATTTGAAAAGAAGTTAGTAAAGACAATGTGAAAACGATATGATAAGTAGGAATTATATAAGAGTAAGGGAGCTCAGAGAAAATAAGAGCGAAATCAAATGAGGGATGAAAAATAAATAGATATAAGAGAAGGGACGAAGGATAACAACAAGAGACGAATGATAGTGAAGACGGATGGCGAATAGATAAATGGGAGGACGAGGTGAAGAGGTGATTAGAAGGAATAGAGGCCACAAAATAACGAATGGCAATGAAGAAAAGGAAGAAAGATTTGAAGATGAGAAGGGAGGAGAGACAGAACAAGTGGAGGAGAGACGATAAAGGGAAGAAAAGTGGGCAAGAAAAAAGTATATGAAAGACTTGATGGAAAAAAGCTGAAAATAATGACACGAAAGAGTAACTAAAGAAGAAAAACGAGGAGTACAATGGAGTAGGTAATGATTAATAAAGAAAACGGAAAACAGGAAATTTGAGGGGAGGCGAAAAGGATAATGAGGAAGATGGAAAAAAGAAGAAAAACACGGCGATGAGGAAATAGGAAACAAAAAAAGAAAATATGGATATGAGGAGAAGGGCGACGGGATGAGAACAGAGGAGAAGGAGGAGGTGAAGGAGGAGGAAGAAGAAGAATAGCTGTTACTGGAATGGGGAGGGAGAGAGAGTGGGAGGAAGGTTCAGAATGGGGAGTTCAGAGAGGGAGTTAAGCGGGAAGGGGGGAAGAGGGGGCGGGGTATTGAGGTGGAGGAAGGCTTCAAACGGACGTGAGATAGGAATCGGAATGTATTAATGATGTCAGTGATAGAATTTACGTTTGGGCGGTAATGGTGTCGCCGAGAGAGAGAGAGAGAGAGAGAGAGAGAGAGAGAGAGAGAGAGAGAGAGAGAGAGAGAGAGAGAGAGAGAGAGAGAGAGAGAGAGAGAGAGAGAGAGAGAGAGAGAGAGAGAGAGAGAGAGAGAGAGAGAGAATATAGAGATGAAGAAAAGAAGTAAAAAAGAAAACAATATGAAATATAAAATATAAAAGAGATACAGAAAATGAAGAACAAGGAAAGAAAATAAGTCAAAAAGCGAGATGAAGAAAAATAGGAAATAATGGAAAAGAAGAAAAAAGAAAATGAAAAAGAGAAATAGGGAAGAAAAGAAAAAAAACCGAGAAAGATAGAAAAATAAAGAGAGAAAGAGAAAGAAAGAGAGAGAGAAAGAGAAGGCATTTCACGCGTTCTCCCACCTCGATTGGGAGAGAGCGAGCGACTCTTAGAATGTGAAAGAAACGCTATTCATCTCCCTTCAGAAAGATTTGTGTATGGGAAGTGGGCGGGACGGGGGCGGGGGGGGGGGGAGAGGCGGGGCGGGGGCGGGGCGAAGAAGAGAAAGGTAAAAAAAATGGGGTGGGTAGGAATGTGGGGTAAGTGGAGGGACGTAAGGATAAGGGGGGGGGGGGTAGAAATGGTTGGGGAGTAAAGTGGAATGAGTGGATGGGAGAGGAGAAAGAAAGGAGAAGGGATGGGATAGTGTGGGATGAAGAAAGGAAGGAACAGAAAGCGTAGGGGATGGAGTGGGGTGGATGGGAGGGTTGGGGAAAGGGTGGGGTAAGGATAGGGTGGGTAGGAAATAAGGTGGGAGGGAAATGGGGTTAGAAAGAACGTGTTATGAAGAAAAACATTGAAAAAAGTGGAGTGTAGAAGAAACGATGCGAAACAGAATAAGAAGATAGAAAAGAAGAAGAAGAAGAAGAAGAAGAAGAAGAAGAAAAACAAAATTAGGAAAAAGAAGAAAACAGGAAAAAGAAATGAAAAAAAGAGGAACATGAACAAGAACAAGAAAATAAGAAAAAAAGAGAAAAAGAAGAAAAGAAAAAGAAAATGATCAACAAAACTCTGAACAGGATTAAAGAATACTGCTTAAGGAAAAAAAAATAATGGCGATGGAGAATCCTGAGAAGGCAACTCATTAACTTAAGCTGATTTGCGGGAGATGGAATGAAAAAAAAATATATTGAGTTCAGAGGAGAAAATTAATAAGAGTTCTGTTGATCATTTTCTTTTTCTTTTTTTCTTTTTCTCTTACTAATTTTTATATTTTTTTGTTATTTTCTTGTTCTTGTTCATGTTCCTCTTTTCATTTTTCATTTATTTTTCCTGTTTTCTTCTTTTTCTTCATTTTGTTCTTCTTCTTCATCTTCTTCTCATTCTCTTTCGCATCGTCTCTCCTACACCCCACTTTTATCAATCTGTTTTCCTTCATACACTTTCTTTCTCACCCCATTTCCTTCCCACCTTATTTCCTACCCACCCTATCCTTATCCCACTCTTTCCCCGACCCTCCCATCCACCCCATTCATTAATTCCCTATCCTCCTACTCTTCCTCCTCCTCCTCATCATCATCATTCTCATCCTCATTAACTTGCATCATTCCACTGACATACACAGACGTCTCCCATGTCCTTCTATTCCAATGTAAATACTCCTTATTCTTTTCAGTTTCCTCCCACGAATTACTAAACCACCTCCCTTGCGTCCTTTCTATATCAACTATTTCCCTGTCTGGCAATATTTTTTGGTCGCCTAATGTCCTATTTTCTTATGTCCGAACTACTAGGATTAAAATTTCAACTGCCTTTATTTTGTCATCTACTTTTGTCAGTTCGCTTTTCTATGTGCAGTTCTTCCTATCGATCAGAGCTTCCCCTCATCAATCCCTTCACGCCTCTTTGGGCACATCTCAGTCTCCTTTCCAGAGGCTTGGACAGCGTTCGCGTCTCTGATCCAATTGACATGACGGGGAGAACACATTGATTGGATTCTTCTTGCTTTAAGCTCCGCGGCAGGGAACCCTTCAATAATTTCGATACCTTGTTATCTCGAATGCACATCTGGCCAGTCTTGTACGTCTTGTTTCCTGTTCGAGTGACGGATTGCCTGTATCAATTGTCCTAAGCATACAGGATTACTTATTATTTCAAGAGACTCCTCGTGTAAGGCTGTTTGTTCAATATATGCATAGTTTCTTTGGTATTCATATTTAGACATCTCTGCAGACTTTACCTGTTCATTTAATCTATCATACTCTGCAAATCGTTTACTTATCAAAATGAACAAGACAATATGCAATTCGAAGGTTACTTCTGTATTAGTTTTCTGTTGTAATTCCCTGTTTCTTACATCCAAGCTTTTTTATTTTCTGTTAACCACGTCTTAGGCAGTTTAGACAGCACTGCATCGCCATGTCTAACTTCTTTTTCGATTAAACTTCTCCGGTACCTTTGCGAAGTCTAACATTCATTTTTCATCTTTTGTATGTCTTCAAGAATACTACATTATGTTTCCCCTACGCTCTGACAGCGGATTCTGTTCAACATTTCTAGTGTTGAAACTGAGTCGAAGGCGTTATCGTGGTTAATGAATGCCAAACAAAACTATTTCTGTACTCCTTTGTTCTCTTAATGACTTGGTTT
>NC_066555.1:3344597-3349597 GCF_024679095.1 Eriocheir sinensis | reverse complement strand
CTACAATCATTCCTCTCTCTCAAGCCTGAATCGAAAACAGTGGTAGGTGTGTGTTTGGATCATGGCCATTACCTTCAAACCTACTTCTTCTCGTATACACACTTCTCTCTCAAACCTCAGTAAAAAAAGTGGTATGCTGGTATGCGTGTGTTTGGGTGTATGGATCAAGATCTTCACCTTCAAACCTACTTCTCCTCCTCCATACACTCCTCTCCCTCAAGCCACGAGGACGAGGAGCATGTGTGATATGCGTGTGTTTAGGCGTTTGGGTGTATGGATCAAGACCTTTACCTTCAAACCTACTTCTCCTCCTCCATACACTCCTCTCCCTCAAGACACGAGGACGAGGAGCATGAGGAGGAGGCTGCCGCTGTGTTGACTTACCTACAACGTTGAGGAAGGCGAGTAGCTCACAGAAGAAGTAGCGGTAAGCCCACCAGTTGTGATGTTTAAGGTTGTCCGCCAAGTAGTCGAGCAGGAGCTTCTTCTTCTGCTTCTTCTCCACCTCCGAGCAGATGCCCACATCCAGATCCATCATAAGGGCATGGATTTTCCCACCTTCCCAATTTTTCCACATCCACCTCGGCGCATAGAAGCAGATTGCCTGCAAAATTAAAGGGCAAGGACGTCAAGCCAGGCTGTCTCCGAGGTCAGGTCAAGGAGGGAAGGAAGGAGAGAAGGAGGGGAGGAAGAAGGGAGGAAGGAAGGAGGGAAATGAGGGAAGGGAAGAAGGTAGGTAGGGAGGAAAATTTAGAGAAAGGAAGAGAAGAAAAAAGGAAAGGAAAGTGAGAAGGAGAGGAGTGGGTAATGAAAGGTTGAGAGAGAGAGAGAGAGAGAGAGAGAGAGAGAGAGAGAGAGAGAGAGAGAGAGAGAGAGAGAGAGAGAGAGAGAGAGAGAGAGAGAGAGAGAGAGAGAGAGAGAGAGAGAGAGAGAGAGAGAGAGAGAGAGAGAGAGAGAGAGAGAGAGAGAGAGAGAGAGAGAGAGAGAGAGAGAGAGAGAGAGAGAGAGAGAGAGAGAGAGAGAGAGAGAGAGAGAGAGAGAGAGAGAGAGAGAGAGAGAGAGAGAGAGAGAGAGAGAGAGAGGAAGGAGGGGTAAGAGAGAAGTAAAGCAAAAGAAAGAAAGAACGGATAAAGAGAAGAGAGGAAGGTTGAAAGGAAAAGGAGACAGGAAGGAGGTAAAGAGAAAGACAGAAATATATATAGGGAGGAAATGAAGGGAAGAGAAAAACAGAGAGCGAGAGGAAGCAAGGAGGAGGAATTAGTGTCAATGGAGAAATTACAAGAAAGAGGAAAAATAGAAGCTGGAGGAGCAAGGGAATGAGGAGGAAGAGGAGGAGGAAGAGGAGGAAGAGGGAAGAGAAAGGACAAGCCGAGAAAAATGTAGCAGTAAGTAGAGAAGGAAGAGAAGGAGGAGGAAAGGCGAGAAGGTGAAAGACGATACAATAGAGGAGAAAGAGGAGGATAAAGAGGAAGAGAAGAAACAAGAGGGAGTGATAGAGGAGAAGTTCAGACAAAGAAACAAGAGGAAACAGAGTCGTAGAAAGACGGGTAAGAGGAAGAGGAGGATCAGAGAGGAAGAAAAGAAGAAATAGGAATAGCCAGTTAAGGAAGAGGCGGAGGAACAGAGCAAGATGAATTAGTTAGTCGAGTCTTGCGTCGGGTAGCGAGAAAGGGAATAAGAAGAGGAGGAAGAGGACAACCAAGAGGACCGAGCAGCTCACTGGCCTTGCCCTAGTCTGAGCCCATCCGAAGAGTCAAGAGGAGAGAAGAGGAGTCCAGCCGTCGACGGGAAGAGGAGGAGGAGGTCCACAACAGAACACGGGGAGAAGAGGAACAAAAACGTTGAAAGTAATACAGGAAATAAACTGGAGTCAAATGTGAGGAGCGAAAAAACAACACGACCCTCATGAAACTAAGCTGGCCTGAGGGGGGCGAGGGGGGGGCGGAGTAAACGAGGGGCCGGTGGAGGAGACGGGTGGGAGGGGGGCAGGGGAGGGAGGGAAATGGTAGTGAGTTGGGTGACTTCTTTGTCGTCCATCCGTTCCGCTACCTCTCAAGTCTCCCTAAGAAAGTAAACAATTCTCAAAGGCCTAGGAACTATCTCCTCAGGTCTTTCCTCAACTCACAGTTGCAAGTGTGGGGTGGGGGGTGGGGGGAGGGGAGCAGGGGGAAAGCCTTCCAGGATTAGTAATGGGGGACTTTCCAGAATTCCAGAACCGCCCTATTCCTTCGATTCTGTCACTAACTCCTGCAGGAGCTCTCCAGCAGCGCCTCAAATGGCAGTGGTTCTGAGCCTCGCCCTGAGGGACGCCGCCCTCTGACGACCACTGAGGCAGGTGGGGCGGCAGGGCCAGCCCGCACGCCGCGCCGGGCGTCGGGCTGCGGCTGGGAGCTCTGTCCTAACCCAAGACAGCGAACAGTGTCAGGAAAACGAAACTGCCAGCGTTAGGTAGTTAAACAAAAAGGAAGGCGAGGAACACAACTGCCAATGTTACAACAGCGCGAAAGCAAGGTCGAGGCTGTTAGTTGAGCGTCATGGGACCAGATAAGGAGCACTACAGAGCAGCGAGCGGACATCTGGGAACACTTGATTTTGCAACACAGGGAATAACGGGAGCGGTTAGAGACCGAGGTACGACCTCTATCTCCCTCCATGCCCTCATGACGGACCTCGACGTGGACACCTGCTCGTGGGTGGAGAAGAAGCAGAATGCTAGAGGTCAAAGAACATTATGAGAACACGGATCTATGGTAAACCAGGTAACACTTAACAGCCAGGTGGAGCTGACACACTTAAGTGACTAGTGGGTAACACTTAGCACAGAGAACACTTAAACTACCAGAGAACAGATAGGGAACCAGAAAGCACTTAAGGACGAGAACTTAACTACACACATGAGAACCGTGAAATACGAAGGGGAATTTAGAAACGATGGGGGACTTAAGGAGACCAAGAATACTAGGGTGTTAGAGGGGCACTTAAGACCAAGGGGTTACTAAATTAGGGAAATGGATGAAAGGAAAGACATGAGGAAATAAACATGGAGATCTAGAAACAGAATGCAGGGAACAAAAATAAAAACATACCTTAGATAACTAAACACACGCGGGTTAGTGGCAAACACTGATACACACAAGGAACGCAAACTAATGCCTAAACAAAATCAAATCCTACGGCAAGGGGGATCACCTACGAAACAAAAGAAAAACGGGACACTGAACCTAAAAAAAAAAAGGCAAAAATTAAAAGGAGAAGAAAAGAAACAAGAAAAATAAAACAAGAGGAAAGAAAAGAGGAAAAGTCAAGCTACGAGTCCTGACGTCAGTGTTAGAGTGAATCTGTACTCTTACTCTTGAAAAAAAAAAGGCCATGAGGGACAATGGAAGGGGGGGGGGAGGGGGGAAGGGACTTTGAGTAGAAAAAAAAAAGAGAAAATTAAGTGGCCATGACTGGAGGCGGGCAAGGGGACGAAGGGAGGGAAGGGGGGGGATGGGGGGAGGGAGAGCATGGGGGCAGAGAGGGGCGAGGGGGGGAGGGATTTAAGGGGACCATTAACTTACTGAGTGCATGGGGGGCAATACAGGGAGATCAGAGTAGAAAATTTGAAATAACCTCTCTCTCCCCCACAATGGGACATGGAGATAATAATAACCTAACGTAACGGGATTAAAAACTTCTACAACAATAAGATTACTATGAATTATGAAGGTAAAAAAGAAATCGAGACGGACTGACAGACAGACGGAAGCCAGGTTGAGACAGCCGATCCCTTCATCCCGGACAAAGGCAACGGACGGTCCGCCAATGGAAATTACTTGCGCTTCATCAATAGGCGCGCGTTAATTACACTTGGGGCAAACAATGACGGGGACGGACCGGTGCGGCTTCAAAGCATCGAGAGAACCATCGAATTAGCGCAGAGGAAAATAATTAATGCCGCTATTTTTTTTTTTTGGTGTGTGTGTGTGTGTGTGTGTGTGTGTACTCGATGTCAATGCAGTGTTATCAAATCTTTCAATTATTAATACAAAGGTAGAAAGGAGAGATATTGATACCGACTACAGCGTGTTCTGGAGCAAAAACAAATACATCTAATGAGGTTTAACGTAGATTTTCTGTATTCTGTAACCTTACTTTTATATAACACTTATCAAAACAGCTTTACGTATATCATTTATAAACAAAAAGTACAGTTAAGAGCTTTCAATACTGACTCGTATGTGTTTATTCGGCTGTAAAAACGTTTATCATGAAAGTGATTTTACATGTATTTACAAAACGTTGATGTATATAATGAATTGCATGTCTGGGTTTTAACGTTATATATCATTCAAGTCCTTCGTCTCAACAAGGCTTCTCTGTCTTGGAGGAGGGTTCGTGGGGGGCAGGGTGGTGGAGGGAGACACAGGCAACATCGAGGTGGCGTGGCTGTGCGTGGCGTGGTGGTCGTTCGGGAGAGCGTGTGGAGGCATCGAGGAGGGCGTGGAGCGCGTGGAGGGCGTGAGGTAAGAGTGAAATAGGTGTGCCTTTTAGAGGGAGTATGATATGGAGGGGGGGGGGGGGGAGGACGTGTTAGCTGCTGTTGTTGTTGTTGTTTTCGTTGTGTGTGGTGGGAGGGGGTGTTTCGGAATTATGATAGTTACTCCGAGCTCTTGAATTGAGACGAGAGAGAAATGGTTGTCGAGAGAGGTGTTAGTGGGTATGTTAGTGCGTGTCTATGGGCATGTGGGACTTGAGAGCTGCTGGGGGTTGCTGTATTGTAGTATTTAAGTGTTTTAAGTAGTGAGTATACGGTGGTGTCCAATTCCTGAAAGTGCGTGTGTATAGAAGGGGGGGGGGGTATGAGTATTCAAGTAGGGATTTCAAGGGAGCGAAAGAGTGAGTGGGGAATGAGAAAGGGAAGGGGTTTTTCATTTCGTGATCTCAAGGGGAATGACTACGTTTAAAGTTTGAGAAAGTAGAAGTGTGAGTGGGGAATGAGAGAGGGAAGGGATTTTTCA